>NC_057796.1:64871455-65175712 GCF_018294505.1 Triticum aestivum
CACCAACATGGATCCTAAAACAGACCAAGAATAATCCACCTTGGTCATACAATGATACGTCTCCAACGTATCTATAATTTTTGATTGTTCCATGCTATTATATTATCTATTTTGGATGTTTAATGGGCTTTATTATGCACTTCTATAATATTTTTGGGACTAACCTATTAACCAAAGGCCCAGTGCAAATTGTTGTTTTTTGCCTATTTCAGTGTTTCGCAGAAAAGGAATATCAAACAGAATCCAAACGGAATGAAACCTTCGCGAGGATCGTGTTTGGAACAAACGCATTCCACAAGACTTGGAGTGGACGTCAAGGAAGCAGCGAGGAAGCCACGAGGAAGGGAGGCGCGCCCCCACCCTCGTGGGCCCCTCGCAGCCCCACCGACCTACTTCCTTCGCCTATATATACTCTTATACCCTGAAAACATCCAGGAGAGCCACGAAACACTTTTTTCCACCGCCGCAACCTTCTGTACCCGTGAGATCCCATCTTGGGGCCTTTTCCGGCGCTCCGCCGGAGGGGGAATCGATCACGGAGGGCTTCTACATCAACACCATGGCCTCTCCGATGATGTGTGAGTAGTTTACCACAGACCTTCGGCTCCATAGTTATTAGCTAGATGGCTTCTTCTCTCTCTTTGGATCTCAATACAAAGTTCTCCTCGATTCTCTTTGAGATCTATTCGATGTAATACTTTTCGCGGTGTGTTTGTCGAGATCCGATGAATTGTGGGTTTATGTCAAGATTATCTATGAACAATATTTGATTCTTCTCTGAATTCTTATATGCATGATTTGATATCTTTGCAAGTCTCTTCGAATTATCGGTTTAGTTTGGCCTACTAGATTGATCTTTCTTGCAATGGGAGAAGTGCTTAGCTTTGGGTTCAATCCTGCGGTGCTCGATCCTAGTGACAGAAAGGGAAACAACACGTATTGTATTGTTGCCATTGAGGATAAAAATATGGGGTTTATATCATATTGCTTGAGTTTATCCCTCTACATCATGTCATCTTGCTTAAAGCGTTACTCCATTCTTATGAACTTAATACTCTAGATGCATGCTGGATAGCGGTCGATGTGTGGAGTAATAGTAGTAGATGCAGAATCGTTTTGGTCTACTTGTCATAGACGTGATGCCTATGTTCATGATCATGCCTAGATATTCTCATAACTATGTGCTTTTCTATCGATTGCTCGATGGTAATTTGTTCACCCACCGTAAAATATGCTATGTTGAGAGAAGCCACTAGTGAAACCTATGGCCCCTGGGTCTATTTTCCATCATATTAATCTCCCGTCAACTAGCTATTTCTCACGCCGTTTATTTTGCAATCTTTACTTTTCAATCTATACAACAAAAATACCAAAAATATTTATCTTATTATCTCTATCAGATCTCACTTTTGCAAGTGGCCGTGAAGGGATTGACAACCTCTTTATCCTGTTGGTTGCAAGGTTCTTAATTGTTTGTGCAGGTACTAGGGATTTGTGTGTAGTCTCCTACTGGATTGATACCTTGGTT
Source organism: Triticum aestivum (assembly GCF_018294505.1). Taxonomy (NCBI): domain Eukaryota; kingdom Viridiplantae; phylum Streptophyta; class Magnoliopsida; order Poales; family Poaceae; genus Triticum; species Triticum aestivum. Next base: position 64,872,984 of record NC_057796.1, read on the forward strand.
CTCAACAACTGAGGGAAATACTTATGCTACTTTGCTGCATCACCCTTTCCTCTTCAAGGGAAAACCAACGCATGCTCAAGAGGTAGCAAGAAGGATTTCTGGCACCGTGGCCGGGGAGATCTACGCACAAGTCAAGACATACCAAGTACCCTTCACAAACTCTTATCCCTCGCATTACATTATTTGCCATTTGCCTCTCGTTTTCCTCTCCCCCACTTCACCTTTGCCGTTTTATTCGCCCTTTTTCCGTTCGTCTTTTTTTTTTGCTTGCTTCTTGTGTGCTTGTGTGTTGGATTGAGTTTTTGTCACGATGGCTCAAGACAATACTAAATTGTGTGACTTATTCAATACTAACAACAATGATTTTATTAGCACTCCGATTGCTCCTATTACCAATGCTGAATCTTGTGAAATCAATGCTGCTTTTTTGAATCTTGTCATGAAAGATCAATTTTCTAGCCTTCCTAGTGAAGATGCCGCTACCCATCTAAACAACTTTGTTGATTTGTGCGATATGCAAAGAAGAAAGATGTGGACAATGATATTGTTAAATTGAAGCTATTTTCGTTTTCGCTTAGAGATCGTGCTAAAACTTGGTTCTCTTCTTTGCCTAAAAACAGTATTGATTCATGGAATAAGTGCAAAGATGCTTTTATCTCTAAGTATTTTCCTCCCACTAAGATTATCTCTTTTAGAAACGATATTATGAATTTTAAGCAACTTGATCATGAGCATGTTGCACAAGCTTGGGAGAGTATGAAACTAATGATACGTAATTGCCCTACACATGGTTTGAATTTATGGATGATTATACAAAAAATTTATGCCGGATTGAATTTTGCTTCTAGAAATCTTTTAGATTCGGCCGCGGAAGGCACTTTTATGGAAATCACTCTAGGAGAAGCTACTAAACTCCTAGATAATATTATGGTTAATTATTCTCAATGGCACACCGAAAGATCTACTAGTAAAAAAGGTTCATGCAATTGAAGAGATTAATGTTTTGAGTGGAAAGATGGATGAACTTATGAAATTGTTTGCTAATAAGAGTGTTTCTTCTGATCCTAATGATATGCCTTTGTCCACTTTGATTGAGAATAATAATGAATCTATGGATGTGAATTTTGTTGGTAGGAACAATTTTGGTAACAACGCGTACAGAGGAAACTTTAATTCTAGGCCGTTCCCTAGTAATTCCTGTAATAAATATGGTAATCCCTAGAACAACTCTTATGGAAATTTTAATAAGATTCCCTCTGATTTTGAGACTAGTGTTAAAGAATTTATGATTTCGCAAAAGAATTTCGATGTTTTGCTTGATGAAAAATTGCCTAAGATTGATGAGTTCGCTAGGAACGTGGATAGAATTTCTCTTGATGTTGATTCTTTAAAACTTAGATCTATACAACCTAAGCATGATATCAATGAGTCTCTCAAAGCCATGAGAATTTCCATTGATGAGTGTAAGGAAAGAACCGCTAGGATGCGTGCTAAAAAAGATTGCTTTGTGAAAGCGTGTTCTTCCAGTTTTCATGATAATAATGATGAAGATCTAAAAGTGATTGATGTGTCTCCTATTAAATACTTGTTTTCTAATACGAATCTTGATAAAGATGGGACTGGAGATGAGTCAACTTTAGTTAAAAAGCGTCCCAATGATTCGGAGTTTTTAGATCTTGATGCAAAAATTGGTAAAAGTGGGATTGAAGAGGTCAAAACTTTAGATAGCAATGAACCCGCTATTTCGGATTTCAAGGAATTTAATTATGACAATTGTTCTTTGATAGATTTTATTTCCTTGTTGAAATTCGTGTTAAATTCTCCTCATGCTTATAGTCAAAATAAAGCTTTTACCAAACATATCGTTGATGCTTTAATGCAATCCTATGAAGAAAAACTCGAATTAGAAGTTTCTATCCCTAGAAAACTTTATGATGAGTGGGAACCTACTATTAAAATTAAAATTAAAGATCATGAATTCTATGCTTTGTGTGATTTGGGTGCTAGTGTTTCCACGATTCCAAAAACTGTGTGTGACGTGTTAGGTTTTTGTGAATTTGATGATTGTTCTTTAAATTTGCATCTTGCGGATTCCACCATTAAGAAACCTATGGGAAGGATTAATGATGTTCTTATTGTTGCAAATAGGAATTATGTGCCCGTAGATTTCATTGTTCTTGATATAGATTGCAATCCTACATGTCCTATTATTCTTGGTAGATCTTTCCTTAGAACGATTGGTGCAATTATTGATATGAAAGAAGGAAATATTAGATTCCAATTTCCATTAAGGAAGGGCATGGAACACTTTCCTAGGAAGAAAATTAAATGGCCTTATGAATCTATTATGAGAGCCACTTATGGATTGCATACCAAAGATGACAATACCTAGATCTATTCTTGTTTTTTATGCCTAGCTAGGGGCGTTAAACGATAGCGCTTGTTGGGAGGCAACCCAATTTTATTTTTGTTCCTTGCTTTTTGTTCCTGTTTAGTAATAAATATTTCATCTAGCCTCTGGTTAGATGTGGTTTTATGTTTTAATTAGTGTTTGTGCCAAGTAAAACCTATAGGATCTTCTTGGGTGATAATTATTTGATCTTGCTGAAAAAGACAGAAATTTTTTGCTCATGAAAACAATTGTTAAAATCACCAGAAAGTGATAAAATACTGACTCCAATTGCAATAGATCAATAAACAAATTATCTAGGTCTTCCTATTTTTGCAGATTTTTCTGTGTTACATAAGTTTGTGTTTGATTCAGATTACTACAGATTGTTCTGTTTTTGACAGATTATGTTTTTCGTGTGTTGTTTGCTTATTTTGATGAATCTATGGCTAGTATCGGGGGGTATGAACCATAGAGAAGTTGGAATACAGTAGGTTTAACACAAATATAAATAAAGAATGAGTTCATTACAGTACCTTAAAGTGGTAGTTTGTTTTATTTCGCTAACGGAGCTCATGAGATTTTCTGTTGAGTTTTGTGTTGTGAAGTTTTCAAGTTTTTGGGTAAAGATTTGATGGATTTTGGAACAAGGAGTGGCAAGAGCCTAAGCTTGGGGATGCCCAAGGCACCCCAAGGTAAAATTCAAGGACAACCAAAAGCCTAAGCTTGGGGATGCCTCGGAAGGCATCCCTTCTTTCGTCTTCGTCTATCGGTAACTTTACTCGATGCTATATTTTTATTCACCACATGATATGTGTTTTGCTTGGAGCGTCTTGTATTATTTGAGTCTTTGCTTTTTAGTTTACCACAATCATCCTTGCTGTACACACCTTTTGGGAGAGAGACACATGAATTGGAATTTATTAGAATACTCTATGTGCTTCACTTATATCTTTTGAGCTAGATAATTTTGCTCTAGTGCTTCGCTAATACCCTTTTAGAGCACAGTGGTGGTTTTATTTTGTAGAAATTATTGAGATATCATGCTTCACTTATATTATTTTGAGAGTCTTTTAGAACAGCATGGTAGTTTGCTTTGGCTATAAAATTAGTCCTAATATGATAGACATCCAAGATGGGGATAATAAAAACTTTCATATAGAGTGCATTAAATACTATGATAAATTTGATACTTGATAATAGTTTTGAGATATAAAGGAGGTAATGTTAGAGTCATGCTAGTTGGGTAATTGTGAAATTGAGAAATACTTGTGTTAAGGTTGGCAAGTCCCGTAGCATGCACGTATGGTAAACGTTGTGTGACAAATTTGAAGCATGGGGTGTTCTTTGATTGCTTTCCTTATGAGTGGCGGTCGGGGACGAGCGATGATCTTTTCCTACCAATCTATCCCTCTAGGGGCATGCGTAGTAGTAGTTTGCTTCGAGGGCTAATAAACTTCTGCAATAAGTATATGAGTTCTTTGTGACTAATGTGAGTTCATGGATTATACGCACTCTTACCTTTCCGCAATTTGCTAGCCTCTACGGTACCGTGCATTGCCCTTTCTCACCTTGAGAGTTGGTGCAAACTTCGCCGGTGCATCCAAACCCCGTGATATGATACGCTCTATCACACATAAGCCTCCTTATATCTTAGTCAAAACAGCCACCATACCTACCTATTATGGCATTTCCATAGCCATTCCGAGATATATTGCCATGCAAGTTTCCACCGTTCCATTTATTATGACACGTTCCATTATTGTCATATTGCTTTGCATGATCATGTAGTTGACATCGTATTTGTGGCAAAGCCACCTTTATAATTCTTTCATACATGTCGCTCTTGATTCATTGGATATCTCGGTACACCGCCGGAGGCATTCACATAGAGTCATATTTTGTTCTAAGTATCGAGTTGTAATTCTTGAGTTGTAAGTAAATAGAAGTGTGATGATTTTCATTATTAGAGCATTGTCCCATGTGAGGAAAGAATGATGGATACTATGATTCCCCCACAGGTCGGGATGAGACTCCGGACTACAAATAAAAAAAGGCCAAAGAAGCCCAAATAAAAAAAGGAGGCCAAAGAAGCCAAAAAAAATATGAGAGAAAAAGAGAGAAGGGACAATGTTACTATCCTTTTTCCACACTTGTGCTTCAAAATAGAACCATGATCTTTATGATAGAGAGTTTCTTATTTTGTCACTTTCATATACTAGTGGGAATTTTTCATTATAGAACTTGACTTGTATATTCCAATGATGGGCTTCCTCAAAATGCCCTAGGTCTTCGTGAGCAAGCAAGTTGGATGCACACCCACTTAGTTTCTTTTGATGAGCTTTCATACACTTATAGCTCTAGTGCATCCGTTTCATGGCAATCCCTACTCCTCGCATTGACATCAATTGATGGGCATCTCCATAGCCCGTTGATTAGCCGCGTCAATGTGAGACTTTCTCCTTTTTTGTCTTCCCACATAACCCCTATCATCATACTCTACTCCACCCATAGTGCTATATCCATGGCTTGCGCTCATGTATTGCGTAAGGGTTGAAAAGGCTTAAGCGCGTTAAAAAGTATGAACCAATTGCTCGGCTTGTCATCGGGGTTGTGCATGATGGGAGCATTTTGTGTGAAGAAAATGAAGCATGGCCAAACTAGATTTTGTAGGGATAAGCTTTCTTTGGCTATGTTATTTTGATAAGACATAATTGCTTGGTTAGCATGCTTGAAGTATTACTATTTTTATGTCAATATTAAACTTTTATCTTGAATCTTTTGGATCTGAACATTCATGCCACAATAAAGAGAATTATATTGAAAATTATGTTAGGTAGCGTTCCACATACAAAATTCTATTTTTATCATTTACATTCTCGAGGACGAGCAGGAATTAAGCTTGGGGATGCTTGATACGTCTCCAACGTATCTATAATTTTTGATTGTTCCATGCTATTATATTATCTGTTTTGGATGTTTAATGGGCTTTATTATGCACTTTTATATTATTTTTGGGACTAACCTATTGACCAAAGGCCCAGTCCAAATTGCTGTTTTTTTTTGCATATTTCAGTGTTTCGCAGAAACGGAATCCAAACGGAATGAAACCTTCGCGAGGATCGTTTTTGGAAGAAACGCAATCCAGGAGACTTGGAGTGGACGTCAAGGAAGCAGCGAGGAAGCCACGAGGCAGGGAGGCGCGCCCCCCACCCTCGTGGGCCCCTCGCAGCCCCACCGACCTACTTCCTTCGCCTATATATACTCTTATACCCTGAAAACAACCAGGAGAGCCATGAAACACTTTTTTCCACCGACGCAACCATCTGTACCCGTGAGATCCCATCTTGGGGCCTTTTCTGGCGCTTCGCCGGAGGGGGAATCGATCACGGAGGGCTTCTACATCAACACCATGGCCTCTCCGATGATGTGTGAGTAGTTTACCACAGACCTTCGGGTCCATAGTTATTAGCTAGATGGCTTCTTCTCTCTCTTTGGATCTCAATACAAAGTTCTCCTCGATTCTCTTGGAGATCTATTCGATGTAATACTTTTTGCGGTGTGTTTGTCGAGATCCGATGAATTGTGGGTTTATGATCAAGATTATGTATGAAAAATATTTGATTCTTCTCTGAATTCTTATATGCATGATTTGATATCTTTGCAAGTCTCTTCGAATTATCGGTTTAGTTTGGCCTACTAGATTGATCTTTATTGCAATGGGAGAAGTGCTTAGCTTTGGATTCAATCTTGCGGTGCTCGATCCCAGTGACAGAAAGGGAAATGACACGTATTGTATTGTTGCCATCGAGGATAAAAATATGGGGTTTATATCATATTGCTTGAGTTTATCCCTCTACATCATGTCATCTTCCTTAAAGCGTTACTCCATTCTTATGAACTTAATACTCTAGATGCATGCTGGATAGCGGTCGATGTGTGGAGTAATAGTAGTAGATGCAGAATCGTTTCGATCTACTTATCACAGATGTGATGCCTATGTTCATGATCATGCCTAGATATTCTCATAACTATGCGCTTTTCTATCAATTGCTCGATGGTAATTTGTTCACCCACCATAAAATATGATATCTTGAGAGAAGCCACTAGTGAAACCTATGGCCCCCGGGTCTATTTTCCATCATATTAATCTCCCATCAACTAGCTATTTCTGTTGCCGTTTATTTTGCAATCTTTACTTTTCAATCTATACAACAAAAATACCAAAAACATTTATCTTATTATCTCTATCAGATCTCACTTTTGCAAGTGGTCGTGAAGGGATTGACAACCCCTTTATCGCGTTGGTTGCAAGGTTCTTAATTGTTTGTGCAGGTACTAGGGATTTGTGTGTTGTCCCTACTGGATTGATACCTTGGTTCTCAACAACCGAGGGAAATACTTACGCTACTTTGCTGCATCACCCTTTCCTCTTCAAGGGAAAACCAACGCTTTGTCAAGAGGTAGCATACAACCTCTCTCTTGTTGTTGGTCAAAGTGATGGCTGTCCATGCGACCCCGGAGATGGGCTAGCTCGCCAATAATCACGCAAGTAGCTAGTCCCTGAAGACAACCACTGCATGCGTGTGGCCCAAACATATGTATGGAGAGGTGTGTTTTTGAGTAACAATGGAACAACTTTGATGTGGCACCGTGATTTCGAACTAGCAATCCCCACACTGAGTGAGGGTTAGGTTGACGATGCATATGTATGTTACACCACACTTCAAGCCAACAACGGGGATTCATGCATGCATGCGTGCATAGTATATGCGCTCAAACTTAATTAGGTCTGAATCTCACCATGACCTATACTACGATAACACGAACCAAATGAAGAATCCGCCATGGTAACCTATCTTGTTGTTGGTCAAGGTGATCATGGATGTCCGCGCGGGCCCATGAATATATAGGCTTGTCGCCGATAACCACGCGAGGGAGTGTCCGTTCGAAGGCAACCATTGCATGCATATGTATGGAGGTGATGTGTGCATGCATATTTGAATACACAACATTGATGTGGCGCGTGCGTCAAAAATCGTACACTAGCTCCCCACACAGAGCGAGATCGGTTCATGATGTGTTGTTGTACTAGCCACTTCGACTCGATGGGAGGGATTCATGCGTACACATGCGTGTGCTCAAACTGTATCATGCATGTCATCCCGGAGCAAAAATAATAATCCCCTCCTAAGTCAAATTAACCTCTCTTGTTGTCAGGCAAAAAGTAGAGATGGACCAAGCGGGCCCACAGATGGAAAGCATCGATATCGCTGATAACCGCTGAAGTGGATGCGAGAGGACAACCGCCACCGCTTTGCATGTGGGCCAAACATATATATGTTGAATACCCAGAATGCACAACTTTGATGTGCCACATGCCTAAAAAACCATAAACCATGCACCCACACAGAGCGATGTTCATATCAAGCGTACTACATATGATGGTCCCCTTCCCCCTCTTCACCGCATACTATATGCTCCTGCCGTAATATATGTACAACCCAAAAGAATCCTCATCGATGGTGAAATTAATTAACCTCTCACGGTGTAGGTTAAAGTGATGCATGCATGCATCGATGATGTCCTCGTGGGCCCATAGATGGAAGCGTCACACGTGAGTGTCCTAGCTAGGATATGCATGTGGCCCAAAAAGGTGTTGTGTGATGTTTGAATAACCAATTTCACAATTTTGATGTGGCACGTCCCTCGGAAACCAAAAAGTCCCGACACTGAGTGAGGTGTACTTGTTCATGGACGCGTACGTATAGTATATATGCTAGTCCCCTCCCACCTCTTCGGCGCGTACTAAATACCACCATAACACAAACAAAAAAGATTCTACCTTGTTGGTCAAATTAACCTGACTGCCGGCTGTTCGTCAAAGTGATGGACGACGACCTCGCGGGCCCACAAAAAGCGTCACACGCGAGTATCGAGTGTCGTTTAGGACAACCATCGACTGCATGTGGCCAAAACATTTATGTATGAAAGGGTCGTGTAATGTTTTAAATAATGATTTCACGACTCTGATGTGGCACCGGCCTGCCTAACAAAACGGCCAACCCACACGGTGGCTCACAACTCGTAGTGTATTGCGAGCCACCCGCCACCCCCAGACGCACACACCCAGACACACACCGCGAATCCACCGCAACTACGATGCATGTTAAATTAATTATCCCGCGGTGAACATACATGTTACCAAAGGAGGGGCGTTTTAATTTCAAAAAAATCACATAGATCATTAAGACGTTTTAGTACATTGATTGATTGATTTTCTACGGGTATAATGTGCAAAAATCAAATTTGAGCTACATGCACACGTGACAGTGCACCTAAATGGATTGCAAAAACACATGTGTCTCACTGGGTGCATGTTTACTCCCCGTGCAACAAATTTCAAACATTGAGAATCTTGATTTTTAAATTCTAGTACATCCAAAACTTATTTTAAGTTCATAAAACTTAGCGTGTTGTCATATGGACACCAATACAAAGTGGCATTGTACCTTTTTTGTCAAATTTGAGACCAGTTTTGATGTAATCTTAATCTAATTACAGACGGGAGATTATTAATAATTGGGAACCAATATCCCAAATGGATTATTTATTCGAACCGTGAGCGTTAGACCAACAATGGATATGTGTCATGCTTCGGTTAAGCAATAAAGCGGCAGCATTAATCATCCAAATAGAAAAACAATATACGTGCCGTCGCGCGACCCGTGTGCCGTGCGAGTAGGCGTGAGTTGACGGGACGCATGCGAGCAGTCCGCCGCGCAGGCAGACGGGGAGGCATGTGTGCAGGTGTGTGAATTTACGGAGGCATGCTCGCTGCACAGTGTCATCGGGAGGCGTGCGAGTACGTAGCCATGTGAAACTTTGGTAGCCATGCCAGCAGTCCAGTGCGCAAGCTCACCGGGAGGCGAGCCATCGGTTTGACCGCCGCCCGCCTCTCTCCCACAACTCCCATACTCCATATTAGTGGTTCGCCCGAGCGGCCGCACCCCCCATCCTCGCTACACACACAATCCTCTCTCTCTCTGCTTGCATCCTCGACGCCGCTCTCAGTCCTCAAAGTCGTCAGTGTATGAGGATGCCGCCGAAGCGCCCCATTGGAGGGAGTGCCGACGCTGGGGCTGCTAAAGCACCGGAGCATGGCGTGGAGATGGAGACAGAGGTTGCCGTCACCGCCGGCGAGTTATCGCTGCACCCTGACGTCGTCGACGGCGTCGAGCTTCCATAGCCAGAGGCGGAGTTCCACACTGACTCCGACGACCACTCCGGCGACGAATCCGACAACGACGGACAATTGGTTAGTCATCTATACCCATTTTGTCAAATAGATAATAGGGTTTCTCTGGTTACTCCTGTCTCCCCCTTTTTGGAATAGAAATCCTATGGTTGTGTTCTCCCAATCCATGAAATCTAAGTAAGTTTCGTTAGATCCGTGTAGTGTATTGATTGTTTGAATGGTATAGGTGATAAGTGATTAGTTGTTTCATGTGTGCAAATGATTTCTGCTAGTAATCCGACTAGGGTTAGTATTCGTGCTAATAATTCCTAGCCAGGGCTTGGCAATTGATTTTGAGTGACCTACATATGTTTGTGCCATTATTTTCTTCAAGATTGGTCTGTACATAGACGAGTGTGCTTAAAATCGAACCATAATCTCTGGATACGTATAAATAAATAGCCACAAATTCCTAATCCTACTTCACGGCATGTAATCATTGATTTGATGCCAAATTTGTTTTACTATTTGTATAGGTGCTGTCTGACGATGTGGACAGCGACGATGAAGATGGCCAGAGGAGGTACAAGAGGCAAATCCTGAGGGAGCTTTATGCGGGAATGCATAACAGGCGTATTAGGACCTGGAACGGCGGCTATGGATGCCCATTTTGCAACCAGAAGCTTCATGACACGCATCTAAGTGTTCTGGCGCATGCAAGAGGACGGGCCGTTGGCTCCTTCAAGCAGAAGTATTCTCGCAGGATGGCGCACGGCGTGTATGCCGAGTACTTGGAGAAGCTTCAGGATCGTGCCGGCCGCATGTGAGATGAGATGTGGGATGGATCAAACTCTGTACGCTTGAGTATGCTTAATGACGGTTGAACTATGTACTTATGGTTGAACTATGCTTATGTACGTGTACGCTTATTATCTATGTCTGAGTATGTTAAATATTTCGCCAAATTTTGGTAAAAATTACAAAGGGGGACCAATAAACCAGGATGGAGGTAGTACGTCAATCACACACGGTTCCCAAAATTGGAACCGTGTGCAATGACTTTCATTTTGCCTGCTGCGTCAATCACACACGGTTCGCTCTAGCAAACCGTCGCCCCCAAAATTCTTTGTGGGACAGAAAACCCTCACCACCCAATTCAAAAAAGAAAAAGGAAAACCCTCACCATCCCCACGTCACAAAAACCCTCACCCCGCCCGCCACCCCCTCGGCCCCTCCCGTACGTTCCCCATTCACACCTGCACAAGCTCCTCTGCGTCTATGCCATGGCACCGCCTATCGCAGCGGTAAACACTTAGCTCGACGCCTGCCACCGCCGCCAGGCTGCCGGGAAAGCTAACCGCATTTCGCCACTTCCGCTTGCCGCCGCCTATCGCCATCGACTTTCTACGCTGCTCGCGGTCGACCCAGCTCCGCTCGGTTGGGAATCTGCCGTACTGAGGGTTCTTTCTCATGGACGACAAGGTAACTAATTTAACGAGATATTATCTCGTCACTTATCCTAGTTCATCTACCTCCTTTAATCACCCGGCGGAAATCACCGTGAAATCATTTTTATTCGAGCTGATTTGAGGGTTTTCTTTCATTCATAGAATATATAGTGCGCCGACACTTCAGGACTTTGCGACCTCAGCTACAGATTCCATCTCACCGTACCAGATAACTTGAGGACGCGCGCGGTATGGTCAATCTCACCCTAAATCTGTTGGCATGGCCTACTTTCCTGAACATATTCTAAATATTGCTACATTTGGATAAAAGGTGCCACATGCACCATATACGTCAAAGGGGATTTTCCCCCTCTTCTTTCTATATTAGGCAAATTAATGATGTATTGCTCTTTCGACTACTCTCATATTTCTATGACATCATGTTTACCCTATCTGTTTAATTATAGATTTTTGTCCTTCGATTTGAACTGCTGTACAGTTCTTTCAATTTGGGCCCATATTTGCATGTTACCGTATTTTCTTTAACAATCCTACCATTTTCTGCAAAACATCCCTTGCTATGCAACAGATTATGTAGTGCATAATTTTTCCCTTTACATAGATCAAGGCTCCACGGATGCCATACTGCACACAAACCATGGATTTACAACCGTTGCTACTGTAAGACTTGATGAACATGGTGACTTGTATTTTGGCACTGGCTTTTGGAAAGAAATTGCAAAGTTTTATGTACTGAAAGCTGGCACTAAAATTGCGCTGCACATAAAAGAGCCTGGTCATGAGATATATGCTAACTTCCCCGACAAAATCATCCGTCCAGACTTTGTTCGAAGTAAGTTTTCTTTTCAACTATCTGCATGTTGACTTACCCAGCAATGTCAAATGAATTGTGTAGTATTTAAGCAACCAATTGTTATTCCCTTTTCTTACTATATTCCTACCTAATAACTTCTAGTTACCAATACACTTTTCTATTGCCCTGTTTTAACTAAATATTCCCTATACTCCCATTTCTATCAGAAAGCGCCGCTGACAAGGAGACTCCGGAGGTGGAGAGCGGGGCTGCCAACAAGCGGAGGTGGGGCGAGCTAGAACTGCAAGCGACTCCAGCAGGCCTAGACTTCATCAGCAGCCTCCCCGATGATATGTTGAGAGTCATCATCTCCCTCCTCCCAATCAAATATGGGGCGCGGACACCGTCCTTTCCCGGCAGTGGCGCCCCCTATGGAACTCCAGCCCTCTCGACCTCATCGACACCCACGAGCTCTGCCATGGCTATCGCAAAAGCTTGGATGCGTTCTCCAAGATCCTCGGCAGTCACCTTGGCCCAACCAAAGGCCTTATAATGGGCAAGTTCCGTTCCAACGGCAAGGACTGAGCCAAGCTTGATGACTGGTTCCGATCCCCGCCCTAGATCAGCTCGAGGAGCTCACTTTTGATGATGGGCATATGCGGTAGCTGCCAACGTCTGCACTCCGCCTTGCGCCCATGCTGCGCGTCGCCAAGTTCAGGAACTGCCCTCCCCCCTTTAATGACGCACCCGCTCTTATTCTACCACGACTGAAGCACCTCGAGCTCCTCGTCGTCTACCTCTCAAACGGTGACATGGAGCGCCTGCTCCGTGGCTGTACTGCACTCGAGTACCTTTGTCTTTAGGCGATCAATGGGTTGAGTACCTTCCACATCACCTCCATGACTCTCCGGACTATTTATGTGTGTTGCTGGTGCGGCAGGAAGACATCACAAGATGTGTACCACGGTATGGTCACTGAGGACATACCTGCACTTGAGAGATTACTTGTAGTTGATCAAGAAGGTCCAACAAGAATCAATGTCATTTATGCGCCGAAATTGACAGTGGTGGGCTACTCGTCTCACAAATACTCTGAACTTGTTATTGGATCCACGCCCGTTCAGGTACAACAGCCGCCTTCTACCCCTCCTTCTATAAATTAACATTATTTCTAATTTTGAAGATGTTTGTTTGTCTTTCATCAAGAAAATGATTCCGACAAGCTTGACCCTGAAACTGCGCACAGTGATGGTCTTGGCACTAGAATCTATCAGCCCCAACCTGGAGCAAGTTGTCAGTTTCCCGAGATGCTTTCCGTGCCTGGAGAAGCTATATATCGAGGTGATGTTCCTTTCCTGTTAAATGTTAACCATAAGGGAGTTCAAGTTTTCTTATGGAACTTCTCATCCACTCCAACCTCTTGTGAAGAAGGCTACATTTTCTAGAATGTAATTAAATGCCCATGTTAATCATGTCAGATCGAAGATGGCATGTTAGTGCATTTTACAAATCCTGCAAACCAAATAGGCCTATAGTAATGTTCAAAACTGCATGTAGGCACTAACACGTTTTCTTCTTTTGCAGATAATATTAGGCCCAGTGGTGGATAATGTGATACAATATAACAATCACGTCGAATGCCTAGATCTGCATCTCTCAGAAATTACTTTGAACTCCTACCGAGGGACCTTACCGGAGATTATATTCGCCAGGTTCTTTGTTCTCAGAGCAAGGGTGCTGAAGGAAATGAGGTTTGCCCTACATTTATTTCACAAAAATGAATGGTTTGTTGATCAGCGCCTGCGGCAGAATGGAGTAGGCTCCAAAAATGCTGAATTTCATTTTGGAACTTCAGATGACAGAGTAATCGGAAGTCATCGTGTCAACCCCATACATGACTTCTCAGTGGCTGACCCCTTTGCAAAAATTGTGAGGTTTCGAAACCAGACTTAGAAGCGGTGATATTAGTTTGAACCTCTATGATATCCATGTTCAGCGGATCAGCGCGAGCGTTTGCAGCTGATGAGCTGAATTTCATTTCTAATATCAGTTTGAACCTTGTAATCTTCAAATTTGAGCCATATAACTCTGGAATTTGAACCTTGTAACATTTCGAGCTTTTGTGGTACAATCGTTGAAATGGCATCATATAAGACTCGTATATTGCTAGCACTATTTTGACCTTAATATGCAATGGTCTTAGATTTTATTAACCATTCTCGAATCAGTTTACCTTGTCGATCTCACACCACACGATCTGTATAGCTAACTCGGCTGCGATCTTCGACATTATTGCACACAGTTGGTTTCTTCCACCGTGTGCACTATAGAGCAGAATTAATTATCGCACTCGAGTGTCCATCATCACCCTTCTGTGTAACTTTGACCTCATCACCCACGGGTAAACTTATGATCGAAGTCATTCCACACACTTCCTTTTTACAAAGCTTTTTGCCAATAAACACCCATGATTTGTCCCTCTTCTAGCCGACGCGTGGCCAAACTAGTCGAGCGGGAAGCTTGCGTAGTAAACAGCACGGTAGCGGGGGAATAGGCTCACCGACGATACATTTGGCGCCTCTTTGAGCCCACGCGTGCGGTGCAGTGTTGTCAAGCGTGCACTGGAATCCTCCGCTATGAACGCCGTGACAAGACGTGACGATTACAGGCCGGCTGCCCCATTTATTACAGCAGCCATTTAACCCTTGTGTCTCTTCAACCTTTCGATCGTGCCCCACCATTGCAAGAAGCACACCCACCACGAGAAATTCTTAGAGGGTATGTTGCGTGGCTCCAATGGCGCTCCGAACGGTTGCCAACAACGAGCAGCAGTTCACCATGCGTGCCGTGGTGGACACCCACAGAAGGTTCATGGACCTCTCGGTGGTGTACACGAACGACCCGGTCTGGGTGGAGCACTCCATCGACATCATGGAGCAGTTGCTTGCCGCGGAGAAGTACAAGGTGGTCGGGTTCGACCTCGAGTACACCTGCGCTCATGCCGGGTCTCGTCCCAAGGTCGCCGTCGCCCAGATGTGCATGTGCCACCATGTCCTCGTCTACCACTACTGCCTGGCCACAAGGCCTTGCGAGCGTTTCGCCAGGTTTGTCAACAGCTCCCACTACATGTTCGCTACGGTGGACATCACCAACAATGTAAAGGCGCTCGAGAATTCGGGCATCGCCTGCCAGAATCTTGTCGACATCTAGGGCCAATACAAGATCTAGGGCAGCAAGGAGCATGAGAAGGACTCACTGGTTCACCTCGCCGAGGCCATCATCGACCCCTACTACAGAGACATGAAGGATTTGTGCAAATAGGACAAGCGTGCTTGGCACTCGGCCTGGATGGAGAAACTCGACAAAGCTCACTTCGTGTACGCGGCCAAGGAGGCGTACACGAGCTACGACATGTATAGGCGGACCGTTGACATGAGGAAGTGCATCCTTCCCCAAAACGGCCAGGGATCCAGCCGGAAGCAGAGCAATGGCAAGCGTCATCGCAACAATAAGTAGATGATTAGATCCTCGTTTCTCCTACTTTAGTATGCATGTGTGTAGTCACTTGTGTAATTGTATGCTTAATTTGGTTATGCAATGTTGTCTTTTTAAGTATATATGTTGATGCTCTGTAGACAGAGCGTAGATGTTGTGCGGACAAAGAAAATCACATCGCACACGGACTAAACAATGGAACCCGTCGGTGATGTTTTCATCAATCACTCACAATTGTATACCAGCAATCGTTTGCTCACAACACTCACGGCTTGTTAGCAGTAATCGTCTGTGTTGTTATTGGTCTTCGCACATGTTTCCGATTACAGACCTGCTTGCCTCGTATCACATACATCTTGTTCATTTGAACCGTTTCTGTTCTCATGTCTCAACGCGAATAGTTCATCCGAGTGAACCGCAT
This sequence comes from Triticum aestivum, assembly GCF_018294505.1. Lineage (NCBI taxonomy): Eukaryota > Viridiplantae > Streptophyta > Magnoliopsida > Poales > Poaceae > Triticum > Triticum aestivum. The sequence goes on from NC_057796.1 coordinate 64,888,788, forward strand.
GCCGTATATCGCACACACCTTTGATCTGGCTGACCGTTTCTTTTGTGTTGCCTAATCACAAATAGTTCATCCGAGTGAATCGTATGCTGTACATCACACACACCTTCATCTGGCTGCCCGTTTCTTTTGTTCCTCCTCATCGCAAACAGTTAATTGAGCTGAACCGTATGCCCTGCATCGCATACGCAACTAAAATCTGAACCGTGTTTGATGCATCCTCCATCGCAAACGTTTTGCACCTTTTTGATGGTTTTTTACACCACCGTTTGCAATTATGGCATCGCACACAGTTTCGTCGAAGGGTCTCAGATCGTAGTGTCGCGTTAGCAGCAACCTGCAGTAGTGATGGATCCTTCCCCTTCGATTCATCTGTCCAAAAAATGTCAAACGCTGGGAAAACATTCCCAAATGTTTTCCCTCTTCGTCTGCAACATGTAGTACTACGTTAGATCACCATTAGCACTGCATATTGCAATGTCATGCATAGTGATGCATATGTTTGCGTTATATTTACTATTTCTTCCCCCCTCTTCTCTCCGGTAGACACCGAGACTGACGCTGCTTCCGAGTATGACTACACCCCTGACGTTTAGCCACTCTCAGCAGAGCTTCCAGGCAAACAAACTCCCTTGATCATTCCGATATCGCCCATTCCATTCTCTCTCATGCTTGCATTAGATTTTGCTACCGTAATGATTGCTCCTATTCTGATGCATAGCCTGCTTTTCTAACCTGCTTTTGTACCTTACATGTGTATCCTATATGATTAGTATAGGTTGGTTAGTGATCCATCAGTGACCCCACACCTTGTCCCTGCTGACCCTGCTTCATCACCGATGACTCGATCAACGTGAATGAAGTCCAGGGCCCGACACATCACCTCACCCCCCCTTTTGTTGTATGACTCTACAGAGCTACTATCGAGTGCCGAGGGTGACACCTCGTAACGCACTCCCGAAGATAACTCTATAGTGCAGCTAATCAGTCGTGGTCTATTGAGGGTGATTCCTCCTTCACCACTCCCGATAACGACTCTGTTGTGCAATACCTCAAGTGTGAACCATCAAGGGGGATTCCTCCAAGTTCACCTTGACGGTTACTGCTACCTCTTGAGCTTGCATTGGTTTTTCCCTTGAAGAGGAAAGGTTGATGCAGCAAAGTAGAGATAAGTATTTCCGTCAGTTAAGAACCAAGGTATCAATCCAGTAGGAGGAACACATAAGTCTCCAATGATAGCACCTACACAAACAAACAAATACTTGCACCCAATGCGATAAAGGGGTTGTCAGTCCCTTCACGGTTACTTTCAAGGATGAGATCTGATAGAGATACATATAAAATATAAGAGTGACAAATAAGATAAAGGTAAATAAATTGCAGCAAGGTATTTCTGTGTTTTTGGTTTCATAGATCTGAAAATAATATGATAAAAGATAGACCCGGGGGCCATAGTTTTCACTAGAGGCTTCTCTCTTGAAAGAAAGCATACGGTGGGAAACAAATTACTGTTGAGCAATTGATAGAAAAGCGAATAATTGTGTAGATATCCAAGGCAATGATCATGTATATATGCATCATGTCTGAGACAAGTAGACCGACTCCTGCCTGCATCTACTACTATTACTCCACACATCGACCGCTATCCAGCATGCATCTAGTAAGTTAACAAGAACGGAGTAACGCCTTAAGCAAGATGACATGATGTAGAGGGATAGATCCAACCAATATGAATAAACCCCATCTTTTTATCCTTAATGGCAATAATACAATACGTGTCATGTCCCCTTCTGTCACTGGGATTGAGCCTCGCAAGATTGAACCCATTACAAAGCACCTCTCCCATTGCAAGAAAAATCAGTCTAGTTGGCCAAACCAAATCAATAGATCGGAGAGAAATACAAAGCTATATAAATCAAGGATAAAAGAGTTCAGAAAGACTCAAATAATATTCATAGAAATTATGAACATAAACCCACAATTCATCGGATCTCAACAAACACACGGCAAAAGAAGATTACATCGAATAGATCTCCAGGAACATTGAGGAGAACATTATGTTGAAGATCAAAGAGAGAGAAGAAGCCATCTAGCTACTAGCTATGGACCCATAGGTCATTGGTAAACTACTCACACATCATCGGAAGGGCCGCAAGGTTGATGTAGAAGCCCTTCGTGATCGAACCCCCTCCGGTAGAGTGCCGGAAAAGGCCCCAAGATGGGATCTCATGAGAACAGAAGCTTGCGGCGGTGGAAAAGTATTTTTGGTGTGCCTCTTGGTCTTCGAGGAATATTAGGGTATTTATAGAAGAAGAATTAGGGTTAGTGGAGCCACAAGGGGCCCACAAGCCTGGTGGGGGCATGCCCTACGAGCTCGTGGCCATCCCGTGGACCTTCTGGACTCCTCCCGAAGCTTCCTAGGTGTCTTGTTGGCCAAGAAAGATCATCAAAAAGTTTTGTTCCCTTTGGACTCCGTTTGGTATTGTTTTTGTAAAGGCAAAAACAAGGAAAAACAACAACTGGCATTGGGCACTAAGTTAATAGGTTAGTCCCAAAAAATTATATAAAATAGCATAATAACGCATATAAAACATCCAAGTTGGATAATATAATAGCATGGAACAATCAAAAACTGTAGATACGTTGGAGACGTGCTACTTCTTGTGCTTGCGTTGGTTTTTCTCTTGAAGAGGAAAGGGTGATGCAGCAAAGTAGAGATAAGTATTTCCCTTAGTTTGAGAACCAAGGTATCAATCCAGTAGGAGACAACGCACAAATCACCGAATACCTGCAACAAACAATCAAACAACTTGCACCCAACGTGATAAAGGGGTTGTCAATCCCTTCACGGTTACTTGCAAAAGTGAGATCTGATAGAGATAGATAAACGATAAAGTAAATATTTTTGATATTTTTGGTTTATAGATCAGAAAGTAAAAGATTGCAAAATAGTAGATCAGAAACTTATATGATGGAAAATAGACCCGGGGGCCATAGGTTTCACTAGTAGCTTCTCTCAAGATAGCAAATAATACGGTGGGTGAACAAATTACTGCCGAGCAATTGATAGAAAAGCGCAAAGTTATGATGGCATCTAAGGCAATGATCATGAATATAGGCATCGCGTCCGTATCAAGTAGACCGAAATGATTCTGCATCTACTACTATTACTCCACACATCGACCGACTCCTGCCTGCATCTAGAGTATTAAGTTCATGAAGAACATAGTAACACATTAAGTAAGATGACATGATGTAGAGGAATTAACTCAAGCAATATGATGAACACCCCATCTTTTTATCCTCGATGGCAACAATACAATACGTGCCTTGCTGCCCCTACTGTCACTGGGAAAGGACACCGCAAGATTGAACCCAAAGCTAAGCACTTCTCCCATTGCAAGAAAACCTAATCTAGTTGGCCAAACCAAACCGGTAGTTTGAAGAGAATTACAAAGATATCAAATCATGCATAAAACAATTCAGAGAAGATTCAATTAATATTCATACATAAGCTGATCATAAATCCGCAATTCATCGAATCTCGACAAACACACTGCAAAAGAGTATTACATCGAATAAATCTCCAAGAACATTGAGGAGAACATGGTATTGAGAATCAAAGAGAAAGAAGAAGCCATGTAGCTACTAGCTATGGACCCATAGATCTGTGGTAAACTACTCCCGCTTCATCGGAAGGGCAATAGAGTTGATGTAGAAGCCCTCCGTGATCGAATCCCCCTCCGGTAGGGTGCCGGAAAAGGTCCCTAGATGGGATCTCATGGGTACAGGAGGTTGAGGCGGTGGAAAAGTATTTTCGTGGATGCCTCTGGTGGTTTGGGGATATACACGAATATATAGGTGAAAGAATTAGGTCAGGAGGGTCACGGGGGGGGGGGGGGGGGGCACAAGGGGGGGGGGGCGCCCAACCCCCTGGGCGCGCCCTCCGTCCTGGTGGCCACCTCGTGGCTCTTCCGACTTCATCTCCAAGTCTCCCGGTTGTCTTCTGGTCCAAGAAAAATCATCGCGAAGGTTTTATTTCGTTTGGACTCCGTTTGGTATTCCTTTTCTGCGAAACTCAAAAACAAGGAAAAACAGGAACTGGCACTGGGCTCTAGGTTAATAGATTAGTCCCAAAAATAATATAAAATAGCATATTCATGCATATAAAACATCCAAAATAGATAATATAATAGCATGGAACAATCAAAGATTACAGATACATTGGAGACGTATCAAGCATCCCCAAGCTTAATTCCTATAATTTATGATAAATGATAAATGATAAAAACAGAATTTCTGACGTGGAATGTGATACATCTCCAACGTGTCTATAATTTATGAAGTATTCTTGCCGTTATATTATAATTCTTGGATATTTTACAATCATTTTATAGCAACTTTATATCATTTTTTGGGACAAACCTATTGACATAGTGCCCAGTGACAGTTCATGTTTTTGCTTGTGTTTTACATCGCAGAAAATCAATACCAAACGAAGTACAAACGCGGTGAAACTTTTTGGAGATTTTTCTAGACCAGAAGACACCCGGTGGGCCGAAGAAGTACCAGAGGGGAGCTCCGAGGGGAGCACAATCCACCAGGGCGCGCCCAGGTGGGTTGCGCCCAACTTGATGGCCCCCCGCACCGCCTCTTCGCCCTATAAATTCCCAAATATTCCAAAAACCCTAGGGGAGTCTATAGATCAGAAGTTCCGTCGCCGCAAGCCTCTGTAGCCATGAAAAACCAATCTAGACTCCGTCCCGGCACTCCGCCGAAGGGGGAAATCATCACCGGTGGCCATCTTCATCATCCTGGCGGCCACCATGATGAGGGAGTAGTCCACCCTTGGGGCTGAGGGTTTGTACCAATAGCTACATGTTTAATCTTTCTCTCTCATGTTCTTTAGTTGAAACGATCTTGATGTATCGCGGGCTTTGTTAATATAGTTGGATCATATGGTGTTTTCCCCTCTCGATCTTGTTGTGATGAATTGAGTTTTCCCTTTGAGATTTCGTTTTATCGGATTGAATACTTTTATGGATTTGAGAGCACTTGATATATGTCTTGCATATGAATACCCGTGGTGACAATGGGGTATTATATTGATTCACTTGATATATGTTTTGGCACTCAACTCGCGGATTCTCGAGGTGACATTGGGGTAATCTCTGCATAGGGGTTGATGCCTGTTTTCGTCTTTGTTTCTCCGGTAGAAATCTTGGGTCACTCTTTGAGGTTCTTTGTGTTGGATTGAGTATTATGAATCTGAATTTGCTTTGGTGTTATTTTAGTACGAACTCTTGATAGATCGATCGAAAAGAACAACTTGGATATATTTTAGTACGAACTCTTGATAGATCGATCGAAAATAATAAGTTGGTGTTATTTTAGTACGAACTTGTAACGACCCGGATTTGGTAGAATCCAAGTCTTTGTGCTTACTGTGCTATCCCTGGATCATAGCTAGCACACACAGTAACAAGAATGAATATCAGTAAAACATACATCATTTCACTACAACGATAAATCCAGAATTAGGTAAATACATACCATTGGCACAACTCAATGCTGGCACGTAATACAGCGGAATAATACATAGTTGCTAAGTTAGGGCTCCATCAACGCTACTGGGCTCGTTGAGTGTAGACCATAACCCTATCGTCTCTTAATCTGTCGAGATCTGCACATGACAGGTGCAGATGAGTACGTGGAATGTACTCGCAAGTTACAAAGGAAAGTATAACAGATTATATATGCAGGGTAAGTATTGGTGGAGGTTTCCTTTGCATAAAGCCAATTTTCTCCTATAGTAAATTTTGTAAAGTTCTTTTGAAATAGAAATAGTTTTTAGTATAAAAGGTAGGAGTGAGAAACTTGGATATACGCACCAGTGCTCATTCTCCAAAAATAGTTTAAAACATACATATGGTTGAAGTGAAACACATTCATTGTGCTCATTCCTCAACTTTAACCCTTAAAACAGATTTTTAGAAAAGAGAGGGGAGATTCTTCTTCAGTCCAAGTCTTCAGTTGCTCAAAATTGCCCGTAACCGGGGGCACGGCTAATCGATTAGGTTTAACCCTCTGCAGAGGTCGTACACGTTCCCCACATGACACAACCAACCCCGTTTATCGTTACACACTTGGGTGTACGACTAGGAGGAGGTTGTGACGAAGCCTTTCCTTAACAGCCCCCTATACCACCAAGCCGCCCGCAACTTCGGCACGAAGGCCTCTCTCCGATGGCGGTCCTGGGGTAGGGTTTCCCGTTAGTACTAAGCTAAGCCAGAGCCCATAGTAGCATGCGGCTGTACTAGAAGCTACATCAAACTGTACTTGGAAGATCTCAGTCCCCTGGACGGCAATCCCCACCAAAAACCTGTGTGCAAGACCCCAGTCGGGCGCATTCACTGCAAGACCCCGATGGGCGCAATCACTTGTAGACGCTCCCGTCAATACCATTCCGCCCAGGGAGTAGAGGTAAAATAGTATATAGTTTTGTTTTCCAAAAGTTTTCACAAAACGTTGCCCCAAAAGAGGCAAGTTTAAAGGTTTAAAACAATTTTGGTTTTCATCCCACCCATTTTGTGCAAGCGTGGCCAAGCATGGTTGCAAGTCTTGAACCTATGGCTCTAGCTAGTAATAATACTTGTAAAACTTTTATAAAACATGCATAGTATTAAAATATAAAGGAATATGCATAATATGAAAACATAGGTCAAAGCATGATCAATTTGCAACTTGCCTGAGTCTTGAAGTTGATTCCCTACTTGTTATCGTCACTCCTTTACTTTACGATATATCTAACAACGAAAGAAAATACTTCAACACACAACAATTCAAATAAAGATCCAAATAAAAGATTCAAATTAATAATACAAACACATTCTTAGGATAATTATCATGTCGTGGCTATGGTTGAGATAAGAAGTTTCTTTGGATGGGAATGTGTCATAGATTTTATTCTAGGGTGGGTCAAGTTGGCTCAAGGGAAGATCATGGTGTCAATATATAGAGTGATTGAGAGACAAGTTTTGACAACCAAATTTCCATAAAGAAACTATTTAGAATATTAGACTTGTGGTCGACTATGGGAATTGAAAGTTATGAGTTTAGGGAATTGAAACTAATAATTTACTAACTCCAAATTTGTGCGGTAGTAACATATGACCACAGAGATTTATAGGGATCAATCTAAGAGATTTATCTAAACATAAAATTTAATTGGTCGAAGATGTTAAATTATGAGTAAGGAACGTGATTTTATGGTGTAGAGGCTAAAACATGAACTAAGCATGGTTGAAAAATTAAGGTATGGGTCCTAACAAATAGGTATGGTTCCGATGACCAATTTTTATATAATAAGCTTTTTGATATGAATTATTGATTAAAGGATATAGCAAAAATACTCAATTTATCATTTAAATCAAAACTAAATTTTAATTTTCCCAAAAGTGAAATTTTATAATTTTATAAAAATCTATAGGTTCCAACGAATCCGGGGATATCTTATTTATCGAATTTGGACATACGGTTTGGGAGATAGGAATTTCCGAAGTTTGGATATTTTTCTGAAAATGAATAACGAGAATATAAATTAGGCTGCAACGTGGCATGTTCTAAGTGGTTGATACCCCTTCGTGGTTTAAGTAACAGAGGAGGCCTACGGGCTGTTGAACCAAGATCTGAAGGCTAAGAAAAGTGGAGGGGAGATGCTCACCGGAGTTGTGGCTGCCGGCGATGGAGAAGACGGCGGCGGCGTTCGGTGATGCTCGGATCTAGATGTGGAGAGGGCTTCGTCGTCGCTCGAGCAGCAGACGGGGAAGAGGAGGCCAGGGCGGCTCGAGGGTCACTACGGAGGCTTGGCCCTGTCCTCGGGCGGCGGTGGAGAAGCCGCCGAAGTTACGTGGAGCTCCGGTGGGTCGCGTTCTTTGCGTAGGTCGTGCTCTGGATGGGTGTTTGACGAAAATAATTGTTCAGGAAATTCGTAAGGGAATAACTCGCTCAGGGAAGAGGTTTGAGCACGAGGGGTTTACTGGAGAGGTCGCAAGCTTCAACAGAAGAAGGCGGCGACGCTCGGCTCCGGCGAGCAATTGCTCGGGAGTCGGAGGGCCTTGGACAGGGGATCGTGGACTGGGAGGTGCGGGGTTGAGAGGGGTTCCTCGGGGTCAATTTATAGTGGCTGAGGAAGCCAGTACGGGGAGATCAAGGAAGCTCAACATGGCCATTAATGGCTGTTTGTGCGTGTACGTTTGACGAATCAATTCGGCGATTTATGGCAGTAATGTTGGATTTTAATTCTCTGAACGGGTTCTCCTTACGTTCCTCTGTAAGTTTCGTGTCGGTGGCAAGTCGAAAGGATGACTGTGGTTAGCACTAGAGGGAGAGGAAGAGGTGAAAAGACACCATGGCTGTTCAAGTTCAGTTTCTGTAGATTGAACCTGCAGAGGAAGGAGACGAGCACGTGCATGCGCCTGGGCTTGAGGTGTGTAAGCTAGATGGGCTTTAGTGGAGAAATACTAGGCCCAAGGAGCAAGAGAATGAAAAATTAATATAACTTAGCCCAATTCGGTTGGAGAGAGATAGAAACAATGTGCGAGAAAATGTGGAATGGCCCAATTCAATTTTATATGTTTTTCTAATCTTTTAAGGTCATTATAAATTCCCTATAAGAACCACAATGATTTGAAACTCAATCAAATATTCAAATGAGCCCTATTAAATATTTTCTAACTTTTTCTTATGGAGAAGTCATATTATCTCCTCTCATTAATTTTTTTTACTTAAATGCTTTGCAATATTTAAATGGTATTAAAATTCCATATAAGATCCAACTTCACTGAAACTCATAATTTCAAAGAACTTCGAATGAAATATCCATCCACCACATTTGAGAAAGTCATTTTATTCTCACTCCATAAATCTAAAGGTGGTTCCGAATATTTCATAGGAGTCCAAAACAAAGAAATCCAATTTGATTTTTTTAACATGTCTCAAATGTTTTTTTTACTTGACAATCACAACAACTCACTCAATCATATCTCATTATTATAACATTCCAAAATTTGGAAAATTTTGGGATGTTACAGAACTCTTGGATAAATCAATCGGAAAGAATAGCTACAAACAATTTCTTCTTATGTTCTCCGCTAGCTAAGAACTTTGGAGTGATTCTTCATCGCACTTTGAGGGATGGTTATATGATCCAATTAGATTAGCATTGTTGAGAAATTGCACTAGCGAAAGTACGGACCCCCGGCCTCATTTTCAAGCACTGCAATACCGTTTGTGCTCACTTTTGTTACTTGCTACCTTGCTATTTTTATTTATTCAGATTATAAAAATATTTTTCTACCATCTATATTACACTTTTATCACCATCTCTTCGCCGAACTAGTACGCCTATACAATTTGCCTTTGTGTTGGGTGTGTTGGCGACACAAGAGACTTTTGTTATTTGGTTGTAGGTTGTTTGAGAGAGACCATCTTCATCCTATGCCTCCCACGAATTGATAAACCTTAGGTCATCCACTTCAGGGAAATTTGCTACTGTGTTATAAAACTCTGCGCTTGGAGGCCCAACACGAGTCTACAAGAACAAGTTCTTTAGTAGACATCAAGCTCTTTTCTGGCGCCGTTGCCGGGGAGGTTAGGTAAGCGGAACTCACACCCCGTCAACGAAGCTCTTTTCTGGCGCCGTTGCTGAGGTGAGTGCTTGATGGTATATCTTTAGATCTTGCAATCGAATCTTTTAGTTTCTTGTTTTATCACTAGTTTGGTTTATAAAATAAAACTAAAAAATGGAATTGAGGTGGCCTCATATTATTCATATTTATCATGTATTTCTAGAAAATGATGGATCAGAAAATTGTGCTCAATTGATAGAAGAAGAATTCAATAAAATGTTTGGCACAAAATCCATGAATGATGAGCATGATTGCAATGTTTTTAGTGTGAATTCTTTGAATATCCATGATGCTAGTTATATGCAAAGCCATAAGCTTTGGGGTGCTATGTTTGATGAAGATGATATTTTTACCGCCCCCCCCCCCAGTTTTGATGAGAAAAATTATTATGATTATAGCATGCCTCCTATTTATTATGATTATATTGATGAAAGGGGATTTGGAGAGGTCATGACTTTATTTAATGATGATTCCACTATCTTGGAAGAGGTTTAAAATGATTATGAAAACAAAGTTACTATCTATGATAATTATGGTGATGACATGTATGCTATATTGAATAATGATAACCATGAAACTTGTCATCACGATTTTAATTTTCAATCACATGGTAGTTATTTCATTGAATTTTCTCCCATCAATAGTGATGAGAATAAATTTTCTTATGTGGAGAGTAATAAAATTTCTATGCAAGTGGATCATGAAAAGGATGCTTTATGTGATAGCTATATTGTTGAATTCATTCGTGATGCTACTGAAAATTATTATGAGAGAGGAACATATGCATTTACATATTGCAATAATATCAAGTTTCCTCTCTATGTGTTGAAAGTTTTGAAGTCATGCTTGTTTTGCCTTCCTATGCTAGTTGGTTCTTGTTCCCATAAATTGTTTGCTCACAAAATCCCTATGCATAGGAAGTGGGTTAGGCTTAAATGTGCTTGCCATGTGATTCATGATGCTCTCATTATATTTCAATTCTTTGAATTTTATGTGAGCATCGTCATTGAAATCATCATGCCTAGCAAGGGGCGTAAAACAATAGCGCTTGTTGGGAGGCAACCCAATAGTTATATTTGAAATTTTTGTTTTCCTCGCTGTTATTCAATAAATACACAATTATGCCTCTGATTAGATTGTGTTTTCATGTTTTAATTAGTGTTTGTGCCAAGTAAAACCATTGGGATAGTGTGGATGATAGTTTACTTGATTCTGTGCAAAAACATAAACTTTTGCCCTCAGTCCAGGAATTTTCAAAATTAACTGGAACGTGCTTTTGCTCTGAAATTTTTAAAGATGATTGATATACAAATTCTCTGCGTTGTCCCAATTTTTCAGAATTTTTGGAGTAGCAGAAGTATGGTCCTGGTTTAGATTACTACAGACTGTTCTGTTTTTGACAGATTCTGTTTTCAAAGCATAGTTTGCTTGTTTCCTCGTTTCTATGGCTTATATTGCTCAATATAAATTGTGGAAATGATAAGGTACAGTAGGAATTGTGTGAGAACAATTATGAATCTTGTCTTTTACAGTACCAAAGTGGATGATTTGTCTTTATCATACTAACCTATCTCATGAAGTTCCGTGAAGTTTTGTGTGATTGAAGTTTTCAAGTTTTGGGTGAGATATCGATATGAGGAGAATAAGGAGTGTAAAGACCCTAAGCTTGGGGATGCCCAAGGCACCCCCAATGTAATATTAAAGGAATATCCAAGCAACTAAGCTTGGGGATGCCCCGGAAGGCATCCCCTCTTTCGTCTCCAACATTATCGGTATCCTCACTTGGAGCTATATTTTCATTCATCACATCATATGTGTTTTGCTTGGAGAGTCATTTTATTTTGTTAGGATTTTCTTGCTGTTATTTATAATAATGTTTTGCATCTTTTATTTCAATAAAAATGTCAAGTATAGCCTTTGCCATGCTTATTTTGCAAGTCTACATGTTGCTGTTTAAAAACAGAAAGTTCATCGCTGTTGCAAAAATTCTTGAGAAAGGTTAGAATGTGATAAAATGTTGATTTTTTGCACAATAAGCTATGATAAATTTTCTACAGTGTGGTAATTTTTCACAATTCTTGGGGTCAGAGAAGTATGGATCTTCTTGCATTCTTTACAGACTGTCCTGTTTAGACAGATTGCTGTTATGTTTGCATTGTTTGCATCTCTGCTTGTTTAATGATTCTATTTGAGGATAGGAGTATTAAATATGCAGAGGCATTTGGTAGACAATGTTAAATTATAATTTTAGTGATTTGCTACAGTAGAGAATGATAAGGTTTAGAGTTGATTTGTACCAACGTATCTCTTGAGTTCTTGTTGAGTTTCGTGTGGATGAAGTTTTTAAGATTTAGGGAAACCGTGATTTAAAAGGAATTAAGGAGACACAAAAGCTCAAGCTTGGGGATGCCCAAGGCATCCCAAGATAATATTCCAAGAAGTCTCAAGCATCTAAGCTTGGTGATGCCCCGGTAGGCATCCCACCTTTCTTCACCAACAATTATCGGTTAGTATCTGTTGAGCCTAAGTTTTTGCTTCGTCACATGAGTTGTGCTATTATTTAAATGTCATTTTATTTTGTTTTGCTTGCTGTTTAAATAAGATACTTAGATCTGAAAGTTTTTAAATAAAAGAGAGTCCTCAAATAGCTACCCATTTACATAACTACTCACTTGATCTTCACTTATATCTTTTTGGAGTAGTTTGTCTTTTACTCTTGTGCTTCACTTATATCCTAAGAGTAAATTGTTGAATGAATTGAATACCATGAAGTTGAAATTATATGTTCATATCATGCCTAGTGGTAGCTTCACATTGGGTTTAGAAATTGAAATCTTTTGAAGCTTGGCAATCACAATATTGGTCATACAAGCAATTCATGAATGATAAGTATAAGGAAGAGAATACAAATATATTATCTTGGACATCTTCTATGATTGTGAATACCCATTAATTATTTTCAAACTTGAGAAAATTAGTTGAAGTTGGACAAGGAAGACAATGTAATGAGTTATGGTTGTGCATATTTGCATAGAAGTTATATTGTCATGGATCCTCCAACATGTGGTGTTTGCCTAGGGTCTTTTGCTAGCCAAAAATTCGCACTAAGTAGAGATACTACTTGTGCGTCCAAAAACCCTTAAACCCAGCTTCTTGGCATGGGTTTCCACCATACCTACCTATGGACTGCGTAAGATTCAAGTAAGTTGTCATCGGTGCGATAAAGCAATAAAAATTGCTCCTAAATATGTTTGATCTTTTATTGTAAGGGAAAATTGAGCGTTGTACGAACTTGTGATGGCAAAGTAATAAAAGCGACAGACTGCATAATAAAGGTTGCTATCATAAGGGGCAATATAACGTGACATTCCTTTGCATTAAGAGTTTGGGCTTCCAAAAATAAAAAGCGCATGACAACCTCTGCTTCCCTCTGCGTAGGGCCTATCTTTTACTTTTCAGTATTTACTTTTTTGCAAGAGTCAGTAGTATGCATTCTCATGTCAACCTCAATTATTCTCTAGTTGGCAAGCATCATGTGGTGGGGAAAGATCTAGGCACATATGACCAGTCAAATATATTTGATCACGAATTATTATTGTTGACAATTATCTCTATGATAAATGAGTTGGGAGGCGAAACATTAAGCCCCTATCTTTCTCTGTGTTTGATGGATGCCATTTGTTCTAAGAATATGCTTTGAGTACTAGCAATCATAGAAGACTATATGATGATTGAGTATCTGGAGCTCTTACTTAGAATTTGTTGAATAAGTTGAATCGCAATTGCTTGGCGACTGGGAACATAGGTTGTTAAGTTTCAAGAGAATTCATTGTTTGAACCTTAACATGATGAGTTTGATGAGAAAGAGTTGCTGTTATGATGCTAGGAAAAGTGATTGAAATTATCATTGATTAAACTTATGCACTTTGCAAGCATCCACACTTCATAAATTATTTCTTTTATCATTTACCTACTCGAGGATGATTAGGAATTAAGCTTGGGGATGCTGACACGTCTGCAACGTATCTATAATTTATGAAGTATTCATGCCGTTATATTATCATTCTTGGATATTTTACAATCATTTTATAGCAACTTTATATCAATTTTTGGGACTAACCTATTGACATAGTGCCCAGTGCCAGTTGTTGTTTTTTGCTTGTTTTTTACATCACAGAAATTCAATACCAAACGGAGTCTAAACGGAGCAAAACTTTTTGGAGATTTTTTCTGGACCGGAAGACACCCGGTGGGCCAAAGAAGTACCAGAGGGGAGCTCCAAGGGGAGCACAACCCACCAGGGCGCGCCTTGGGGCCCAGGCACGCCCAGGTGGGTTGTGCGCACCTCGGTGGCCTCCCGCACCGCCTCTTCGCCCTATAAATTCCCAAATATTCCAAAAACCCTAGGTGAGTCGATAGATCAGAAGTTTCGCCACCGCAAGCCTCTGTAGCCATGAAAAACTAATCTAGACCCCGTCCCGGCACTCCGCCGGAGGGGGAAATCATCACCGGTGGCCATCTTCAGTATCCCGGTGGCCACCATGATGAGGGAGTAGTCCACCCTTGGGGCTGAGGGTTTGTACCAGTCAAGGTTGTCAGAATCGCGATCTTAAATCGGATCGGAGCTTCGATGGTAGGATCGCAAATCGTAGAATCTTCACTACCAGGATCATAGAAATGTAGATTCTAAGAACTAAAATCGTGGAATCATAGGGGTTAGTTTGGATCGTGAAGTCGTAGAATCGTATAACAGAATCGCAATTCTGACAACCTTGGTACCAGTAGCTATGTGTTTAATCTTTCTCTCTCGTGTTCTTGAGCTGACACGATCTTGATGTATCGCGGGCTTTGTTAATATAGTTGGATCATATGGTGTTTTCCCCTCTCTATCTTGTTGTGATGAATTGAGTTTTCCCTTTGAGATTTCGTTTTATCGGATTGAATACTTTTATGGACTGGAGAGCACTTGATATATGTCTTGCATATGAATACCCGTGGTGACAATGGGGTATTATATTGATTCACTTGTTATATGTTTTGGCACTCAAGTCGCGGATTCTCGAGGTGACATTGGGGTAATCTATGCATAGGGGTTGATGCACGTTTTTGTCTTTGTTTCTCCGGTAGAAATCTTGGGGCACTCTTTGAGGTTCTTTGTGTTGGATTGAGTATTATGAATCTGAATTTTCTTTGGTGTTATTTTAGTACGAACTCTTAATAGATCAATCGGAAAGAATAACTTGGTGTTATTTTAGCACGAACTCTTGATAGATCGATCAAAAAGAATAACTTGGAGTTATTTTAGTACGAACTCTTTGATAGATCGAACGGAAAGAATAGCTACAAACAATTTCTTTTTATGTTCTCTGCTAGATAAGATCTTTGGAGTGATTCTTCATCGCACTTTGAGGGATGGTTATATGATCCAATTAGATAAGCATTGTTGAGAGATTGCACTAGTGAAAGTACGGACCCTAGGCCTCATTTTCAAGCATTGCAATACCGTTTGTGCTCACTTTATTGTTTACTACCTTGCTGTTTTTATTTATTCAGATTATAAAAATATATTTCTACCATCCATATTACACTTTTATCACCATCCCTTCGCCGAACTAGTGCACCTATACAATTTGCCATTGTATTGGGTGTGTTGGGGACACAAGACACTCTTCGTTTTTTGGTTGTAGGGTTGTTTGAGAGAGACCATCTTCATCCTACGCCTCCCACGGATTGATAAACCTTAGGTCATCCACTTGAGGGAAATTTGCTACTGTCCTATAAAACTCTGCGCTTGGAGGCCCAACACGAGTCTACAAGAACAAGTTGTGTAGTCGACATCAGAATGCTACCTAACATGTTTATCATGTAATATTTCTTTATGTGGCATGAATATTAAGATCCATAAGATTCAAAACAAAAGTTTAGTATTGACATAAAACCAATAATACTTCAACCATACTAAAAAGCAATCATGTTTTTTCCAAAGTATCATGGCTAAGGAAAGTTATCCCTACAAAATCATATACTCTTGTCATGCTCCATCTTCTTAACACAAAGTATTAATCATGCACAACCCCGATGACAAGCCAAGCAATTGGTTCATACTTTTTAACGCACTTCAGCTTTTTCAACTCTCACACAATACATGAGCGTGGCCATGGATATGGCACTATGGGTGGAATAGAATATGATGTTGGAGGTTGTGTGGAGAAGACAAAAAAGAAGAAAGTCTCACATTGAAAAGGCTAATCAACGGGCTATAGGGATGCCTATCAATTGATATCAATGCAAGTGGGTAGGGATTGCCATGGAACGGATGCACTAGAGCTATAAGTGTATGAAAGCTCAAAAGAAAACTAAGTGGGTGTGCATCCAACTTGCTTGATCATGAAGACCTCGGGCATTTGAGGAAGCCCATCATTGGAATATACAAGCCAAGTTCTATAATGAAAAATTCCCACTAGTAATATATGAAAGTGACAAAATAGGAGACTCTTTATCATGAAGGACATGGTGCTACTTTCAAGCACAAGTGTGGAAAAGGATAGTAACATTGTCCCTTCTCTCTTTTTCTCTCATTTTTTATTTCCTTTTTCTCTTTTCTTTTTTTTTCTTTTTGGGCACATTGTCTTCTTTTTTTCTTGGGCTCATTTGGCCTCCTTTTTCCCTTTTTTATATTCGTTCGGACTCTCATCCCGACTTGTGGGGGAATCATAATCTCCATCACCCTTTCCTCACTGGGACAATGCTCTAATAATGCATATGATCATCACACTTCCTTTTTACTTACAACTCAATACTGGAACAAAAATATGACTCTATATGAATGCCTCTGGTGGTGTACCAGGATGTGCAATGATCTAGCGTGACATGTATAAAAAAATATGAACGGTGGCGGAGCCACAAATACTATGCCAACTATATGATCGTGCAAAGCAATATGACAATGATGATATGTGTCATAATAAAAAGGAATAGTGGAAGTTGCGTGGCAATATATCTCGGAATGGCTATGGAAATGCCATAATAGGTAGGTATGGTGGCTGCTTTGAGGAAGATATAAGGAGGCTTATGTGTGATAGAGTGTATCATTTCACGGGGTTTGGATGCACCGGCGAAGTTTGCACCACAACTCAAGGTGAGAAGGGGCAATGCACGGTATCAAAGAGGCTAGCAAAACGCGGAAAGGTGAGAGTGCGTATAATCCATGGAGTCAACATTAGTCATAAAGAACTCACAAACTTATTGCAAAAGTTTATTAGCCCTTGCATCAAAGTACTACTACGCATGCTCCTAGGGGGATAGATTGGTAGGAAAAGACAATCGCTCGTCCCCGACCGCCACTCATAAGGAAGACAATCAATAATAAATCATGCTCCAATTTCATCGCATAATGAGGGACCATACGTGCATGCTTCGGGAATCACAAACTTTAACACAAGTATTCTTACTAAACAACAATTACTAACTAGCATGACTCTAATATCACCATCTTCATGTCTCAAAACAATTGCAAGGAATCAAACTTCTCATATATTCAATGATCTTTGTGAAAGTTTTTATTATATCCCTCTTGAATACCCATCATATTAGGACTAAATTCATAACCCAAGCAAATTGCCATACTATTTATAAGACTCAAAATAATATAAGTGAAGCATGAGAGTTCAACAATTTCTTTAAGATATAACCACCGCCGTGCTCTAAAAGACATAAGTCAAGCACTAGAGCAACTGCCTAGCTAAAAATATATAAGTGAAGCTCAAAGAGTATTCTAATAAATTCACGATTAATGTGTGTCCCTCTCAAAAAGGTGTGTCCAGCAAGGATGATTGTGGCAAACTAAAAAGAAAATAAAGCAAAGACTCATATAATACACGACCCTCCAAGCAAAACACATATCATGTAGTGAATAAAAATATAGCCCCAAGTTATTTACCGATGGATTGTAGACAAAAGAGGGGATGCCATCCGGGGCATCCCCAAGCTTAGACGCTTGGTTCTCCTTGAATATTACCTTGGGGTGCCTTGGGCATCCCCAAGCTTAGGCTCTTGCCACTCCTTGTTCCTTAGCCCATTGAAACTTCACCCAAAACTTGAGAACATCACAACACAAAACTCAACAGAAAACTCATGAGATCCATTAGTATAATAAAGCAAATCACCACTTTAGGTACTATTGTAAACTCATTCCAATTTCATATTAGCATTATATCTACTGTATTCCAACTTCACCATGGTTCATACCCCCCGATACTTGATAAACCACAAGTATAGGGGGTCAATCGTAGTCCTGTCGATAAGTAAGAGTGTCGAATCCAACGAGGAGCAGAAGGAAATGACAAGCGGTTTTCAGCAAGGTAATGTCTGCAAGCACTGAAATTATCGGTAAGAGGTAGTTTGATAACAAGATAATTTGTAAGAGCAAGTAACGGTAACAGAAAATAAAGTGTAGCAAGGTAGCCCAATCCTTTTATGGCAAAGGATAGGCCAAAACGGTCTCTTATAATAAGCAAAGCATTCTTGAGGGCACACAGGAATTTCATCTAGTCACTTTCACTATGTTGTTCTGATTTGTGTTCTCTACTTTGATAATTTGATATGTGGGTGAACCGGTGCTTGGGTGCTGTTCTTACTTGAACAAACCTCCCACTTATGATTAACCCCCTCACAAGCATCCGCAACTACGAGAAAAGTATTAAGATAAAATCTAACCATAGCATTAAACATATGGATCCAAATCAGTCCCTTACGAAGTAGCGCATAAACTAGGGTTTAAGCTTCTGTCACTCTAGCAACCCATCATCTAATAACTACTCCACAATGCATTCCCATAGGCCCAAAGATGGTGAAGTGTGATAATCCCCAAGTGTAGGGAATCGTTGTAGCAATTTCCAAAGGTGGAAGTGATAAGTATGGAGTGTCGAACCCACAAGGAGCTAAAGGTAAGATCAATATTCTCTCAAGCCCTATCTGCCACTGATACGACTCTACGTACACCGAACGTTTGCTTCCAACTAGAAACGAGAAATAAAACTATGTTGTGGGTATGAAGAGGATAACTTTGCATGATATCGGAGAGCTAAAATATCAAAGTAGTTGCTGTTATCATAAAGTTAGAATATACTACTAAATATTATAAATAGCGAGTGTGGAATAATGATGGATCGGTGTGCGGAATTCTCCTAGGCAATTTCTAACAAGACCGATAATCGTCATTGCAATTTCATATGAGGGAGAGGCATAAGCTAACATACTTTCTCTTCTTGGATCATATGCACTTATGATTGGAACTCTAGCAAGCACCCGCAACTACTAAAGATCATTAAGGTAAAACCCAACCATAGCATTAAAGCATCAAGTCCTCTTTATTCCCATACGCAACAACCCCCTTACTCGGGTTTGTGTTTCAGTCACTCACCAACCCACTATAGGCGAATCAAGAACGTATTGCAACAGCCTACAGCAGGAATCCCTCACGCTTGCGCGACACGGAGGGCACAATAGGACAGCACCAAAATAAATATACAACTCGTACCAAATCTAGATCATCAATAAACCCCAAGACAAAGGATATCTACTCAAAACATCATAAGATGGCAACACATCATTGGATCATAATATGTGGCATAAAGCACCATGTTCAAGTAGGGATTACAGCAGGGTGCGGGAGAGTGGACCACGTAAAATAGATGAGGATGGTGATGTTGATGAAGACGATCACCGCGGCGATGATTCCCCTCCCGATGGCACTCCGGCGTGACCGAGAGAGAGGAGGAGAGGTTCTCCCCCTTGTGCTTCCTCCTCCATGGCCTCCCCCTAGATGGGGAGAGGTTCTCCCTGTGGTCCTTGGCCTTCATGGCAATGATGGCCCCTCCGGGATCCTCCTCCATGGCCTCCGGTGATGATGGCCCCCTCCGGCAGGGTGCCAGAGAGGGCCTAGATTGATTTCTCGTGGCTACAGAGGCTTGCGGCGGCGGAACTTCCGATCTAGGTTAATTTCTGGGGGTTTATGTATTTATAGGAATTTTTGCGTTGGTTTCACGTCAGGGGGGTTAGTCGTCCACGAGGCAGGGGCCCACGCCCAGGGGGGTGGGCGCGCCCCCCACCCTCGTGGACAGCCTGGGACTCTTTTGGCCCAACTCTTTTGCTCCAGGGTCTTCTTTTGGTCCATAAAAATCAAAAAAAATTGGCACGTCAATTGGACTCCGTTTGATATTCCTTTTCTGTAAAACTCAAAAACAAGGAAAAACAGAAACTGGCACTGAGCTCTAGGTTAATAGGTTAGTCCCAAAAATCATATAAAATAGCATATAAATGCATATAAAACATCTAAGATGGATAATATAATAGCATGAATACTTCATAAATTATACATACGTTGGAGACGTATCAGCATCCCCAAGCTTAATTCCTGCTCGTCCTCGAGTAGGTAAATGATAAAAGAAATAATTTATGAAGTGTGAATGCTAGCAGGTGCACAAGTTTGATCAATGATAATTTCAATCACCTTTTCTAGCATCATTATATGTCATAACAGTAGCTCATCTCATAAAACTTTTCATGATCAAGTAACAAGCTATTCATATGTTAAAGTATAGATCATAAACTTTCTTGAAAACTAACAAACAGTGCTCTTAGTCATCAAACAATTGCAATTCATCTTATTTTCAGGAAGGGTCTATGTCAGAGCTTTGATTTAGCAAACTCCACATACTCAACTATCTTTTAATCTTCCGCAATTGCTAACACTCACGTGATATTTATGGGTTCAAAGTTTTAATCGGACACAGAGAAAGATAGGGGCTTATAGATTCGCCTCCCAACCTTTTACCTCAAGGGTAATGTCAAGAATAATAGTTCATGATAACTTACATCCAATTGGATATATATATCAGGATCTTTCCAACACAATGTGCTTGCTAAAGGATAAAATGTAAAAAGAAAAGGTGAAGATCACCATGACTCTTGCATAAGGTAGAAGATAAAAGTAAAAGATAGGCCCTTCGCAGAGGGAAGCAGAGGTTGTCATGTGCTTTTAAGGTTGGATGCACAAAATCTTAATGCAAAAGAACGTCACTTTATATTGCCTCTTGTGATAGAGACCTTTATTATGCAGTCCATCGCTTTTATTTCTTCCCTATCACAAGTTCGTATAAAGCTTATTTTCTTCGCACTAATAGATCATACATATTTAGAGAGCAATTCTTATTGCATGCACCGATGACAACTTACTTGAAGGATCTTACTCAACCCATAGGTAGGTATGGTGGACTCTCATGGCAAAACTAGTTTAAGGGATATTTGGAAGCACAAGTAGTATCTCTACTTGGTGCAAAGAATTTGGCTAGCATAAGGGGGAAAGGCAAGCTCGGCATGTTGGATGATCCATGACAATATATTCTATTTCGGATATAAGAAAACATAACCCATTACATTGTCTTCCTTGTCCAACATCAACCTTTTAGCATGTCATATTTTAATGAGTGCTCACAATTACAAAAGATGTCCAAGATAGTATATTTATGTGTGAAATATCTCTTCCTTCAATATTCTTTCATGAATTGTTCAAGTGACCAATTCTGAGTTTGCTAACCTTCAATAAGTTTACTACCTATACTTATTATGTGTGAAGTCATTACTCCCCATGTTATAAGCATATGAAACATATATAAATTCAGATTTATGATATTCAATTCATTCAACCATTTACTCATAGGATATATGTGAAGCACGTGAGTAAATGACAAACTACTCCAAAAAGATATAAGTGAAGAACACTGAGTAGTCAAATAATTAACTAGCCATGGGAGGATTATTTTTCATTCAAGATTTCAGATCCAATGATTTTATTCAAACAGCAAGTAAAAATGAAAATACGCTCCAAGCAAAACACATATCATGTGACGAATAAAAATATAGCTCCGAGTAAGGTATACCGATAGTTTTGAAGACGAAAGAGGGGATGCCTTCCGGGGCATCCCCAAGCTTAGGCGCTTGAGTCTTCCTTGAATATTACCTTGGGGTGCCTTGGGCATCCCCAAGCTTAGGGACTTTCCACTCCTTATTCTCCTCATATCGATATCTCACCCAAAGCTTGAAAACTTCAATCACACAAAACTTAACGGAACTTCGTGAGATAGGTTAGTATGATAAAGAGTAAACCATTCACCTTGGTACTGTCAAAGACAAGGTTCATAATTGTTCTCACACAATGCCTACTGTACCATATCATTTCTACAATTAATATTGAGAAATATAATCCATAGAAACTAGAAAACAAGCAAACTATGCAATGAAAACAGAATCTGTCAGAAACAGAACAGTCTGTAATGATCTGAACAGAAACCATACTTCTGCTACTCCAAAAATTATTAAATAAAATGGTGGACGTGAGGAATTTGTCTATTAACCTTCTGCAAAAAGAATCAACTCAAAACCACTCTTCTGTAAAAAATGACAGCTAATCTTGTGAGCGCAAAGTTTCTGTTTTTTACAGCAAGATCACATTAACTTTCACCCAAGTCTTCCCAAAGGTCTTACTTGGCACTTTATTGAAACAAAAGCTATAAAACATGATTACTACAGTAGCTTAATCATGTAAACACACAAAAACAGTAAGGGTAAATATTGGGTTGTCTCCCAACAAGCGCTTTTCTTTAATGCCTTTTAGCTAGGCATGATGATTTCAATGATGCTCACATAAAAGATAAGAATTGAAACATAAAGAGAGCATCATGAAGAATATGACTAGCACATTTAAATCTAACCCACTTCCTATGCCTAGGGATTTTGTGAGCACACAATTTATAGGAACAAGAATCAACTAGCATAGGAAGGCAAAACAAGTATAACTTCAAAACTTTAAGCACATAGAGAGGAAACTTGATATTATTGCAACTCCTACAAGCATATATTCCTCCCTCATAATAATTTTCAGTAGCATCATGAATGAATTCAACAATATAACCATCACATAAAGCATTCTTTTCATGATCTACAAGAATAGAAATTTTTCTACTCTCCACATAAGCAAAATTCTTCTCATTCGGAATAGTGGGATCACTAATTCCTAAAGTTGACACTTTTCCAAACCCGCTTTAGATGATAGTATTATTCATACTCCAAAAGATATAAGTGAAGTTCATGGAGCATTCTTTAATTAATATAGACTAACCAATATCCAAGCTCAAAATATATAAGTGAAGCACACGAAGCATTCTATAAAACCATACTCAAATGATTTAAGTGAAGCATAAAGAGCAATTCTATAAGATCATACTTAAAAGATTTAAGTGAAGCACATGAAGTATTCTATAAATAAATGAAGGTCTATATCATGCTAGCATGGTTCTTAAAGGAAAAACAAAAACACAAAGGACACAAATCATGTGAACAAAACAAAAACCGAGGTATACCGATATTTGTTGAAGAAGAAAGATGGGATGCCAACCGGGGCATCCCCAAGCTTAGATGCTTGAGTATCCTTTGAAATATTTACTTGGGGTGCCTTGGGCATCCCCAAGATTGAACTCTTGTCTCTCTTTATTCTTCTCATATTGATAGTTCCTCGATCTTCGAACACTTCATCCACACAAAACTTTAACAAAAACTTTGTGAGATCCGTTAGTGTAATAAAGCAAACTACCACTTTAAGGTACTGTAATGAACTCATTCTTTATTTATATTAGTGTTAAACCTACTGTATTCCAACTTCTCTATGGTTCATACCCCCCAATACTAGCCATAGATTCACCAAAATAAGCAAACAACACGCGAAAAACAGAATCTGTCAAAAACAGGACAGTCTGTAGTAATCTGGAAATTTAGTAAACTTATGTAACTCCCAAAATTATGAAATAAATTTGAAAATTTGAAAAATTTGTACAGAAGTAATGTGCAAAAAGTATCAGACCCATTTGACCTTCCAGTAAAAAATGTAAATTCATGCACTACAGCCAAAGTTTCTGTTTTTGTTCTGCACATAGTAAACAAGCAATCTAATCATCCTAAAACCAAAGCTTGGCACATTATTTTTATAATACAATGGATATATACAAGGGGATAATTATTTACAGAGAAACTTCCATGAAAAATTCTACATTGTTTCCGTGAGCATGAACACAAGTGCTCAAGGTCGACCCTCACTTCTTCAATGCATAACTTTCCAATCACTTCTCTTTTTGAAAAACTTTTTAGGCATGAGAGGCAAGTAATAATTTTTTTGTATTTTCATTCTTATTTTTTTATATGTTTCACCCACAACTAAACAGAAACAAAAAGGAAAAACAAAATCTTCTTAGTGAAGAAAGCAAACAAGCACACACGAGAATATCAACCCCACGCTATTGCTCCCCGGCAACGGCGCCAGAAAAGAGCTTGATAATCCCCAAGTGTAGGGAATCATCGTAGCAATTTCCAAAGGTGGAAGTGATAAGTATGGAGTGTTGAACCCACAAGGAGCTAAAAGTAAGATCAATATTCTCTCAAGCCCTATCTGCCACTGATATGACTCTACGTACACCGAACGTTTGCTTCCAACTAGAAACGAGAAATAAAACTATGTTGTGGGTATGAAGAGGATAACTTTGCATGATATCGGGGAGCTAAAATATCAAAGTAGTTGCTGTTATCATAAAGTTAGAATATACTACTAAATATTATAAATAGCGAGTGTGGAATAATGATGGATCGGTGTGCGGAATTGTCCTAGGAAATTGTTAACAAGACCGATAGTCGTCATTGCAATTTCATATGAGGGAGAGGCATAAGCTAACGTACTTTCTCTTCTTGGATCATATGCACTTATGATTGGAACTCTAGCAAGCATCTGCAACTACTAAAGATCATTAAGGTAAAACCCAACCATAGCATTAAAGCATCAAGTCCTCTTTATTCCCATACGCAACAACCCCCTTACTCGGGTTTGTGTTTCAGTCACTCACCAACCCACTATAAGCGAATCATGAACGTATTGCAACACCCTACAGCGGGAATCCCTCACGCTTGCGCGACACAGAGGGCACAATAGGACAGCACCAAAATAAATATACAACTTGTACCAAATCTAGATCATCAATCAACCCAAAGACAAAGGATATCTACTCAAAACAGATGGCAACACATCATTGGATCATAATATGTGGCATAAAGCACCATGTTCAAGTAGGGATTACAGCGGGGTGCGGGAGAGTGGACCACGTAAAATAGATGAGGATGGTGATGTTGATGAAGACGATCACTGCGGCGATGATTCCCCTCCCGATGGCACTCCGGCGCGACCGAGAGAGAGGAGAGGTTCTCTCCCTTGTGCTTCCTCCTCCATGGCCTTCCCCCTAGATGGGGAGAGGTTCTCCCTCTGGTCCTTGGCCTTCATGGCAATGATGGCCCCTCCGGGATCCTCCTCCATGGCCTCAGGTGATGATGGCCCCCTCCGGCAGGGTGCCAGAGAGGGCCTAGATTGATTTCTCGTGGCTACAGAGGCTTGCGGCGGCGGAACTTCCGATCTAGGTTAATTTCTGGGGGTTTCCGTATTTATAGGAATTTTTTGTGTTGGTTTCACGTCAGGGGGGTCTCCGAGTCGTCCACGAGGCAGGGGCCCACGCCCAGGGGGGTGGGCGCACCCCCCACCCTCGTGGGCAGCCCGGGACTCTTCTGGCCCAACTCTTTTGCTCCAGGGGCTTCTTTTGGTCCATAAAAAATCAACAAAAATTGGCACGTCAATTGGACTCCGTTTGATATTCCTTTTCTGTAAAACTCAAAAACAAGGAAAAAACAGAAACTGGCACTGGGCTCTAAGTTAATAGGTTAGTCCCAAAAATCATATAAAATAGCATATAAATGCATATAAAACATCTAAGATGGATAATATAATAGCATGAATACTTCATAAATTATAGATACGTTGGAGACGTATCAAAGTGCCATGTAGTCTACGTTCACATGACACCACTAAGGGAATCACAACATACATATCATAAAAATATCGAACACATATCAAGTTCACATGATTACTTGCAACATGATTTCTCCCGTGACCTCAAGAACAAAAGTAACTACTCACAAATGATATTCATGCTCAAGATCAGAGGGGTATTAAATAGCATAATGGATTTGAACATATAATCTTCCACCAAATAAACCATATAGTAATCAACTACAAGATGTAATCAACACTACTAGTCACCCACACGTACCAATCTGAAGTTTCGGTACAAAGATTGAACACAAGTGATGAACTAGGGTTTGAGAGGAGATGGTGTTGTTGAAGATGTTGACGAAGATTGGCCTCCCAAAGATGAGAGGGTTGTTGGTGATGATGATGGCTTCGATTTCCCCTCCGGGAGGGAAGTTCCCCCGACAGACTCGCTCCGCCGGAGGGCAAAGGTGCTCCTGCCCAAGTACCGCCTTGAGACGGCGGCTCTCTGTCCCGAAAGTCCTCTCCTTATTTTTTCAAGGTCAAAATGACATATATACGAGAAGATGGGCACCGGAGGTGGGCTGGGCTGAGCGCAACCCATCAGGGCGCGCCTGGGGGGCCTGGCGCACCCTGGTGTCTTGTGCTCACCAGGTGGCCCCCCCTCTGGTAGTTACTTGCTCCAATATTTTTCATATATTCCAAAATAATTCTTCGTAATTTTTCAGCTCATTTGGAGATGTGTAGAATAGGTATCTCTGACATTGCTTTTTTAGGTCCAGAATTCCAGCTGACGGCATTCTCCCTCTTTGTGTAAACCTTGCATATTATGAGAGAAAAGGCACTAGAATTACTCCAAAAAACATTATACATAAAAACATTATAAATAATAGTAGGAAATCATGATGCAAAATGGACGTATCAACTCCCCCAAGCTTAGACCTCGCTTGTCCTCAAGCAAAAGCCGATATCGAAAAACATGTCCACATGGTTTGAGAGAGAGGTGTTGATAAAAACAAAATACGGACATGGTAGCATCATGCTTATTATCATAACAACAAAAAACTTTATCATAAACTTTTTCATATAACTTTACCATATAACTTTTATCATATGACTTCTCATGAACAAGTAACAATTCATCACAACATCGAAGTATAAAGCATAAACCTTATTGAAAATCGACAAACTAAGTTCTCAGTCAACTTTGCAACTACAATTCATCGTATTTTCAGGAAGGGTCTCGTATCGGAGCATTTTGGAAAGTCACATACTCAACCATCTTTTAGTCTTCTATGATTTCTAACACCCAAAGCATACCTATGAGCAAAAAGTTTCAACCGGACACATAGGAAGATAGGGGCTTATAGTTTTGTCTCCCAACGTATTCACCTAGAGGGTGATGTCAACAATAATAACTCATGCTCACTCATATCCAACTGGATATATGTGCCTAGATCTTTCCTCACCACATGATGCTTGCAAAAAGATAAAATAAAAAGGAATGGGGAAGAATACTTTGACTCTTGCATAAACGTAAATACATAAAAGTAAAAGATAGGCCCTTCGCAGAGGGAAGCAGAGGTTGTCATGCGCTTTTTGGTTGTATGCCAAATCCCTTAATGCAAAAGAACGTCACGTTATATTGCCCCTTGTGATAGCAGCCTTTATTATGCAGTCCGTCGCTTTTATTACTTTGCCATCACAAGTTCATACAATGCTCAATTTTCTCTTACACTAAATGACTGAACATGTTTAGAAGCAATTTTTATTGCCTTATTGCACCGATAACAACTTACTTGAAGGATATTACTCAATCCATAGGTAGGTATGGTGGACTCTCAAAACATGGATTTGGGTTTAAGGTTTTGGATGCACAAGTAGTGCCTCTACTTATTGCAGAATTTTTGGCTAGCAAAGATATTGAGCAAGCACCACATGCTGAAGGATCTATGACAATATAGCTTCTATGTGAATATGAACAAACATAACACATTATGTCGTCTTCCTTGTCCAACGTCAACAATTTTTACATATAATATTTAATGGGGCTCACAATCACAAAAGATATCTAAGATAGTATATTTGCATGTGAATCTTCTCTCCCTTATTAATTCTTTCGTGAGTTGCATCGCTGACCAATGCTATGCTTGTCAATCTCCAATAAATTTTACCACTTATACTTTTCCTTATGTGATGTCATTACTTACCATAAGATTAGCATATGATCCTTTTTATTTATTTCCTCTTATTTTGATTGCAACAAGAAAGTAAAGAAGCAAAACTAAAACTAAACTTTATTTTATAGCTCTCACTCGATTACATAGATAAATAGATCACGAAACTAATAATATTAAGTAGATCATAGTAAACTTTTATTCAGCTAAATCATAGGGTAACTAAAGATCAAACTAAGATAGATAAAGGCAAAGAATGTGGTGGTGATACGATACCGGGGCACCTCCCCCAAGCTTGGCACCAGCCAAGGGGAGTTTATCCTCCGGCTTCCATGGAAGCGGCTCACCATCATAAGAGGAAGCACGAGTCTCACGAGTCTTGCAAATGGCTTCTAAACTCATACCTTTAAATCTCGCCTCATATTCAAAGACTTGATTTTGGAGATCATATATTTGACTTTGCAGAAAATTGATTTGCTCGTTGAGGGTGAAGACGATGTCCTTCATAGACCGGCCATCCACCTTGTGATCACGGGAGAAATCCGTAATCATGAGGTGATTGGCACCAAGTCCATATGTTCCACCATCCCTTTGCACTTGAAGACCTCCTGCTCCGTAGCTTCGAGCCTGGCCTCCATGGTTCCCGTCTTCTTAGGCCCTTGAACATCCTGGATGTGGAGCACTCCCTCACGCATCTCAATGGTTTGAGAGTGCTTCCTCACCTCCGACAACTAAGGGTTGATTACCCTCTAAAAGAACTTGTCCTTGGAGGAGCTCGGTGCGGCCATGGCGATCTAGATCTGTCAGAAAAAAGCAAGAAACAAGAACAGAAGATTTCTCCGCGATACGACGGTCAATAAGTTCGGGGGGTATTGATACGTCTCCAACGTATCTATAATTTATTATTGTTCCATGCTATATTATATTCTGTTTTGGACATTATTGGGCTTTATTATACACTTTTATATTATTTTCGGGACTAACCTATTAACCGGAGGCCCAGCCCAGAATTGCTGTTTTTTGCCTATTTCAGAGTTTCGCAGAAAAAGAATATCAAACGGAAACCTTTGGGAACGTGATTTTTGGAACGAACGTGATCCAGAGGACATGGACCCTACGTCAAGACATCAACCAAGAAGGCACGAGGTAGGGGGCGCGCCTACCCCCCTGGGCGCGCCCTCCACCCTCGTGGGTCCCATGTTGCTCCACCGACGTACTTCTTCCTCCTATATATACCTATGTACCCCCAAACTACCAGATACGGAGCCAAAAACCTAATTCCACCGCCGCAACCTTCTGTACCCGTGAGATCCCATCTTGGGGCCTTTTCCGGAGCTCCGCCGGAGGGGGCATCGATCACGGAGGGCTTCTACATCAACACCATAGCCTCTCCGATGATGTGTGAGTAGTTTATCTCAGACCTTCGAGTCCATAGTTATTAGCTAGATGGCTTACTCTCCCTTTTTGGATCTCAATACAATGTTCTCCCCCTCTCTTGTCGAGATCTATTCGATGTAATCTTCTTTTGCGGTGTGTTCGTTGAGACAGATGAATTGTGGGTTTATGATCAAGTTTATCTATGAACAATATTTGAATCTTCTCTGAATTCTTTTATGTATGATTGGTTATCTTTGCAAGTCTCTTCGAATTATCAGTTTGGTTTGGCCTACTAGATTGATCTTTCTTGCAATGGGAGAAGTGCTTAGCTTTGGGTTCAATCTTGCGATGTCCTTTCCCAGTGACAGTAGGGGCAGCAAGGCACGTATTGTATTGTTGCCATCGAGGATAACAAGATGGGGTTTATATCATATTGCATGAGTTTATCCCTCTACATCATGTCATCTTGCTTAAAGCGTTACTCTGTTCTTATGAACTTAATACTCTAGATCCATGCTGGATAGCGGTAGATGTGTGGAGTAATAGTAGTAGATGCAGGCAGGAGTCGGTCTACTTGTCGCGGACGTGATGCCTATATACATGATCATACCTAGATATTCTCATAACTATGCTCAATTCTGTCAATTGCTCAACAGTAATTTGTTCACCCACCGTAATACTTATGCTCTCGAGAGAAGCCACTAGTGAAACCTATGGCCCCCGGGTCTATTTTCCATCATATTTAATCTCCCGACAACAAGCTATTTCCGGCGCCATTTTTATTTTGCTTTCTTTACTTTTCATCTTTATCATGAAAATACCAAAAATATTATCTTATCATATATATCAGATCTCACTCTCGTAAGTGACCGCGAAGGGATTGACAACCCCTTTATGCGTTGGTTGCGAGGATTTATCTATTTGTGTAGGTGCGAGGGACTCGTGCGTGACCTCCTACTGGATTGATACCTTGGTTCTCAAAAACTGAGGGAAATACTTACGCTACTTTACTGCATCACCCTTTCCTCTTCAAGGGAAAACAACGCAGTGCTCAAGAGGTAGCAAGAAGGATTTCTGGCGCCGTTGCCGGGGAGTCTACGCAAAAGTCAACATACCAAGTACCCATCACAAACCCTTATCTGCCGCATTAAATTTTTTGCCATTTGCCTCTCGTTTTCCTCTCCCCCACTTCACCCTTGCCGTTTTATTCGCCCTCTCTTTTCCGTCCGCCTTCCTCTCTCTTTTTGCCCCTTGTTCTTTCTGTCGTTATGTCTGAAATTGGGTAAATTATTGTCGATATGGACAATAATAATATCATGGAAAATTCTGATGCTCCTGCTGAAGAACCCCCTATCTTACATACAAAAAAATCCGAATTGGTAGTGGTAATATTATTGGAAAAGGAGTTATCCAAGATTTCTTTACTTGTGCCGATGCTTTGCCTTCTATGGGTAGTTCTATTCTTCATAGAACTAGTAGTCTTGCGGACGCTATCGCCATGCTTGTAGTTGAACTTGAAAGACAATTTATGCACTTGCATCCTTGCATACAAAGGATTTTCCTAGAATTTTCTAATATCGAGCATTCTTCTGTTAAGCGTGTCGCTACTATCTTTTTGGCTCATGAGTTTAGATTTATAATAAAAGAGGCCAAAGAAATCTTTGCGCATTATAGGGTGGACGCTGGCCGTCCTCCCATAGAGGCTATCCTCTTTGATCAAGAAGAAATAATGCGTTTTCAATCTTTAGACTATGTTGCTTTCAATGAAAATCTTAGAAGAAGGGTTCCTACCAATGTTCTAGTTGATAGAATTTCTGAACTTAATAATGATTTGGCTATTCTAAATAATGAGCTAGGATATTCTCTCGAGTATAGGCTCACAAAGTTCTGTCAAAAGAATGCTTATAATGATGAATTGGTTGTGCAATACGAAGGGCCGAAGGAGGAACCTATACCTCCTAAAGTTGATCTTGGGAACTTTTGTCCCATTAAATTTAGCCCTTTTGATTACTTTTGCTTGCCCCAAAGGAAACTTGCTGCTGAACGTAGAGAATATGAAATGAGTTTTAATGATCTATCCTATTATTATGGCAATACCTAGATCTATCCTTGCTTTTATGCCTAGCTAGGGGCGTTAAACGATAGCGCTTGTTGGGAGGCAACCCAATTTTATTTTTAGTTTTTTGCTTTTTGCTTATGTTTAGGAATAAATATTTGATATAGCCTCTGGTTAGATGTGTTTTTATGTTTTAATTAGTATTTGTGCCAAGTTTAACCTATAGGATCTTCTTGGATGATAGTTATTTGATCTTGCTGAAAATTCCAGAAACTTTCTGTTCACGAAAATAATTCTTAAAAATCACCAGAACGTGGTAAAATATTGATTCCAATTTCTGCTGATCAATAAACAAATTGTCTAGGTCGTCCTATTTTGTCTGAATTTTTTGAGTTCCAGAAGTTTGCGTTAGTTCAGATTACTACAGACTGTTCTGTTTTTGACAGATTCTGTTTTTCGTGTGTTATTTGCTTATTTTGATGAATCTATGGCTATTAAAATAGTTTATAAACCATAGAGAAGTTGGAATACATTAGGTTTAATACCAATATAAATAAATAATTAGTTCATTACAGTACCTTGAAGTGGTGTTTTGTTTTCTTTTGCTAACGGAGCTCACGAGATTTTCTGCTGAGTTTTGTGCTGTGAAGTTTTCAAGTTTTGGGTAAAAGATTTGATGGATTATAGAACAAGGAGTGGCAAGAGCCTAAGCTTGGGGATGCCCATGGCACCCCAAGATAATCTAAGGACACCTAAAATCCAAAGCTTGGGGATGCCCCGGAAGGCATCCCCTCTTTCGTCTACTTCCATCGGTAACTTTACTTGGAGCTATATTTTTATTCACCACATGATATGTGTTTTGCTTGGAGCGTCTTGTATTATTTGAGTCTTTGTTTGTTAGTTTTCCACAATCATCCTTGGTTTACACACCTTTTGAGAGAGACACACATGATTCGGAAATTGTTAGAATACTCTATGTGTTTCACTTATATCTTTTGAGTTATATAGTTTTTGCTCTAGTGCTTCACTTATATCTTTTAGAGCATGGTGGTGGATTTGTTATATAGAAACTATTGTTCTCTCATGCTTCACTTAGATTATTTTGAGAGTCCTGCAAAACAGCATGGTAATTTGCTTTAATTATGATAGGCATTCAAGATTATTAAAAAATATATTCTTATGAGTGTGTTGAATGCTATGAGAAGTTTGATGCTTGATAATTGTTTTGAGATATGGAGATGGTGATATTTGAGTCATGCTAGTTGAGTAGTTTTGAATTTGAGAAATACTTGTGTTAAATTTTGTGATTCCCGTAGCATGCACGTATGGTGAACCGTTATGTGATGAAGTCGGAGCATGATTTATTTATTTGATTGTCTTCCTTATGAGTGGCGGTCGGGGACGAGCGATGGTCTTTTCCTACCAATCTATCCCCCTAGGAGCATGCGCGTAATACTTTGCTTTGATAACTTGTAGATTTTTGCAATAAATATATGAGTTCTTTATGACTAATGTTGAGTCCATGGATTATACGCACTTTTCTTCCTTCCACCATTGCTAGCCTCTCTAATACCGCGCACTTTTCGCCAGTATCATATACCCACCATATACCTTCCTCAAAACAGCCACCATACCTACCTATCATGGCATTTCCATAGCCATTCCGAGATATATTGCCATGCAAGTTACCACCGTTTCGTTTACTATGACACGCTCCATCATTGTCATATTGCTTCGCATGATCATGTAGTTGACATCGTATTTGTGGCAAAGCCACCGTTCATAATTCTTTCATACATGTCACTCTTGATTCATTGCATATCCCAGTACACCGCCGGAGGCATTCACATAGAGTCATATTTTGTTCTAAGTATTGAGTTGTAATTGTTGAGTTGTAAGTAAATAAAAGTGTGATGATCATCATTTTTAGAGCATTGTCCCAAGTGAGGAAAGGATGATGGAGACTATGATTCCCCCATAAGTCGGGATGAGACTCCGGACTAAAAACAAGAGGCCATAAAAAAAGAGGAAAGGCCCAAATAAAAAACAATAAATGAGAGAAAAAGAGAGAAGGGACAATGTTACTATCCTTTTACCACACTTGTGCTTCAAAGTAGCACCATGATCTTCATGATAAAGAGTCTCCTATGATATCACTTTCATATACTAGTGGGAAATTTTCATTATAGAACTTGGCTTGTATATTCCAATGATGGGCTTCCTCAAAATGCCCTAGGTCTTCGTGAGCAAGCGAGTTGGATGCACACCCACTTAGTTTCTTTTGTTGAGCTTTCATACACTTATAGCTCTAGTGCATCCGTTGCATGGCAATCCCTACTCACTCACGTTGATATCTATTAATGGGCATCTCCATAGCCCGTTGATACGCCTAGTTGATGTGAGACTATCTTCTCCTTTTTTGTCTTCTCCACAACCACCATTCTATTCCACATATAGTGCTATGTCCATGGCTCACGCTCATGTATTGCGTGAAGATTGAAAAGTTTGAGAACATCAAAAGTATGAAACAATTTCTTGGCTTGTCATCGGGGTTGTGCATGATTTAAATACTTTGTGTGGTGAAGATAGAGCATAGCCAGACTATATGATTTTGTAGGGATAACTTTCTTTGGCCATGTTATTTTGAGAAGACATAATTGCTTAGTTAGTCTGCCTGAAGTATTATTATTTTTATGTCAATATTAAACTTTTGTCTTGAATCTTTCGGATCTGAATATTCATACCACAATTAAGAGAATTACATTGAAATTATGCCAAAATTCTGTTTTTATCATTTACCTACTCGAGGACGAGCAGGAATTAAGCTTGGGGATGCTTGATACGTCTCCAACGTATCTATAATTTTTTATTGTTCCATGCTATATTATATTCTGTTTTGGACATTACTGGGCTTTATTATACAGTTTATATTATTTTTGGGACTAACCTATTAACCGGAGGCCCAGCGCAGAATTGTTGTTTTTGCCTATTTCATAGTTTCGCAGAAAAAGAATATCAAACGGAGTCCAAACGGAATGAAACCTTCGGGAACGTGAATTTTGGAACGAACGTGATCCAGAGGACTTGGACCCTACGTCAAGACATCAACCAGGAACGCACGAGGTAGGGGGGTGCCTACCCCCTGGGCGCGCCCTCCACCCTCGTGGGGCCCATGTTGCTCCACCGACGTACTTCTTCCTCCTATATATACCTACGTACCCCCAAACTAGCAGATACGGAGCCAAAAACCTAATTCCACCGCCGCAACCTTCTGTACCCGTGAGATCCCATCTTGGGGCCTTTTTCGGAGCTTCGCCTGAGGGGGCATCGATCACGGAGGGCTTCTACATCAACACCATAGCCTCTCCGATGATGTGTGAGTAGTTTACCTCAGACCTTCGGGTCCATAGTTATTAGCTAGATGGCTTCTTCTCTCTTTTTGGATCTCAATACAATGTTATCCCCCTCTCTTGTGGAGATCTATTCAATGTAATCTTATTTTGCGGTGTGTTTGTTGAGACCGATGAATTGTGGGTTTATGATCAAGTTTATCTATGAACAATATTTGAATCTTCTCTGAATTCTTTTATGTATGATTGGTTATCTTTGCAAGTCTCTTCGAATTATCAGTTTGGTTTGGCCTACTAGATTGATCTTTCTTGCAATGGGAGAAGTGCTTAGCTTTGGGTTCAATCTTGCGGTGTCCTTTCCCAGTGACAGTAGGGGCAGCAAGGCACGTATTGTATGGTTGCCATCGAGGATAACAAGATGGGGTTTATATCATATTGCATGAATTTATCCCTCTACATCATGTCATCTTACTTAAAGCGTTACTCTACTCTTTTGAACTTAATACTCTAGATGCATGCTGGATAGCGGTCGATGTGTGGAGTAATAGTAGTAGATGCAGGCAAGAGTCGGTCTACTTGTCGCAGACGTGATGCCTATATACATGATCATACCTAAATATTCTCATAACTATGCTCAATTCTGTCAATTGCTCAATAGTAATTTGTTCACCCACCGTAATACTTATGCTCTCGAGAGAAGCCACTAGTGACACCTATGGCCCCCAGGTCTATTTTCCATCATATTTAATCTCCCGACAACAAGCTATTTATGGCGCCGTTTTTATTTTGCTTTCTTTACTTTGCATCTTTATCATAAAATACCAAAAATATTATCTTATCATATCTATCAGATCTCAGTCTCGTAAGTGACAGTGAAGGGATTGACAACCCTTTTATTGCGTTGGTTGCGAGGATTTATCTATTTGTGTAGGTCCGAGGGACTCGTGCGTGGCCTCCTACTGGATTGATACCTTGGTTCTCAAAAACTGAGGGAAATACTTACGCTACTTTACTGCATCACCCTTTCCTCTTCAAGGGAAAACCAACGTAGTGCTCAAGAGGTAGCAGGTATATAAAGATTTTTTATCTTGGGAAACAAGCAAACGGGAGGAAAACGGAGTCGGGAAGGTTCTCGAGGTGGGCACAACCCACCTGGGCGCGCAAGGCAAGGCAGGCGCGCCCTGGTGTATCGTGCTCTCCTCGGTTGCCTTCCTGGTTATTTCTTATTTTCCAAATTTTTGTAATAATCCGAAACTGACAGAAAATATTTTTGCGGAGTTTTCGGAGTCCATTTACTTACCGTATCATGTACCTCCACTTTTTCAGGATTCTGGAGTGTTCTGGAAGGTTTCTTTTATGTGCTCCTCCAGTGTCATGGTTTGGATAACATTACTTTCAACATTAATAGGTGTACTTGAGATATAGTGTTTAATTCTTTGTCCATTGACCACCTTCGGGTTAGTACCTTCAGCATTATTAATATTGATAGCTCCAGAGCGATACACCTCTTCGATAATATATGGTCCTTCCCATTTTGAGAGAAGTTTTCCTGCAAAGAATCTAAAAAGAGAGTTGTATAAAAGAACATATTCTCTAACCTTGAATTCTCGCTTTTGGATTCTTTTATCATGCCATCTTTTAACTTTCTCTTTGAATAGTTTGGCATTTTCATAAGCTTGGGTTCTCCATTCATCTAGTGAGCTGGTATCAAATAACCTCTTCTCACCGGCAAGTTTGAAGTCATAATTGAGTTCTTTAATTGCCCAATATGCTTTATGTTCTAACTCAAGAGGCAAATGACAAGCTTTACCATAGACCATTTTGTACGGAGACATACCCATAGGATTTTTATAAGTTGTTCTGTAGGCCCAAAGTGCATCATCTAATTTCTTACACCAATTCTTTTGAGACCTATTGATAGTTTTTTGTAATATCAGTTTTATTTCTCTATTGCTAAGCTCAACTTGACCACTAGATTGAGGATGATAGGGTGATGCAATTCCATGGTTAACATCATATTTAGCAAGCATTTTACGGAAAGCACCATGAATAAAGTGTGAATCACCATCGGTCATTAAGTATCTAGGGACTCCAAACCTTGGGAAAATAACTTCTTTAAGCATTTTAATGGAGGTGTTGTGATCAGCACTACTAGTTGGAATAGCTTCTACCCACTTAGTAACATAATCAACAGTAACCAAAATATGAGTATACCCATTAGAGGAAGGAAAAGGTCCCACATAATCAAAACCCCAAACATGAAATGGTTCAACAACAAGTGAATAATTCATAGGCATTTCCTGACGCTTACCGATATTACCAATTCTTTGACATTCATCACAAGACAAGACAAACTTACGGGCATCCTTGAAGAGAGTAGGCCAATAAAAACCAAATTTCAATACCTTGTGAGCAGTTCTATCTCCCGCATGATGTCCTCCATAGGCTTCGGAGTGACATTTCCGTAGGATTTGTTCCTGTTCGTGCTTAGGTACACAACGTCTAATAATACCATCTACTCTTTCTTTATAAAGATGCGGGTCATCCCAAAAGTAATGTCTTAAATCATAGAAGAATTTTTTTCTTTTGTTGGTATGTGAAACTAAGTGGTATATATTTAGCAACGATGTAATTAGCATAGTCAGCATACCAAGGAGTATTATGAGAAACATTTATTGCAGCTAGTTGTTCATCAGGAAAACTATCATCAATGGGTAGTGGGTCATCAAGAATATTTTCTAACCTATACAAGTTATCAGCTACCGGGTTCTCAGCTACTTTCCTATCAGTGCTATGTGATACGTCTCCATCGTATCTATAATTTTTGATTGTTTCATGCCAATATTATACAACTTTCACATATTTTTGGCAACTTTTTATATGATTTATTGGACTAACCTATTGATCCAGTGCCAGTTCCGGTTTGTTGCATGTTTTTTGTTTCACAGAAAATCCATATCAAACAAAGTCCAAACGCGATAAAAATTTACGGAGAATTGTTTTGGTATTTATGTGATTTTTGGGAGGTGGAATCAACGCAAACAGAAGCCCACAGCCTCCAAGATACACCAGGGCGCGCCCCAGGGCCCAAGCGCGCCCAGGTGTCTTATGCCCTCTTCGGATATTGGTTGGGGCCCTTCTTCTGGCGCAAGAAAAATTATTAATGGAGAAAAAAATCATGTAAAAATTTCAGCGCAATCAGAATTACGGATCTCCGGGAATTTAAGAAACGGTGAAGGGTCAGATTTGGGGAACCCGAAACAGAAGAGAACAGAGAGGGAGATCCAATCTCGGAGGGGCTCCCGCCCCTCCGCCGCCATGGAGGCCATGGAACAGAGGGGGAACTCTCCTCCCATCTAGGGGGAGTTCAAGGAAGAAGAAGAAGGAGGGGGGCTCTCTCCCCCTCTCTCCCGGTGGCGCAGGAGTGCCGCCGGGGCTAGGATCGTGACGATGTTCTACATCAACAACCTTGCTACCGTCAAAACCAACTTTCTCGCCCTCTATGCAGTGGTGTAACACCCCTTCTCCCCGCTGTAATCTCTACTTAAACATAGTGCTCAAATCCATATATTATTTCCCAATGATATTTGGCTATCCTATTATGTTTGAGTAGATCTATTTTGTCCTGTGGGTTAATCGTGATCTTGGTTTTTATGATTGTATATTTTATTTATGGTGCTGTCCTATGGTGCCCTCCGTCTCGCACAAACATGGGGGATCCCCGCTGTAGGGTGTTGTAATACGTTCATGATTCGCTTATGGTGGGTTGCGAGAGTGACAGAAGCTTAAACCCGAGTAGGTGGGTTGTTGCGTACGGGATAAAGAGGAGTTGATACTTAATGCTATGGTTGGGTATCACGGCCTTAATGATCTTTAGTAGTTGCGGATGCTTGCTAGGGGACCAGTCATAAGTGCATATGATCCAAGTAGAGAAAGTATGTTAGCTCATGCCTCTCCCTCATATAGAATTGCAAGAATGATTACCGGTACTTGTTATCAATTGCCTAGGGACAAATGACTTTCTTATTGACAAAAGCTATCCACTTTTATTACCTTGCAATTTATTCATAGTTTTATTCTTGCAAAGTACCCGTAGTTTTATTCTTGCAAAACAGTTTTATTCTTGTTCTAGGTAAAGCAAACGTTAAGTGTGTGTAGAGTTGTATCGATGGTCGATAGAACTTGAGGGAATATTTGTTCTGCCTTTAGCTCTTCGTTGGGTTCGACACTCTTATTTATCAAAGAAGGCTAAAAACGATCCCCTATACTTGTGGGTTATCACTATGTAAATCAAATTCTTGTAGCAAGAGAAACCACGTAATGAGTCTAGGTTTAGCATCTTTCTTTTCCATAAGATATTTTATAGTAGCATGATCAGTGTGAATGATTACTTTGGAATCAACAATGTAAGATCTGAATGTATCACAAACAAACACAACTGCTAAAAATTCTTTTTCAGTAGTAGCATAATTTCTTTGAGCACTGTCTAGAGTTTTACTAGCATAATGGATAACATTTAATTTCTTATCAAGTCTTTGTCCTAGAACAACACCAACAACATAATCACTAGCATCACATATAATTTCATAAGGCAAGCTCCAATTAGGTGGTTGAACAATAGGAGCAGAGGTTAAGGCTTTTTTAGTGTTTCAAAGGCTTCTACACAATCATCATAAAAACAAATGGAACATCCTTTTGTAAAAGATTAGCAAGAGGCCTAGAAATTTAGAGAAGTCCCTAATAAACCTCCTATAGAAACCAACATGACCAAGGAAACTACAAATACCTTTAATATCTTTAGGACATGGCATTTTCTCAATTGCATCAACTTTAGCTTTATCCACCTCAATACCTTGTTCAGAAATTTTATTCCCCAAGACAATACCTTCATTAACCATAAAGTGGCACTTCTCCCAATTCAAGACAAGATTAGTTTGTTCACATCTCTGCAAAGCTCGATCAAGGTTGTTTAAGCAATCATCAAAAGAAGTTATGTAAACAAAAAAATCATATGAAAACCTCAACAATCTTTTCACAAAAATCAGAGAATATAGTAGTCATACATCTTTGAAAGGTAGCAGGTGCATTGCATAAACCAAAAGGCATACATCTATAAGCATAAGTTCCAAAAGGACAAGTAAAGGTGCTTTTCTCTTGATCGGGTTGTGATACTGGTATTTGAGAGAAACTGGAATATCCATCAAAAAACAGAAGTGTGTCTGCTTAGATAATTTTTCTAGCATTTGATCAATAAAAGGCATAGGGTAATGGTCTTTCCTAGTAGCTTTATTTAATTTTCTAAAGTCAATTACCATTCTATAGCCGTTAACGATTCTTTGTGGAATAAGTTCATTTTTCTCATTAGGAACAACAGTAATACCTCCCTTCTTAGGGACACAATGAACAAGACTTACCCATCTACTATCAGCTATGGGATAGATTATACCTGCTTCAAGAAGCTTTAATATTTCAGTTCTTACCACTTCTTTCATCTTAGGATTCAATCATCGTTGGTGATCAACAACGGGTTTAGCATCAGGTTCCATATTGATTTTGTGCTGACATAGAGTGGGACTAATGCCCTTAAGATCATCAAGAGCATATCCAATAGCAGCTCAGTGCTTTCTCAGAATTTTTAATAATCGTTCTTCTTCATGTTCTGAGAGGTTAGCACTAATAATAACATGGTATATCTTTTTCTCATCAAGATAAGCATACTTAAAAGTGTCAGGAAATTGCTTTAATTCAAACATAGGATCACCTTTAAGTGGAGGAGGACCTCCTAGAGTTTCAATAGGAAAATTGTGTTTTGGGATTGGTTGTTGTTCAAAGAATATTTTATCTATTTCATTTCTTTCACGTAAGTGCATATCATTTTCATGGTCGAGCAAATATTATTCTAGAGGATCAGTAGGAGGCACGGCAATAGAAGCAAGACCAATTATTTCATCCTTACTAGGAAGTTCTTCATTATGAGGTTGTCTATGAAACTTGGAGAAATTAAACTCATGAGACACATCTCCAAAACTAACACCGACAGTTTGTTTTTCACAATCTATCTTAGCACTAACGGTTTTCAAGAAAGGTCTTCCAAAGATAATGGGACAAAAGTCATCTTGTGGGGAACCAAGAACTAGAAAATCAGTAGGGTATTTTATTTTCCCACACAAGACTTCAACATCTCTAACTATCCCAAGTGGTGTGATGGTGTCTCTATTAGCAAGTTTAATAGTGACATCTATGTCTTCTATTTCAGCGGGTGTTATATCATTCATAATTTCTTGGTATAAGGTAAAAGGAATAGCACTCAAACTATTACCCAAGTCAAATAAACCATGATAGCAATGATATCCTATTTTAACTGAGACAATAGGCATGCCAACTATGGGTCTATGTTTATCTTTTTCATCAGGTTTGGCAACTCTAGCAGCTTCATCATAGAAGTAAATAACATGCACATAAATATTTTGTACCAAGAGATCTTTAGCCATAGCAACACTAGGTTCTACTTTAATTTGCTCAGGGGTTTTAGGTCTTTAATATTACTTTTGCAAACCACACTTGATACCTTAGCATGTTCCTTTATCCTAACCGGGAAATGCGGGTTTTCAATATAAGTAGTAGGCACAACTGGATCAACATTGTAAATGATAGTTTCATCTTTTACTAGAACCGGTTCTCTAATTTCTTATTTAATAGGTGGATGACATTTAAACCACTTCTCATTAGGGATAACAACATGAGTAGCAAA
The DNA here is from genome assembly GCF_018294505.1 of Triticum aestivum. NCBI lineage: Eukaryota > Viridiplantae > Streptophyta > Magnoliopsida > Poales > Poaceae > Triticum > Triticum aestivum. The sequence continues at coordinate 64,930,101 of NC_057796.1, forward strand.
TGATTCACAGAAACAAGCTACTATCTCATAGTCAAGTCCATATTAGTGGTAAACTTGTGAAAAGCATCGGTATTCATAATTTTTTTAACACAATCAAACTGAAGCTTAATACCTGACTCTTTACCTTCCTCGAGTTCCCAATCTTTAGAGTTGTGTTTAATTCTTTCCAAAAGATCCCACCTGAATTCAATAGTCTTGTTCATAAACGAACTAGCACAAGAAGTATCGAGCATGGATCGATCATTACAAGAAAGCCGAGCATAAAAATTCTCAATAATAATCTCTCTCGAAAGCTCATGATTGGGGCATGAATATAACATTGACTTAAGCCTCCCCCAAGCTAGAGCGATACTTTCTCCTTCACGAGGCCAAAAATTATATATGTAATTCTGATCATGATGAACTAGATGCATAGGATTAAACTTTTGGTGAAATTCCAACTTCAATCGATTCTAGTTCCAAGATCCAATATCATAGAATAGCCTATACCATGTCAGTTCTTTTCCCTTCAAAGATAAAGGGAAAACCTTCTTCTTAACTTCATCTCCGGGTAAACCAGCAAGCTTAAACAATCCACAAATTTCATCCACATGTATAAGATGCATATCAGGATGTTCAGTTCCGTCTCCTGCATAAGGATTAGCTAACAGTTGTTCTATCATACCCGAAGGAATTTCATAACCAATATTTTCAGTAGGTGCATTAGGTTGAGGGGAAACTAATTGTGCTTCAGGTCGAGGTGAAGATACCCCAAACAAACCCCTTAAAGGATTGTTTTCCATAGTAACAAGTGACAATAAATTTCAGCACGTAATATAAATTTGTCCTTACCGATTTCCACTTACCAGGAGCGCTTCACTCCCCGGCAACAGCGCCAGAAAAGAGTCTTGATGACCCACAAGTATAGGGGGTCAGTCGTAGTCCTTTCGATAAGTAAGAGTGTCGAACCCAACGAGGAGCAGAAGGAAATGACAAGCTGTTTTCAGCAAGGTAATGTCCGCAAACACTGAAATTGCCGGTAACAGGTAGTTTGATAACAAGATAATTTGTAACGAGCAAGTAACAGTAACGGTAAATAAAGTGCAGCAAGGTAGCCCAATCCTTTTGTGGCAAAGGACAGGCCAAAACGGTCTCTTATAATAAGCAAAGTGTTCTTTAGGGCACACAAAATTTCATCTAGTCACTTTCACCGTGTTGTTTTGATTTGTGTTCGCTACTTTGATAATTTGATATGTGGGTGGACCGGTGCTTGGGTGTTGTTATTACTTGAACAAACCTCCCACTTATGATTAACCCCCTTGCAAGCATCCGCAACTATGAGAAAAGTATTAAGATAACATTAACCATAGCATTAAACATATGGATCCAAATCAGTCCCTTACGAAGTAGCGCATAAACTAGGGTTTAAGCTTCTGTCACTCTAGCAACCCATCATCTAATAACTACTCCACAATGCATTCCCTTAGGCCCAAACATGGTGAAGTGCCATGTAGTCGACATTCACATGACACCACTAAGGGAATCACAACATACATATCATCAAAATGTCGAACACATATCAAGTTCACATGATTACTTGCAACATGATTTCTCCTGTGACCTCAAGAAAAAGAGTAAGTACTCAAAAAATTTATTCAAGCCGAAGATCAGAGGGGTATTAAATAACATAATGGATCTAAACATATAATCTTCCACCAAATAAACCATATAGTAATCAACTACAAGATGTAATCAACACTACTAGTCACCCACAAATACCAATCTGAAATACAAGGTAGCCCAAGTTCCGCCCCAAGACGGTGGCGCTCTGTCCCAAAAGTCCTCTCCTTATTTTTTTCTAGGTCAAAATGACTTATATACCATAAGATGGGCACCGGAGGTGGGCTGGGCTGAGCACAACCCACCAGGGCGCGCCTGGGGGGCCTAGCGCGCCCTGGTGTCTTGTGCTCACCAGGTGGCCCCCCTCTGGTAGTTATTTGCTCCAGTATTTTTCATATATTCCAATATAATTGTCCGTAAATTTTCACCTCATTTGGAGATGTGCAGAATAGGTTTCTCTGACATAGCTTTTTCAGGTCCAGAATTCTAGCTGTCCGCATTCTCCCTCTTTGTGTAAACCTTGCATATTATGAGAGAAAAGGCATTATAACTACTCCAGAAAGCATTATTATACATAAAAAAATTATGAATAACAGTAGGAAATCATGATGCAAAATGGACGTATCAATACTACCCATAGATTCATCAAACTAAGCAAAGAACGCATTGAAAACAGAACCTGTCAAAAATAGAAAAGTCTGTAATAACTTGAATATTTCTCATACTTCTGTAACTCTAAAAATTCTGAAAAATTAGGTAGACCTGGAAATTTGTATATCAATCTTTTGTAAAAAAATCAGATAAAAAACACATTTATGTGAATTTAGAAAATTCTAGAACTGGGTGCAAAAGTTTCTGGTTTTTCACAGAATCAAATCAACTATCTTCCAAATCATCCCAAAGGTCTTACTTGGCATAAACATTAATTAAAACATAAAAAACTCAATCATAGTAGTAGCCTAATTGTGTAATTGTAGAAAAATAGAAGGAAAACAATAAAAACAAAAATAACATTGGGTTGCCTCCCAACAAGCGCTATTGTTTTATGCCCTTAGCTAGGCATATTGCATAGATCTAGGTATTATAATAAAAATGAGGGAGATCATACTTGCTCATATTATACTCCCTTCTTTCTGTAGAAAGTTTCCTTTGTGGCAAGCAAAAATAATCAAAAGGGCTAAATTTAATAGGATACGGATCCGTAAGATCAAGTTTGGGAGGAGTAGGTTCCTCCTTTGGCCCTTTATATGTAATGACTATCTCTTCATTGTAAATGTTCCTTTGATTATGATCTCTAAGTTTATTCTTAAGCACAAATATAATCCATTTTTTGTATAGCAAAGTTACCATTTTGTTCAGAAATTTTATCAATCAAAACAGGTATGGCACTGGTACGCGTCGGTGCTATACAAACGGTTTTTAAACCCTTTCCGCGGCGGCATTTGGAACTGTCGCCAAGTGAGTGTGGGCGATAGGGGGGTCCTTCCCACACGACCCAAAAACCATCGGGGATAGGCCCTCCTAGGACACAGGCTGGGGCAAAATGAGCTCGTGTGCGATCGGGCGAGGCATCAAAACCCAATCATTTCCGTCCATATGTACATCCCACACGGTGAATCCCAGAAAAACATTTCCGTTCGTATGTATATCACACACAGTCAATCCAAGGAATACGTTTCCGTTCTTATGTACATCCCACACAGTCAATCCAGGGAAAACGTTTCCGTTCGTATGTATATCACACACAGTCAATCCAAGGAATACGTTTCCGTTTTGGTGTACATCCCACACAGTCAATCCAGGGAAAACGTTTCCGTTCGTATGTACATCCCACACAGTTTTATGTGTAGGCTTGTATGTGAAAGGTGTAACTATCACACACGCTCTGCCTTGGTTAACTATTTGCTTTTATCAACTACATCACACACGATTTGATGAAGAAAACTATGTGCCATTGGGCTATCCATCACAAGCACTTTTACTGCTAGAACCGTTTGCAAAGTTCCATGACACATTTAGCAGGTTTATTAGTTTACAATTAATAATTCCATTCTTAGGAAAATTCACATTTCATATCGAACAGCTATTTGCCAATTTCGTACCAGGCACATAAATATATTATAACATCATAGTACGGTAGCTACATGAGAACAGCACAGTACACCATATAGCTAGTTCAACTTCATAAGAACAATATTAGAACAATATATTCATTCCCTAATCGAGATCATCCAGGCTCGTCTTATCCACCTCTGCTTTCAGTTCAGTAAGAACCTGTTTTGCATAGGCCAACTGGGAAAGTGCCTCCTCCTTCGCCAACACAATCTTAGCAAAGTCTGATTTAAAAAATCCGAGCTCATTCTCCACCTTCCTCTTTTTATCCCGCATCTTCAAATATTCTTTAGCGTTGACAACACTTTCTCTAAGCCTGCCTCTGTTCTCTTCCTCATACATGCTCCAGAGCTTTGCTAGGCACATCTTCAAAGATTGTGGCCACTCTTGATCAACCCACTCCAAGTAAGAACACTTCCTTTCATCCTATAATATTTAAAACTAGATCAGTAACAATTGTAGGGGAAATGGGTTTATAGCAACATAGAAAATCACCAATGCTTATTTTGAAAAACTGAAGAAACATGTTAATTATGACATATCTTCTCAAAAAGATCAATGTGTAAATGAATTAATTGCTACTGAGACAACAACCAAATTCTGAAATATTAGAAGCTATAGTTAACTACAACAACGCTACAAGTTCTTACTCATGTACAATAAATAACAAATTGAACATTTTATGAGGAAGGTAAATATAACTGCAACACCATAGCGACAGTGTTTGGATGACAGCAAATTGATACTAACAGGTGTGTACATGCACAAATTTAGTAACATAGAACTAATAGCACTAAGGCCATCCACTATGTATGCCAAAACTGGTGTAAAGACAACTGTTGCTACATCTCACACCGGTTCCCTGCACTGGCGAGCCGATGCAGCGGAAAAAAATCAGGGACCCGGACTCCGGAGCACCTAGTTGCTCCGATGCCAAGTTCCTTCGTGCCATAAAGATTTAGTATTTTACTGTTTGGCTGCTCGGATGTCTGGACCAAATTTGGCTGCACAAACTGTTGAAGTGGTGCCAAATAATTTTCTAATGGCACTGCTAATGAGATGGCAACAATTTTAGATACTTGGTACAAACTATGACACTGTCTTAGGATGCGTTTGATTGAAGGTGTGGTATGAATGGGTTGGGACCATGACAGTGTCTGAATCACATCTAACAAATGATTTGTAACAACGAAAGAGGGTCTAACCTTCTCTGCACATGCCAGAAACTTCCTCCCACTGTCCACAGATTCAAATGCAACTAGCTTCACGCATGGAGATTGATGGTGACAACGAGCAGATAAATCTTCAGCCACCCCGCTCCATTCGTTGCCACTGATGGTCCTAGGGAGCTACAAGAGAAAGAAATGACTCAAATCGACTGCCGGGTAAAAATCCTTCATTCCAAGTCATAGCCCGAGAGAGAGAGAGAAGAGAGGCATACCCGGGTGGTGAAGGAGTCATCACCGGAGGAGGAACCGATGGAGAGTTCTTTGAAGAAGACCATGGCGACCCCGGCGGTAGGATGCGAGACGGCGAGAGCGACGAAGCAAGCGAGGAAGCGGCTATAGCTTAGGAAGGAAGGAAGGAAGGAGGAAACATGGGAAATGTGACTTGTGGTCGGGGAGAAAAGGGGGTGGGGAAGGGGGAGGGGGCAAGGTAGATATTTTGGCGGTAGGCCAAAATTTTGGAAATGTGGAGGGAAACTTAGCACGTGGTGCCGCCGAACCATTCACTTTGAACGATTGTGTGCATCACAAATGATTCTTCTGCTTTACGCGCATGGGATGAGTTTGATAATTCAAATTTTGGTGGAAATTTCCCCTTGTACGTCATTGCATAATTTAACATCGCTTGCTAATTTGGGCACACAAAAGAGCATACAGCAGACATACCACACTTACTGAATCGAGCAATTTTAGTAATTAAACAGAGCCAGTTGACCTAAACATTGCTCTAACAAAAGACCAGCATTAAAAACAAAGCCTAAGTACGCATAATTTTAACAAATCCGTCGCCGCGCCGGCCTATGCATCGCCGATGTGAGATGAGACGTCGATGACTTGTCTTGGCGACATACCGCCATTGGTGGACTCTGCGTCCCCCCTGTTGAAGTCGACCGCATCCTCGTCCTTGTCCTCGGCGCCACCCTCAAGGTTGTAGTACTCGCAGTAGTGGCTGCGCCAAAGCTCACGTTGGTACTCCACCGTCGATTCCTCGACGGACAGACTCTTCTCTACCTCGACCTCGGCCACACGCAACACCTCCTCCCGGCGCTCCTCGATCTCCGCCGCCTCCTGCATCTCCAGCTCCCGCTCGGCGACCTCATGAGGAAGCAAGTGCTCCATGGCCACCGCCGCCTTTCCAGACGTGGGTTGCATGCTGGATTCCGAGGTGGCCTGGAATATCTTGGCGTGTGCATCCTTGATCTTGGCATGGATGGCCTCGACTCGGGCCAGGGCGACATCGGCGGCACGGACGGCAGCTCGAGCGCTCTCGGCGTTTGCAGCCGTTGTCGTAGTAGCAGCTGCAGCTACCCTGTCGGCTGCCACAGACGCCCTCTCGACAGAAGCGGCCGCGCTCAATGTGGATGCGGCGGCACTCTCGGCGTAGGCGGCCGCACTCTCGGCGCAGGCGGCGGCGCTCAGGGGGACGCGGCCATCGTACGGGCCTTCACGAAGCGTTTCCACGGCGTTATCTTTGCAGGAAGGGGGTGCGGGAATGGGGATCGGGATTCGTGGATTCGGGGGTTGCCGGCACTGGAGCAGACGAGCCGGCAAAGCTTAAGGAGGAAGACTTAAATAGACCCAGATATTTTCATCACAAACGGTTCCTACAAAACAACTCTGTGTGATGTTGTAGATATTTTTTATTAGCTGTGAAAGACGAATTTGGAGTAAAGTGGCAACGGATGGTGTTTTAAATGTACGAGAAAATTTGTAGTACTAATACAACTGTCATGTCAAATTTTGGAAAATTTCAAGGGTCATTTGACCTTTTAAGACATTTAAGTGATTTTCTAGCCATTTAATGACCGTAATTGAAATTTGAACTACATGTACATGCAACAGCTAACCATAATGGTTTGAAAAGTCATATTTTGTGTACTTGTGTGAGATTTAATTCCATGTGCAGTAAATTGGAAGGAATTTTCAAACATATTGCACTACTAGGGAAAAACATAGTAGTAGCGCGGGTTTTGAGGCTATCAGCAGCGCGGGCAGCCGCGCTACTAATAAGGCGCTACAGCTAACTGTTAACAGTAGCGCGGTCTGAGCCCTCACTACTACTATCGACTATATCAACAGCGCTTTTCCAAAACACACTACTATTAGTTAGTTGCAGCGCTTTCCTAGCCCCGCGCTACTGCTATGTGTTTCATCATTTCCCCTGGCTTCCTACCCAGTTTCAGTTTCAATAAACTGCAATTTCCAGATACTAGGTACTACTAGATATCAATTTCATAAAGTATTATAGGTATTAGGTAGTACTCCCTCCGTTCCAAATTACTCGTCGTGGTTTTAGTTCAAATTTGAACTAAAACCACGACCAGTAATTTGGAACGGAGGGAGTACTAGATAACAATTTCATATATAGTCAACATGCATCCTCAAGCAGTACAAGGTGATATCAACGACGATCATCATATGTAGTACTAGATGATATCGACGATGATCATCATATGTAGTTCTACATGATATCGAGGACAATCATCATATGTAGTTCTAGATGATATAGCCACACACACATATGTAGTTCTAGATGATGTCAACGACGATCATCATCCTCAAGCCTGGGCGGTGGGCGTTCCTGATAGTAATTAGGATGGCTTGTCCAACACGAAGATTCTTGCCAACGAGGAATCTCTTCCACCCAATCGAGTTTAAGTGTGTGCGACCGTCTGTGTCCATGCGGTAAGTACAGGTGGTGACGGAGCCCCTTGCGGTAAGGCGTAGTCCAGCTGAGCCTTCTTCATCATGCTCGATACCACAACTCACAGATAGGTTCTTTGGCAATTTCTGAATAAGAAAAACATATCAATTAATAAATAGCCTCGCACATACTCTTGCATAATATATTTCTATTAAGTATAGATTTCTACACTATCAAAAGACACAGTACTACACATTTGTACTAATTAAGCATTAATTCTACTAAGCATATCATCGACTAGATTCCACACAGCATATCATTGGACTCTACACTAAGCATATCATCGGATTCACTAAGCATATCATCGGATAATTTGCATTTGTATGTATAACAATAAAGCATATAACATACAAATGTCCTATCGGCGCTAAGCATATCATCGGATAATTTGCATTTGTATCGGCGTAAACTGTCCTATCGGCGCGGGCGCGCCTAGCTTGCTCTGCGGTGCGCCATCAATCATGTTGTGCGGCGAGCTACAGCCTGTCGGCGCGGACATGCCTATCTTGATCTGCCGCGCTGAAGCGCCATGCGCCAAGGGTCTGCTCAACCTTGGCGATGACGCACATCACGGCATCGTCCATCACGTTGTCGGGGAGTGCCGTGGCCTCGACGGGCCGTGGCGCCTTTTGGTTTTCCTCGTCGGTGAGGTTGATGGAAGAGGCGGCGCTTTGGTGGGTTGGCATGCTTGGAAAAGGTGGATGTGCTACAGGTTGTGCTTGTTTCCTCCGTGCGTCGAGCGCCGCCTAGGTTTATACGCAGTATCACTGGGTGGCGGGAAACAGGTGAGGAAATGGCACGAAATGGTGGCGTGTTCATAAAATGCCATCAGTTAATGGAAACTTAGCATATAAGGAACATCGAGCTAGCACAAGAAGTAGATGATGATGAGATGAACACGGACCACACTAGGGAACCCATCGGTGATGAATTCATCAATCACAAACGGTTGTACACTAGCAAGCGTTTTCCCACAACACACATGGCTTATTCCATCACAAACAGGTCGGATGGATCAATTGTATGCCATGTATCGCACATTGGTAATGCGGTAGACCTTCTTTAACATGTGTTAAAAAATAAAAAAACAAGGACCGCAAGGTTAAATTAACTCATGGGATGGGTCATATCAGTCATTTAATTTGACAGATATGACCCATCGTATTAGTTAATTTAACATCAACACAACTTCCTATCCAGTCACCCATCTGATGGCTGCTCCAACCTGAGCACACTTAACTTGAGAGTTCTCTTACATGAGCTACTGGTGGAACAACTAGTCTTTGCTGACATAGGATGCCTCTTCGCATCCTTATGGCGTATCCGGATGATCGCCCGTCCCCCAATGGCCAATAGATGTTGTGTAGATAGAGCATATCATATACGTCTTATTAGAAGCAATCGTCTGTGTTATTATCGGTCTTCGCACACATTTCTGATTACAAACCTGTTTGCCGCGTATCACACACATCTTGTTATATTGAACCGTTTTTGTTCTCTTGTCTCAACACAAATAGTTCATCCGAGTGAACCGCATGCCGTATATCACACACACCTTGATCTGGCTGACCGTTTCTTTTGTGTTGCCTAACCACAAATAGTTCATCCGAGTGAAGCGTATGCTGCATATCGCACACACCTTCATCTGGCAGCCCGTTTCTTTTGTACCTCCTCATCGCAAATAGTTAATTTAACTGAACCTATGCCCTGAATCGCACACGCAACCAAAATCTGAACCGTGTTTGATGCATCCGTCATCGCAAACGTTTGGCACCTTTTTTGACTGTTTTTTTACACCACCGTTTGCGATTATTGCATCGCACACAGTTTCGTCGAAGGGTCTCTGATCGTAGTGTCGCATTAGCAGCATCCTGCAGTAGTGTGGGAACCTTTTTTCTTAGAATATCATTGTAGGAAGCATAATCCAGAGATTGTAATCTCCTTATCTCTTCTTGATTAAAAAGGATTTCGTATATAGGGGGACAACCACAATTTATATTATAATGAGCAAAAATTTCACGGGCTTCTTTCATAATATGCCCAAATTCATAAGCTAAAAATATTGTGGTAACCCGCTTAACAGAAGGATCATGGATATTCGAGAATTCTAAAAGGATCCTTTGTATAGAAGGATGCATGTGAACAAATTGTCTTTCAAGTTCAACTATTAGCAAAGATATTGCATCTGCAAGACTAGAAATTTTATTAAGAATTGCCCCCCCCCCTAGCATAGGAAACGTACCGGCATAAGTAAAGAAATCTTGAATAACTCTTTTTTCAATAATATTACCGCTACCTACGCGGAGTCTTTTAGTATGCATGATAGTTGTGTCCTCTTCATGAGGATCTTCATTAGCAAAATCATCATTTTTTTCATTAGAAACATCGTGGCAAAGCAAGAAATCTAACACACAAGCAAATGAAAAAGACAAACGGAAATAGGGCAAATAAAAGGAAAATATTTTTGTATTTTTTGAAAACGTTTTAGAAGTGGGGGAGAGCAAAACGAGAGGCAAATAACAAACAAATAAATGCAAGAGATGAGATTTTATGATAGGTACTTGGTAGGCTTGATGTAGATCCTCCCCGGCAATGGCGCCAGAAATTCTTCCTGCTACTTCTTGAGCTTGCGTTTGTTTTTCCCTTCAAGAGGAAAGGGTGATGCAGCAAAGTAGAGATAAGTATTTCCCTCAGTTAAGAACCAAGGTATCAATCCGGTAGGAGGAACACACAAGTTTCCAATGATAGCACCTACACAAACAAACAAATACTTGCACCCAACGCGATAAATGGGTTGTCAATCCCTTCACGGTTACTTGCGAAATGAGATCTGATAGAGATAGATATAAAAGATAAGTAAAAGTGCAAAATAAGATAAATGTAAATAAACTGCAGCAAGGTATTTTTGTGTTTTTGGTTTAGAGATCTAAAAATAATATGATAAAAGATAGATCTGGGGGCCATAGTTTTCACTAGAGGCTTCTCTCTTGAAAGAAAGCATACAGTGGGTAAACAAATTATTGTTGAGAAATTGATAGAAAAGAGAATAATTATGTAGATATCCAAGGAAATGATTATGTATATAGGCATCACGTCTGAGACAAGTAAATCGACTCCTGCCTGCATCTACTACTATTACTCCACACACGATCGCTATCCAGCATGCATCTAATGTATTAAGTTAACAAGAACGGAGTAACGCTTTAAGCAAGATGACATGATGTAGAGGGATAGATCCAACCAATATGAATAAACCCCATCTTTTTATCCTTAATGGCAACAACACAATATGAGGCATGTCCCCTTCTGTCACTAGGATTGAGCACCGCAAGATTGAACCCATTACAAAGCACCTCTCCCATTGGAAGAAAAATCAATCTAGTTGGCCAAACCAAATCAATAGATCGGGGAGAAATACAAAGATATATAAATCATGGATAAAATAGTTCACAGAAGAATCCAATAATATTCATAGATAATCTGAAAATAAACCCACAATTCATCGGATCTCAACAAACGCACCGCAAAATAAGATTACATCGATAGATCTCCAAGTACATCGAGCAGAACATTGTATTGAAGATCAAAGAGAGAGAAGAAGCCATCTAGCTAGTAGCTATGGACCCATAGGTCCTTGGTAAACTACCCACACATTATCAGAAGGGCAACAAGGCTGATGTAGAAGCCCTCTGTGATCGAATCCCCCTCCGGCGGAGTGCCGGAAAAGGCCCCGAGATGGGATCTCACAAGAACAGAAGCTTGCGGCGGAGGAAAAGTATTTTTGGTGTACCCCCTGGTCTTTCGGGAATATTTGGGTATTTATAGAAGAAGAATTAGGGATAAAGGAGCCATTGGGGGCCCACAAGCCTGGGGCGCCCCCCTGGGGCGCGCCCTACGATCTTGTGGCCATCCCGTGGACCTTCTGGCCTCCTCCCGAAGGCTCCTAGGTGTTTTGTTGGTCGAGAAAAATCATAAAAAAAATTCGTTCCATTTGGACTCCATTTCGTATTGATCTTCTGTAAAGGAAAAAACAAGGAAAAAAACAACAACTGGCACTAGGCACGAAGTTAATAGGTTAGTCCCAAAAAATGATATAAAATAGCATATAATGCATATAAAACATCCAAGATGTATAATATAATAGCATGGAACAATAAAAAATTATAGATACGTTGGAGACGTATCAGTTACATCAAGTGGATTCCATTGAGGGTGATTCCTCGGATTCCCCCTTGGTGTTTTGGACACACTGTTACTTTGACTTTACCACAGAACCATGTTAAAAACGGGTCGGCCCCGAAGGGTATCTACGAGAGCTACTGAAGTCACTACAAAAAAACCACTTCCGTGATGATACGCCTTTGTCACAGTAGGTCATGTTTTCTATCATGCATGTACATCCATGACGATTTTATGACAGAATCAAGATAGTCATACCTGTGCTATCGTAGAAGTGTTCCATGACAATACCAAAGTTATCATCACGGAAGTGTCCACTTCCATGACGATAAATGGTGTGTCGTGGAAGTGTTTTCGTCAAGGGTAACCGACACGTGGCATCCACCGTAACGGGTCGCCATTAAGCTATCGGGTTCCGGTTTGGATCCGATAACCCGTTAACAGCCCGGACCAATGGGGATTTTCCACGTGTAAAATTATGATTCGCCGGAGGATCCACGTGTCAGGTCAGCGTTGGGACAGATGTCATCCAGCGTACCGACGGGACGCGCCTATGATACGTTGACACATGGCTCGACCCAACAGTGGCCCATTCAGGTCAAAAGGCCAGCCCGTTTGACTTGGTCAAAAGGTAGCGGCCCGGCCCACAGAAAGCCTGTTAATGGCATGTCCAATATAGCCCATTTACAACCCGCTAACTCATGGCCCGTTATGGCCTATCCGAATTAGGCCCAGTAGCGTCATATGGGCCGTCCAATATGATTCCATCCCGTTGTATTCCAGCCCATGTATGGCCCATGACATCTTTCGGCCCATATGAGGCCCTTTATAACTCTTGGCCCATCAATGGCCAGTGGTGAAACTGGCCCATAATGAACAGTTATATAGCTTTATACCCATTAATGGCCCATTATTCCATTGGGCCGTTTCCAGCCCATGTTATTTTTTGGCCTTCTAAGGGCCCATTTATTCTTGGGCTCATTTGCAACATTCGATTACATATGGTCCATTACTAGCATGTTCCACTTGTGGGCCAAATTCAGCCCGTGGTTAAAGTCGGCCCGTTTATGGCCCATTAATCCGTTGGGCCGTTTTTATAGCATTGTCAAATACGGCCCATTAATGACCCGCTATCCTGTAGATAGAATTAAGCCCGTTTTACTCATCGGCCTATTAATGGCCCGCTATGGTCGGCCCATAAACCGACGATTCCCACTCAAGCCCGTTTATGGCCCATATTGCAGTCCGTTATTGGTCTAGGAATAGTACGACCCATGTTTGGCCAATTGATCATACGGCCCATAGAAGGCCCATTGATTCTACGACTCGTAGAAGGCCTGTAGGAGGCCCATGGTCACTACAGCAAATAGCAAGACTACGGTTACAATGGTCCGTATGTTGCACATGGTTATTGTGGCCTAGTTTTAAAAAATAGGTTATTACGGCCACTAGCAAACCACGGAAAAAGAACTGCACTGACTACAAGCAAACAAATAAACAAGACAACAAGGAAATAAATAAGCAAGCAACTTATGCTAGGCTATTACACATATTACATCCACTGGGCATCAAATTTCGCCACCAGTGCAAATATAGGGAACAAAGCAGCATATTACGTACATTGGTTGTCAAAGTTGGCGACCAGTGTAAATAAACACCGCAGCAAAACAAGTACAAAACTAAAACCACTTCAAAAGAGCTCAAGAAACAATATCCTGGGTATCCACCATGCTGGCAAGAAGCTTAGCAAGCTTATTAGCTTTCTCTTGTTTGGCACTTAAATCCTCAATCGCTTGTTGCACCAGAAAGTATGCATCTGAATTTTGCAGGGACTTCCTCAGTCCTTCAGCTTCGTGTCGCAGCACATCTGATCGATGTCTTTCAACTTGAAGTTGAGACTCAAGAAGTTGAACTGATTTAGGCATCGAGTTCGAAGAGCTTGTGCTAGCAGTATTTGCCAGTAACTCGAACACTACATCAAGACATGACTTTGGGGTTGTCTCACTGTCTTCAAGATAGTTTTTATCAGCTTTCTTGGATACCAACAGGGATGACTCACTATCTTGAACCTTATCTGCATTACTTCCTTTACCATTGCATAACAGGGTGCTCTTCTCCAATATTTTGTTCGCATTCTAAAAGAGAAACAAGCAGACACATCAAGGTTTACCATGTTGTATATGAAACTAATTTTGGTAAACCAGTTCGGTAGTAAGGTGGACAGGATAACAACATGAAACAAACACATATCTATGTACTATGGTCACTGTATGGTCTATATCAGTCTAGTTTATGTTGCCAAATCAAGATAGAGACAGTTCAAATCATATCTGTTTAAGACAAAGCAGCATAGACAGAATATAAGTGTGGGAAACTACACAACGCTAACAACACTTGTAATGTGCATGACATGAGAACATAACTATTTATTCAATTGAAACTAAAATCAACATAGAGCAAGTTACAACAGCAAACCAGTTAAAGAAACAGGTTTAAACATACCTGTTGCATCATTGGAGTTTCAATTGCATCCTTCAAATTTGAAATTAGTTGGTATGAGTAAATATAGTGATGCAAGAGCAAAGGAGTATGAACCATAGCTATGGAACCTGACCTGAGAACAATTCTTCTTCTGCTTTAAGCTTTGAGTTGGGGTTCGGAGTACTGGTCCTCATGCTTTGGGCACTGTAGTTTCCTTACTAACTGCTCGTGTTTGGGTGCACTGTGGTGGAGACGATGTTGTGTCAACTGGAACTGAGTTACTATCTGCTGGGGTTGGGGTTAGAAGGGGTGTAGATGGTTCTCTGTCCAACTGGGTAGGGGTACAATCTGCGTGAGACTGGGTTATGTGTGGTGGGGCTGGTTCTTGGGAAAGTACGACCGTGGTTCTATCTGCATCGACGGGTAGCACTTTCTTTTCTGAAGATCATGTTTTTACTACCATAGATACTGCCATCACCCCCTTCAATTCAGATGGCTGATAAACACGAAAAGTAATTGAACGTACAGACATTGTATGATAGACAGGTGCAATGGATAGTAGGGAATAAAACAGGGCATGAAATAAATCACATTTATGTTGTCTAAGCAAACAGGATAGCATGACACAATTTCACATATATGATGGCTAACTAAACATGATAGCATGACACAATTTCACATATATGATGGCTAAGTAAACATGATAGAATGACATAATTCAAAATATGATGACTATGTAAACAGGATGACATGATATAACTATATGATGTGTTTATTAAAGTGGTTGGCATGCCATAATTCACATACATGCCGTCGATGGATCGGAAACATGATGGCATGATATAATTCACGGATAGAATG
This sequence comes from Triticum aestivum, assembly GCF_018294505.1. Lineage (NCBI taxonomy): Eukaryota > Viridiplantae > Streptophyta > Magnoliopsida > Poales > Poaceae > Triticum > Triticum aestivum. The sequence continues at coordinate 64,945,263 of NC_057796.1, forward strand.
ACATAATTCAAAATATGATGACTATGTAAATAGGGTGAGATGATATAACTATATTGTGTCCTTAGAAAATGGGTTGGGATGCCATAATTTAGATACATGCTGTCTATGTAAACATCATGGCATGACATAATTCAAGTATATGATTTATATACTAAGTAAGTAAGTAGAGAGCAATCGCATATATGATGTGTAAACTAAGAAGATGGCATTCAATATTGTGTATATGATGTAAATGTTGGAAATATGCCCTAGAGGCAATAATAAATGGTTATTATTATATTTCTTTGTTCATGATAATTGTCTATTGTTCATGCTATAATTGTGTTATCCGGAAATCGTAATACATGTGTGAATACATAGACCACAACGTGTCCCTAGTAAGCCTCTAGTTGACTAGCTCGTTGATCAACAAATAGTCATGGTTTCCTGACTATGGACATTGGATGTCATTGATAACGGGATCACATCATTAGGAGAATGATGTGATGGACAAGACCCAATCCTAAGCATAGCATAAAAGATCGTGTAGTTTCGTTTGCTAGAGCTTTTCCAATGTCAAGTATCTTTTCCTTAGACCATGAGATCATGCAACTCCCGGATACCGTAGGAGTGCTTTGGGTGCACCAAACGTCACAACGTAACTGGGTGACTATAAAGGTACAGTACGGGTATCTCTGAAAGTGTCTGTTGGGTTGGCACGGATCGAGACTGGGATTTGTCACTCCGTGTGACGGAGAGGTATCTCTGGGCCCACTCGGTAATGCATCATCATAATGAGCTCAATGTGACTAAGGCGTTAGTCACGGGATCATGCATTGCGGTACGAGTAAAGAGACTTGCCGGTAACGAGATTGAACAAGGTATTGGGATACCGACGATCGAATCTCGGGCAAGTAACATACCGATTGACAAAGGGAATTGTATACGGGATTGATTGAATCCTCGACATCGTGGTTCATCCGATGAGATCATCGTGGAACATGTGGGAGCCAACATGGGTATCCAGATCCCGCTGTTGGTTATTGACCGGAGAGGCGTCTCGGTCATGTCTGCATGTCTCCCGAACCCGTAGGGTCTACACACTTAAGGTTCGGTGACGCTAGGGTTGTAGAGATATGAGTATGCGGAAACCCGAAAGTTGTTCGGAGTCCCGGATGAGATCCCGGACGTCACGAGGAGTTCCGGAATGGTCCGGAGGTGAAGAATTATATATAGGAAGTCCAGTTTCGGCCACCGGGAAAGTTTCGGGGGTTATCGGTATTGTACCGGGACCACCGGAAGGGTCCCGGGGGTCCACCGGGTGGGGCCACCTGTCCCGGAGGGCCCCATGGGCTGAAGTGGGAAGGGAACCAGCCCATAGTGGGCTGGGGCGCCCCCCATGGGCCTCCCCCTGCGCCTAGGGTTGGAAACCCTAGGGTGGGGGGCGCCCCACTTGACTTGGGGGGTAAGTTACCCCCCTGGCCGCCGCCCCCCCATCCAGATGGGTTCTGGCCGGCGCCCCCCCTCCCAGGGGGCCTATATAAAGGGGGGAGGGAGGGCAGTATCATACAGCCTTGGGCGCCTCCCTCCTCCCCTGCTACACCTCTCTCTCTCGCAGAAGCTCGGCGAAGCCCTGCCGACATCCCGCTACATCCACCACCACGCCGTCGTGCTGCTGGATCTCCATCAACCTCTCCTTCCCCTTGCTGGATCAAGAAGGAGGAGACGTCGCTGCACCGTACGTGTGTTGAACGCGGAGGTGCCGTCCATTCGGCACTCGGTCATCGGTGATTTGAATCACGGCGAGTACGACTCCGTCAACAACGTTCATTGGAACGCTTCCGCTCGCGATCTACAAGGGTATGTAGATGCACTCCTTTCCCCTCGTTGCTAGTATACTCCATAGATGGATCTTGGTGAGCGTAGGAAAATTTTAAAATTATGCTACGATTCCCAACAGTGGCATCATGAGCCAGGCCTATGCGTAGTTACTATGCACGAGTAGAACACAAAGTAGTTGTGGGCGTTGATGTTGCCAATTCTTCTTGCCGCTACTAGTCCTATCTTGTTTCGGCGGTATTGTAGGATGAAGCGGCCCGGACCGACCTTACACGTACGCTTACGTGAGACAGGTTCCACCGACTGACATGCACTAGTTGCATAAGGTGGCTAGCGGGTGTCTGTCTCTCCTACTTTAGTCGGAACGGATTCGATGAAAAGGGTCCTTATGAAGGGTAAATAGAAATTGGCAAATCACGTTGTGGTCTTACGTAGGTAAGAAACGTTCTTGCTAGAAACCTACAAGCCACGTAAAAACTTGCAACAACAATTAGAGGACGTCTAACTTGTTTTTGCAGCATGTGCTATGTGATGTGATATGGCCAGAAGATGTGATGAATGATATATGTGATGTATGAGATTGATCATATTCTTGTAATAGGAATCACGACTTGCATGTCGATGAGTATGACAACCGGCAGGAGCCATAGGAGTTGTCTTTATTATTTTGTATGACCTGCGTGTCATTGAATAACGCCATGTAAATTACTTTACTTTGTTGCTAAACGCGTTAGCCATAGAAGTAGAAGTAATCGTTGGCGTGACGACTTCATGAAGACACAATGATGGAGATCATGATGATGGAGATCATGGTGTCATGCCGGTGACGAAGATGATCATGGTGCCCCGAAGATGGAGATCAAAGGAGCATAATGATATTGGCCATATCATGTCACTATTTGATTGCATGTGATGTTTATCATGTTTTGCATCTTATTTGCTTAGAACGACGGTAGTAAGTAAGATGATCCCTTATAATAATTTCAAGAAAGTGTTCCCCCTAACTGTGCACCGTTGCGAAGGTTCGTTGTTTCGAAGCACCACGTGATGATCGGGTGTGATAGATTCTAACGTTCGCATACAACGGGTGTTGACGAGCCTAGCATGTACAGACATGGCCTCGGAACACACGCAATACACTTAGGTTGACTTGACGAGCCTAGCATGTACAGACATGGCCTCGGAACACGGAGGACCGAAAGGTCGAGCATGAGTCGTATAGAAGATACGATCAACATGGAGATGTTCACCGATCTTGACTAGTCCGTCTCACGTGATGATCGGACACGGCCTAGTTAACTCGGATCATGTTTCACTTAGATGACTAGAGGGATGTCTATCTGAGTGGGAGTTCATTGAGTAATTTGATTAGATGAACTTAATTATCATGAACTTAGTCTAAAATCTTTACACTATGTCTTGTAGATCAAATGGCCCACGTTGTCCTCAATTTCAACGCGTTCCTAGAGAAAACCAAGCTGAAAGATGATGGCAGCAACTATACGGACTGGGTCCGGAACCTGAGGATCATCCTCATAGCAGCCAAGAAAGATTATGTCTTAGAAGCACCGCTAGGTGAAGCACCAATCCCAGAGAACCAAGACGTTATGAACGCTTGGCAGCAGCGTGCTGATGATTACTCCCTCGTTCAGTGCGGCATGCTTTACAGCCTAGAACCGGGTCTCCAAAAGCGTTTTGAGAAACATGGAGCATATGAGATGTTCGAGGAGCTGAAAATGGTTTTCCAAGCTCATGCCCGGGTCGAGAGATATGAAGTCTCCGACAAGTTCTTCAGCTGTAAAATGGAGGAGAATAGTTCTGTTAGTGAGCACATACTCAGAATGTCTGGGTTGCACAACCGCTTGTCTCAGCTGGGAGTTAATCTCCCGGATGACGCGGTCATTGACAGAATCCTTCAGTCGCTTCCACCAAGCTACAAGAGCTTTGTGATGAACTTCAATATGCAAGGGATGGAAAAGACCATTCCTGAGGTATATTCAATGCTGAAATCAGCGGAGGTGGAGATCAGAAAAGAACATCAAGTGTTGATGGTGAATAAAACCACTAAGTTCAAGAAGGGCAAGGGTAAGAAGAACTTCAAGAAGGACGGCAAGGGAGTTGCCGCGCCCGGTAAGCCAGTTGCCGGGAAGAAGTCGAAGAATGGACCCAAGCCTGAAACTGAGTGCTTTTATTGCAAGGGAAGTGGTCACTGGAAGCGGAACTGCCCCAAATACTTAGCGGACAAGAAGGCCGGCAACACCAAAGGTATATGTGATATACATGTAATTGATGTGTACCTTACCAGTACTCGTAGTAGCTCCTGGGTATTTGATACCGGTGCGGTTGCTCATATTTGTAACTCAAAACAGGAACTACGGAATAAACGGAGACTGGCGAAGGACGAGGTGACGATGCGCGTCGGGAATGGTTCCAAGGTCGATGTGATCGCCGTCGGCACGCTACCTCTGCATCTACCTACGGGATTAGTTTTAAACCTCAATAATTGTTATTTAGTGCCAGCTTTGAGCATGAACATTGTATCTGGATCTCGTTTAATTCGAGATGGCTACTCATTTAAATCCGAGAATAATGGTTGTTCTATTTATTTGAGAGATATGTTTTATGGTCATGCCCCGCTGGTCAATGGTTTATTTTTGATGAATCTCGAACGTGATGTTACACATATTCATAGTGTGAATACCAAAAGATGTAAAGTTGATAACGATAGTCCCACATACTTGTGGCACTGCCGCCTTGGTCACATTGGTGTCAAGCGCATGAAGAAGCTCCATGCAGATGGACTTTTGGAGTCTCTTGATTACGAATCATTTGACACGTGCGAACCATGCCTCATGGGTAAGATGACCAAGACTCCGTTCTCCGGAACAATGGAGCGAGCAACCAACTTATTGGAAATCATACATACCGATGTGTGCGGTCCAATGAGTGTTGAGGCTCGCGGAGGATATCGTTATGTTCTCACTCTCACTGATGATTTAAGTAGATATGGGTATGTCTACCTAATGAAACACAAGTCTGAAACCTTTGAAAAGTTCAAGGAATTTCAGAGTGAGGTTGAGAATCAACGTGACAGGAGAATAAAATTCTTACGATCAGATCGTGGTGGAGAATATTTAAGTCACGAGTTTGGTGCACACTTAAGGAAATGTGGAATCGTTTCACAACTCACGCCGCCTGGAACACCTCAGCGAAACGGTGTGTCCGAACGTCGTAATCGCACTCTATTAGATATGGTGCGATCTATGATGTCTCTTACCGATTTACCGCTCTCATTTTGGGGTTATGCTTTAGAGACTGCCGCATTCACTTTAAATAGGGCTCCGTCGAAATCCGTTGAGACGACACCGTATGAATTATGGTTTGGGAAGAAACCTAAGCTGTCGTTTCTAAAAGTTTGGGGATGCGATGCTTATGTCAAGAAACTTCAACCTGAAAAGCTCGAACCCAAGTCGGAGAAATGCGTCTTCATAGGATACCCTAAGGAAACTATTGGGTATACCTTCTACCTCAGATCCGAAGGCAAGATCTTCGTTGCCAAGAACGGGTCCTTTCTGGAGAAGGAGTTTCTCTCGAAAGAATTGAGTGGGAGGAAAGTGGAACTTGATGAGGTGATAGTCACCCCTTCCGTACCGGAAAGTAGCGCAGCGCGGGAAGATGTTCCTGTGGTGCCTACACCGACTGGGGAGGAAGTTAATGATGATGATCATGAAGCTTCGGATCAAGTTACTACTGAACTTCGTAGGTCCACAAGGACACGTTCCGCACCAGAGTGGTACGGCAACCCTGTCCTGGAAATCATGTTGTTAGACAACGGTGAACCTTCGAACTATGAAGAAGCGATGGCGGGCCCGGATTCCGACAAATGGCTAGAAGCCATGAAATCCGAGATAGGATCCATGTATGAAAACGAAGTATGGACTTTGACTGACTTGCCCGATGATCGGCGAGCCATAGAAAACAAATGGATCTTTAAGAAGAAGACAGGACGCGGATGGTAATGTGACCATCTACAAAGCTCGACTTGTCGCTAAGGGTTATCGACAAGTTCAAGGGGTTGACTACGATGAGACTTTCTCACCCGTAGCGAAGCTGAAGTCCGTCCGAATCATGTTAGCAATTGCCGCATACTATGATTATGAGATATGGCAGATGGACGTCAAAACGGCATTCCTTAACGGCTTCCTTAAGGAAGAGTTGTATATGATGCAGCCGGAAGGTTTTGTCGATCCTAAGAATGCTAACAAAGTATGCAAGCTCCAGCGCTCAATCTATGGGCTGGTGCAAGCATCTCGGAGTTGGAACATTCGCTTTGATGAGATGATCAAAGCGTTTGGGTTTACACAGACTTATGGAGAAGCCTGTGTTTACAAGAAAGTGAGTGGGAGCTCTGTAGCATTTCTCATATTATATGTGGATGACATACTATTGATGGGAAATGATATAGAATTCTTGGAAAGTATAAAGGCCTATTTGAATAAGTGTTTTTCAATGAAGGACCTTGGAGAAGCTGCTTATATATTAGGCATCAAGATCTATAGAGATAGATCAAGACGCCTCATTGGTCTTTCACAGAGTACATACCTTGACAAGATATTGAAGAAGTTCAATATGGATCAGTCCAAGAAGGGGTTCTTGCCTGTATTGCAAGGTGTGCAATTGAGCACGGCTCAATGCCCGACCACGGCAGAAGATAGAGAAAAGATGAGTGTCATCCCCTATGCCTCGGCCATAGGGTCTATTATGTATGCCATGCTGTGTACCAGACCTGATGTAAACCTTGCCGTAAGTTTGGTAGGAAGGTACCAAAGTAATCCCGGCATGGAACACTGGACAGCGGTCAAGAATATCCTGAAGTACCTGAAGAGGACTAAGGATATGTTTCTCGTTTATGGAGGTGACGAAGAGCTCGTCGTAAAGGGTTACGTCGACGCTAGCTTCGACACAGATCTGGATGACTCGAAGTCACAAACCGGATACGTGTATATTTTGAATGGAGGAGCAGTAAGCTGGTGCAGTTGCAAGCAAAGCGTCGTGGCGGGATCTACATGTGAAGCGGAGTACATGGCGGCCTCGGAGGCAGCACAGGAAGCAGTCTGGATGAAGGAGTTCATTACCGACCTAGGGGTGATTCCCAATGCGTCGGGCCCGATGACTCTCTTCTGTGACAACACTGGAGCTATTGCCCTTGCGAAGGAGCCCAGGTTTCACAGGAAGACCAGGCATATCAAGCGACGCTTCAACTCCATTCGTGAAAGTGTTCAAAATGGAGACATAGATATTTGTAAAGTACATACGGACCTGAATGTAGCAGATCCGTTGACTAAACCTCTCCCTAGGGCAAAACATGATCAACACCAGGACGCAATGGGTGTTCGATTCATCACAATGTAACTAGATTATTGACTCTAGTGCAAGTGGGAGACTGTTGGAAATATGCCCTAGAGGCAATAATAAATGGTTATTATTATATTTCTTTGTTCATGATAATTGTCTATTGTTCATGCTATAATTGTGTTATCCGGAAATCGTAATACATGTGTGAATACATAGACCACAACGTGTCCCTAGTAAGCCTCTAGTTGACTAGCTCGTTGATCAACAGATAGTCATGGTTTCCTGACTATGGACATTGGATGTCATTGATAACGGGATCACATCATTAGGAGAATGATGTGATGGACAAGACCCAATCCTAAGCATAGCATAAAAGATCGTGTAGTTTCGTTTGCTAGAGCTTTTCCAATGTCAAGTATCTTTTCCTTAGACCATGAGATCGTGCAACTCCCGGATACCGTAGGAGTGCTTTGGGTGCACCAAACGTCACAACGTAACTGGGTGACTATAAAGGTACACTACGGGTATCTCTGAAAGTGTCTGTTGGGTTGGCACGGATCGAGACTGGGATTTGTCACTCCGTGTGACGGAGAGGTATCTCTGGGCCCACTCGGTAATGCATCATCATAATGAGCTCAATGTGACTAAGGCGTTAGTCACGGGATCATGCATTGCGGTACGAGTAAAGAGACTTGCCGGTAACGAGATTGAACAAGGTATTGGGATACCGACGATCGAATCTCGGGCAAGTAACATACCGATTGACAAAGGGAATTGTATACGGGATTGATTGAATCCTCGACATCGTGGTTCATCCGATGAGATCATCGTGGAACATGTGGGAGCCAACATGGGTATCCAGATCCCGCTGTTGGTTATTGACCGGAGAGGCGTCTCGGTCATGTCTGCATGTCTCCCGAACCCGTAGGGTCTACACACTTAAGGTTCGGTGACGCTAGGGTTGTAGAGATATGAGTATGCGGAAACCCGAAAGTTGTTCGGAGTCCCGGATGAGATCCCGGACGTCACGAGGAGTTCCGGAATGGTCCGGAGGTGAAGAATTATATATAGGAAGTCCAGTTTCGGCCACCGGGAAAGTTTCGGGGGTTATCGGTATTGTACCGGGACCACCGGAAGGGTCCCGGGGGTCCACCGGGTGGGGCCACCTGTCTCGGAGGGCCCCATGGGCTGAAGTGGGAAGGGAACCAGCCCATAGTGGGCTGGGGCGCCCCCCATGGGCCTCCCCCTTGCGCCTAGGGTTGGAAACCCTAGGGTGGGGGGGCGCCCCACTTGACTTGGGGGGTAAGTTACCCCCCTGGCCGCCGCCCCCCATCCAGATGGGTTCTGGCCGGCGCCCCCCCCCTCCCAGGGGGCCTATATAAAGGGGGGAGGGAGGGCAGTATCATAACAGCCTTGGGCACCTCCCTCCTCCCCTGCTACACCTCTCTCTCTCGCAGAAGCTCGGCGAAGCCCTGCCGACATCCCGCTACATCCACCACCACGCCGTCGTGCTGCTGGATCTCCATCAACCTCTCCTTCCCCCTTGCTGGATCAAGAAGGAGGAGACGTCTCTGCACCGTACGTGTGTTGAACGCGGAGGTGCCGTCCGTTCGGCACTCGGTCATCGGTGATTTGAATCACGGCGAGTACGACTCCGTCAACAACGTTCATTGGAACGCTTCCGCTCGCGATCTACAAGGGTATGTAGATGCACTCCTCTCCCCTCGTTGCTAGTATACTCCATAGATGGATCTTGGTGAGCGTAGGAAAATTTTAAAATTATGCTACGATTCCCAACAGTAAAAACTAAGCATTGCAAGACAACATATGCATGATATGAGTAATGTAACCTGCCAAGTTTGAGCATACACCTCAGGGGGAAAATAGGACTGGTCATCTGTCTCTGAATCCTCCTCTGAGGAGCTATCTATAACTAGCAAGATATCTGCTTCAGCAGGTAGCATTTGTCTGCTCTGAAGACCTTGTTTGTACTCCAGATTTTTTCATCACCGATTGAAATGGCTGATGCACAGGAAGAGTAGTTGAATATACAAACATTGTCGACAAATGGAATACGTAATACAAAAAAGGATGGCATGATATAATTCACATATATGATGCTTGGCTAAATAGCATGGCATTGCATAATTCACATATATCACAAGATAGCATTGCATAATTCACATATATAATGTCTTGCAACAAGATGGCATTGCATAATTCACATATATGGTAATTACACACTAAACATGTAGCATTCACACAAAGCATGTCTAAACTAAGCAAATGACATAGCAATGCAAGACACCATATGCACGATGTGAGCAATATAACACTGCCAAGTTAGAGCATGCACCTCGGGGGGGGGGGGGGGATAGGACTGGTCATCTATCTATGAATCCTCCTCTGAGAAGCTATCTGTAACCAGCAAGACTTACGCTTCGTCAGATAGCATTATCTACTCTGAAGACCTTGTTTTCACTCCAGGATAAATAGGAGTGGTCTGCTCCCTCTGAATCCCTCTCTGAACAGTTATCTTCCTCTTGATTACAGTCTGGGATGGGGGAGGGGGTTGCTATTGCGCCCACCATGGAGCGACATCCGCATGAAATTTTATTGCCACGCAAGGCTCGTCTCTTTTACTCTACATGTTCAGTACCATTGTGTACAATAACTGACATGCATAGGAATAAAACATAGTGAGATTATGTAAGGAGTGCATGCAAAAATCCAGAGTGATGGTAGCAACCTATGGATAGACCCAAAACCAATGATAGCAGACATATGATAGCTTCAGTTAAAAAATAATAATGGCTCCTTTAATGTTTGTTTCCCACCCAACATGAAACTCATAGTAGGCACCCAAGATTAACCAGATATTATTGATTGCTACCCCAATATGTACCCCACAACCATTTAAAAACTCAAGTTTGAGCATTAGTTTGGACCTGACTCGGAGTCCAATCGGTGAACAGGACGATAAAGTAGCAACATATTAAGCGATGCATAACATAAGCAGACATAAAAGAGTGTGACCTCTCTTGCGGACCCGTGTAGTCCTCAAGGTCATCTGCTCAGTTGATGACGGTAATGTAGTTGCCGTGGCTGCCGACGGCGGGGAAGAAGATCTGAGGCGGCGAAAGATAGTCTGGAGGGCGGATCCCTTCTGTGGTGGACCCTTTCGTCGTTGGAGCAGCTGAGCTGGGGTGGACGACAGCGCAATAGGAGCGGGATAAACCACACAAGGTTTTCTTTGACACATATCTGTAACAGAAGTAATTCTGTAAGGTCTAGTTTGAACACAGGAATAGGATAGGAATGCACGTGCAAAACAAAGAATTTAAAAACACTGGATTTCAATCTGGGTGTTTGGTTCACAAGAATTGAAAGATCACATGAATGCAAAGAAGCATGGTGAAATTAAGTCAAACCACAAGAAAATGTACAGTTATAATGATATTATGCTACTATCTCTTAGTCTTGTGCTTCATGAATAGGAATTTGAAAAGGAGGCCAAGTGGATATTAAAATTCCTACGGTTTTTCTCTGAAGGAGACACTAAAGGAACAAATCCTACAGTTTTCCTTTGCTCCATTCCTTTGAACCAAATGCATGAATAGTAGTACCATAGGAAACTTTCCAATTCCTATGTTTTTCCTTCACTTTTCCTTTCAAGCACTAGCGATTCTAGTAGGCAAGCTTGAACAGGCAAAAGCCTACACTCCAGAAATGTTTTTGTGCTACTTCTACAAATTTGGACACAGGCCACTGCCCTACTAGCTCAACTCTCAGGCCCATCTACACATGCACAACTCAAACGCGCAGAAATAAATAATGATGGCTTTCGAGAGAGTCCATCACGGATAGCTAAGTTGCCTGGTACCTCACTGCTTGTCATATAGTAGGAGAAACTAATAGTATTTCACATTACTATGCGTGCTCAGTGGACAATATATATATAACATGTAGAGTAAAACAGGGATGCAACAAGTGTACAACCTCTTTGGCGAAGCCATGTCGATCTCAGCATCATTGTGTTGGTCGCTGAGGATGATACGGCTAATGTGGCTGTCAGAGGAGGGGAAGAAGATCTTAGGCATCTGGAGATGGAGCCAAGGGTACTGCTCCACTGTGATGGAGGGTTTTCATCGTTGGAGAAGCTCCGGTGAGTTGTACGACGGCGAGGCTGAAGCAGGACAAGAGAGACAACATTAACCTGAGTGGAATTCTAATAGCATCTCCAATATATGATGTAAAATACATAACCAAAAAAATGCTAGATGTAAAATACATCAGACGCTCATCTCTGAACTTAACTGTCGAAACTGAATTTAACCGTCAAAACTGAATTTCACCGTCGAAACTGAATTTTACTGTCGAAACTGAACACACTAGTAGCAGAAAAGCAGTGCACCAGTAGTTTTGGCCACTCGAGCACTAGTGGCAGAGTAGCAGTGATCTAAATCGGTAGCCGCTCTAGCAGGAAACGTACTACCAGAGAGCAGCCAGAGCAGCTGGTCCTGCAGCAGCAGCAGCGCGCGCAAGAGTAGAGCAGCATTGCAAGCAAGAGCAAGAGCAAGAGCATCAGCGCAAGCAAGAGCAAGAGCAGCAGCAGTGCGAGCGAGAGCCGAAGCAGCAGCAGCAGCAGGACCAGCGAGAGTCGGAGCAGTAGCAGCAGCTCCTACTGATGTGGACGTCGTCACCGAGGGAGCGATGCCGTGGAGGAAGTGGCCACGCCATGGCAGCTCGGGACCGAGCGCCGACAGCACCGTGAGATCGAATCAAGAAGAAAATACAGCAATTACTGTAGAACCGTTTTGGTGGTGCCGATTAGGCCTCAGCTTCATCCGAGGAATCGCTGATGGTGCCACTCTTCCAGTGGTGCAGGTGAAGGAGTTGTGGGAATGTAGGTGGCGCAATGGACGAGGCGAACATGGGGGCAACTCCTTGGAGGTGGAGGACGGGGTGGCTGAACCGGCGGGACGATGAGATCGCCAACGTATCCTCATCTTGTGCGGTGGATGAGGGACGTCGAGTTGTTGCGGTGGGCGATGTGGGAAGAGGCTCCGGCTGGGCAGCGGGCGGAGGAGGGTGTGGGGCTTCGCGGGATTTCGCGACCTCGGTGTACAAATGGGGGGGAGGGGATGGGAGGGCCGGGTGGACCATGGCTTAGGGACACGCTTGTCCGAAATGTGGGGTAAGTTACGAAAGTTCCCCAATGTATTTGAACTAGTCGGTTGTTTCGGTTCAGGGGTATAACGAGAATTTCGCGTGTTGGGAATTCGCAGGAGGTGGGAGTTTTCGCGCGTGTTGTAATTTTGGGATAGTAAGCCGTGGGTTAAGATGGAGGGAGTTTTAGAAGCGCAAAGAGACAAAGAGATATCTTGAAATTTCAGGATAACAAGGTGCGGGTTGAAATTTCCGCACAAGCCTAACGTGTACTGTACCAAATCAATTCGCACTTCCCTCGATGAAAAAAAAGTCAATTCACACCACACAAGAGAGTCTAGTCTCGTTTTATTGTATGAGTTACTACAAATGCCATTCAAAACTTTGAATCCATGTTATTTTCAATTAAAATATTTCGCTACGTGTAATGCATGTAACCTGCTACTCAAATAAACATTTTAGTGCATTCCAAACGTATATACTACCGATTCAATATGAACTAAATTTGAATTCGTTTCTCTATTTGAATAAGATCTACAGTCATGATTGTTGTCAAGTTAAACCATTTGAATTCTTTTCTCTGTTTTAATAAGATCTACAATCAGCATTGTTGTCAAGTTAAACCATCGTTTGTATGTTATGTTTGAAACACACCATATGATTACTATCGAGTTAGATATGAACTATGTGTACTATATGAACTCTAACTCGAATTTTTAAATCCACTTTATGTTGATTTCAAATCACAGTACATTTCAAGCTCTAGCTGGATCTTCATAATCTAAATCATGTCTCATATGTATAATGTCTTTATCACATAATGTATGGTGCCCCGCCCCCCACGCCTACAAGTATTTAGCTGTGAGTTGCAAACGCCCACATTATCACAAATTCAAATAAAATGTGAGATTGTTCGATATATAGTATGGTTTAGATTGTTCAATATTTAGTTGTGAGTTGCAAACGCCACGCATTATCACATTATAGTATAACATGTCCGAAGCCACACCACGCGTATCACCGCTATATTCATGCATGCATAGTTTAAAACACTATGATCTCTTATTCAAATATATGGATCCACTTTTATAACGAATTATAATCTTTGTTAGTCTTTTATACCCACACAATCCTCTAACCTTTGTAGCTTGCACTAACTTTCTCTCGTGCATGCACACGCCCTCCTTGCCCTCCCCTCCCTAAGCATTCTATCCATCACGCACATTCATTTATTTATTTGGGGCCGTTCTCCCATGGTCTCCACAACTCCTTTTTTCCGACACACCGATCAATAAACCTCTCTAGCGAGGACTGCCTATCACATACACACACACTTTTCATCTCCTCCTTTCTCCGTCCATACCTCATGTCTCTCATACGGTCCCACACACGTGTAAACTCTCGCCCCTCCTTTCATCGATCTCACAATCGCACACTCCTCCCCCCCCCTATATAGTAGGCCTCTCGAACCACCTCCTAGCTCCATCCCTTTCTCTATCCGTCTCTCTGGGCCTTATTTGCCTCTAACAAATGAATGTACACCGACCGATTTTCCACTATACATATAGCTAGCTAGGACGTCTATAACTCGTTTTCCCCACGCGCCGATAGATCTACCTCATTAGTTATGTCTCTCCCTTCCTCCGACACATAACAATTGATCTACCAATCTAGTTAGGTATGCTTACCAAACACATATGGTCCCCCCTTCATCATCTATGCATGCCTCCCGACACGTCTATCATGCACACGCACACGCACACACAGAAACACATCCCCTCTTTTCTTGATATTGCAGTTGTACTCTCCATTTATCTAGTAGGCCTTTCCCACCATCTCCGAGAAGCAACTCCACCACTCATCCGGCACTCTACCTCTCTCTCTCGCAACCTATTTTCCGTCCTTCACTTATGTATGGGTGTCGATCGGTCTCCCTCGAGACATAGCTAGGTCTCTCCTTCTTATCACATATACGAGCCGATCTATCTCTCTAGTTAGGTCTCTGCCTCCCCCCCCCCCCCCCCCCCACACACACACCAATACATCGAACGCTCTAGTCATGTATCCATGCCACACACAAACTTGCCCTCTCCCCTCTGACGTTCCGGTAGGTCATTCGCCCTATATCTTTGACGTGCGCACACAGTTTCGATGGCTCTCTTCATTGATCCCGCACCCACACATTTGATCCTCTCTTCGATTCTATCGATGTCTATGATCCCTTCCTCTCTTCTCGTGGATCGCCCCCTCTACAAATGATATAGCTAGGCCTCTATTTCACACACATTGCATGTGTCACAAAAAAACAATCACGAACGCACACGCAATCTCTCTCTAGGTTTGTATCTCTCTCACCCCCACCCACGTAGGTGGGGCACGTGCACGAAGAGAAGAGGTGCACGCACGGCGCACGTACTCCCTTCTCTTTCCCAACCACACCCGCGCGGGTAAACGGTGGAGCTCATTTCTGTACAAAAAGGCAGCCCGCTTGATGAAGGATCGTGTACCACGGATGAACAAACAAATTGCGACTTGACGCGTTGGCGCGTTATTTGAAAAAATATTGTATTCCTCAATGGCGTACGTAAAGAATATAAACTAACTATTATCTTTCCCTAATAATAAAGCACGGATTGACTCCGTGGGTTCACCATCACAATACGCTTTTTTCTCATGTCATAACACACTATTACGATTTGTATAGACAAAATTGTAATATAAACGAGGTGGTACTAACCTGCGCTATAGATTTAAGTTAGTACAGTAAAACAAAATTTGTTCCGCTCGTTCACAGGAGATACACGAGGAGTTCGGCGACCTAGGCAGCAGACGGCGGGGCAGGAGGCGGAGATGGCGTGCGGGGAAGAGCGCCAGGGGAGCAGAGAACGGCGGTGCCGCTGCAAGAAGATGACGGCGTGCTGGACGGCCGGTTGGAGGAGCGAGCAGGCGGAGAGGAAGGGAAGAAGAGGCGGCGGGGTCCAGCCGTCCCGTCGGCCGGCGGCGAGGGACGCCAGCAGGAGCGATGGATGGGCGCTCACGGGGTCCAGCCCCGTCCTCGGCGGCACGAAGGGAAGAAGAGGCAGCGGGGTTTGTCCGGCGATGACGGACGCCGGCAGGAGCGACGGACGGGCGCTCGGGATCGAGCCCCACCTCAGCGGCAGCGCGAAAGGAGATCGGGGCGAGGAGAGCCGTCGAAGGGGATCAGGAGGGAGAGAGAGTTGGGATCGAGTGTTTTTTTAGGCAAAGAGTTGGGATCGAGTGGCTGTGAGGGGATGGAGCGATGGCTCCTGTGCAGCTAGGTTTAGAAGGGTTTACGCGGGCCTTGGTTAGGAGATGGGCCGGCAGGCGCTGGTAGGCCCAGCTGGGCTGGAGGAAAAACTAGGGAGAGAGAAAGAGACAAGGAGAGTTGGGCCGACCTAGCGCTGCTGAAGGTTTTTTTTCTCATCTCAGAAAAGAGAAACAGATGGAGAAGAGAGAAAAGAAAATATTTGAGATAGGACTAGAAGTAGACACCGGCTAGGCCATCTGTTTTACTACCTAGGTGCTATATAAACGTACTTATACCGGCCAGGACCTACGAAGGGCTGGCAGATACAGGACGCGGCGGCATCAACTGTTACCTCACGTCGCCGCTGACGGGTGAACCGGAGGAGGAACTTGGCTAGATGGCTCCCCGCTCCCGCGGGCCTGGCGGAAGCGACCCCACGTCGCCGCCCGGCGACCCCTCGTCGCCGCTCCCCCAAGGGACGGCCATCGTCTTCTCCTGCGCCCTTGGAAGCCTCTCCGTCCTTCCCTCCGGTGCGACCTCCGCGTCGCTCTCCCTCCCCTGGCGCGTCCCCCGCGCGCCTCCGGCCTCCGCCTGCTCAGAGGGGCACCCCGTCGTCGTCCCAACGCCTTCCCCGACGCCCCTGCCTCGCTCCACCGCCACGCTCGCCCCGCGCAATGATGGCTTCGACGCCCTGCTGCGTGGCATCCGGCGGGGGGATCCCGGCCACGTCGAGTTCAGAAAACCAGGTGCGACGTTCCTCGACTCGGTCATGCTCAACTTTCACACCATGGTTGCTTCGCCCCTTGCTCGGTTGTTTCCGGTAGACTCTTGCCGTTTCTGGATCACTCCGGCAACGCCGTCCCCCCGCGTGAACTCTTTCTTCGTCAAGAACGCTCTGAATTTCTTGCTTACGGACGCCCCCGACGACTTCTCCGTGGCCGCTGATGGCGTCGGCTGCTTCTGCTCCCTGGCTGCGTCTCCGGACGTCGCCAACTTCATTGTCGCCACGGCGTGCCTGCGCCTCGGGCGGACGGAGCTGCTCCTTCACTGCCGCAGGGCGGACGCGGTTGCCGCGGCTGCGCATGCCCACATGCAGGTGGGCCCAGCCCCCACCGTTGACGTGGACCTTGCGCGTGCCCCGATCCCCTCGCCCTTGCATGCGTCCAATCCCCCCCCCCCCCCCGATCCCCTCCGGTCAGCGCGCCCTAGAAGCCGCGCCCTCCATCCTGCGCGTGCGTCCTGACAGCCCATCCCCTCCCGCCTTATCCCCTGCCCTCCTGGCGCCCGGACGCGCCGTGCGCGGCGCCCCCATGCTTCTCCCCCCTGCCCCGTCTTCTCCTACCTCGCCCCTGCTCTCTCTCTTCTTCCCGCCCCTCCTCCTGACCCGTCTCCCTCACCCCAGAATCCCGCCCTCCCTCCCAGCCCGTCTCCCCTAGCCACTCCCCCTCTCCTCCGCCAATCCGGCTGCCCGGCGATGGCCTCTGCGGCGCCGCGCGCCCATGCCCCGCTTCTCTGGCCCCTCTCTCCCCCCGTGGCTCGCCCTCCCCGCCTCGTTCCTATAAAGAGGCGCTGCTCTCCCCTGCAGCTCCTCCACACAGCCTTCGGCGCATCCTAGCCTTCCTCCCCTCGCCCGTCAAGAAACTGTGCCACAAGTGATATTCCTCGGCTCACCTCGTCCGAGATTGCCGTGACCCCGTGCGGTGCCGTGACTGCGGTCGTTCCGGTCACATCAGCTCGCAATGTAAGTTTGATCCCCTTGTGCTCATTCCTTCTTCCCCCACCTCCACTCTCCTTGTCTCACCTCCCCGGTACTCATCTCCGCCGTCGTCCCCTTGCAGGCTCTCCGACGTGCTCTCCCACTCCCCCTCCACCCGGTCCCGCTCCACCTCCCCCGTCCGCTCCCCTCCCCGTGAGCACTGGATGACCCGGTACTACAGGGAGGTCGAGGCCAAGCGTACCATGCCCTTCTTCTCACGCCCCCGACTCCGTTCCCCCGCGGCGCTCCCTACTCCTCCGGCGCGAGCTCCCCCGACACTCCGATGGAGCCGGCGGCTGCCGGGGGCCCCAACCCTGCGGCCGGCAGCTCCGCTGGCGCTCATGAGCCGGTTGCGCGATGCCGCCCGGAGTACGCCGAGTGCTTCATGCCCATGGTGGACATGGCGCACTCCCGCTGCTTCGCCTATGCCCTCATCGACCCACCATCGCCAAGCCCGGCGGACCTCCTGCGTCGGGCGTTTGAGCAGCGTGCCGGCAACCCTCCGGTGCGCCTGGCGCCGTCCCACTACGGCGCCTTGATGGTGATCTTCTCCTCGGAGCCCGCTCGAGAGTTCGCCTTTCGCGAGTCCTTCCCGCTCCCCTTTGACGGCCACGTCATCCTCCTCGAGCGGCCGGAGAACGGTGAGAGCCGCTTCGGCTGGGAGTACACGTTCTTCGCGCAACTCTCGGCCACCGGCTTCCCCCTCGAGCATTGGCATGAGGCCGGCATCCGCAATGCCTGCCGCTCCATCGGCAACGTCTGCTGCATCGACCCCCTCTGCCTCAACGAGCTGGACTTCTCCGCGGTCCGCCTCGTCATCCGCCTGGAGCACGAGGACGACGTCCCGCACGCACTGCTTCTCCGCAACTACGACGGCGACCTCTCTACGGACGTGTCCACCCGCCGGGTCCGCTCCTGGACCGTGGCCGAGGATGGATCCTCCGTCTCCTCCCACCACTTCGAGCCGTCCGGCGGCTCGCCTCCACCCTCTCCGCGCGTGCGCCGCTCCTCGGCTATGGACGACATCGACACCGAGAGCCTCCGCGGGTTCGGGTCCCTCTCGCTTGAGGCGGCCCCCTTTGCTCCCGCGCCCCCGGCCGGCGCTTCGGGCGGCCAGGACAGCCCCGCCCTGGCTCGCCTCCGGCGCGAGATCGGCCGTCGCCTCTCGTGCCTTCTGACGGAGCCCTTCCCCACCCGCTGGTGCTCCCTCCTCCCGCCGGCCACGGCCCTCGTCCCGGAGTGCGAGGCCGAGTCCGAGGCTACGTCTGACTCCTCCCTCTCCTCTGGGGTGGTCTTCGCCGCGGCTGATGCGGAGGCTCCTCTCCTGGCGCCTTCCGACCTCTGCAACGACGAGCACGAGCACGCCGCGCGCAAGCGCCGCGGCCTCCGCAAACGCGCCGTCGACTCCGAGTTCGTGGAGGGGCGTCGCAGCCTGCGCCTTGCCGGGAAGGAGCCGGCCGCCTACGTGAAGATGCTTGAGCGGGCCAAAGCGGTGAAGGCGGCGCGGTTTGACTCCTCCAAGGGCTCTCCGCGTCTCCGTGCTGCTATCAGGGCTGCGGGCATCGGCGAGGACGATGGCGTCGTTCCTCCCATGCCTCTTCGTCTGCTCCAGGAGCTGGGTGCTCCCTGCGGTGTGGACCCTGATGCTCTTGCAGCCGGGGCCCGCGCTGAGGTGGCTGCCTGCGCCCCATGATCTGCATGCAACTCCCCGGGGCCACTGCTCTCCATCGGCGTTTTTCTCCTGCTGGGCCCCCTGCATGTGTCTTTCCTCCCCTGCTCCCTTTTAGTTCCACAGGCTTGCCGTGCTCCCGTCCGTGGATCCCGACGAGGGATTGTCGGAGCGCGTTATCCTCTCTTCTTTTTTCTTTTCCCCCCGTGGGGTATGTAATGGCCTTAGGCCCACTTGTTATTCCAATCAAGCCTGTGATGTGTGTTTTCTTCTCTTTGCGCCTGGAGACTTGCGATTCCCATGATTAGCCCGTTTTCCTCTGTACGTGGAATGTGCGTGGCCTTGGCACTGCATGCAAGTGCCGCGATGTACGCGCGGATATCGAGGCCATGCAGCCCTCCTTCCTCGCTCTTCAGGAAACTAAACTTGTAGCCCCGGACTCGCGCAAATCTGACTCCTTCCTCCCAAATGCGTTGCGCTCGTTCCTCCTGGCTGATGCGGCCGGCTCGTCAGGTGGGCTTTGCACTGCTTGGGACTCCCGCGTCTTCTCCATCGCTAGTAACCTTTGCTCCCCTCGCGTGCTCTCTGTTGACTTGAATCTCTGTCACGACAATTCCCTTGTCCGCATCACGAATGTTTACGCTCCCTGCGACCACGCGTCCAAGCCCGCCTTCCTTGCCGAGCTCTCCGGCCATGCCCCCGGTGATGCCATCCCATGGGCCGTTTTGGGCGACTTCAATCTTACTCGTTCTCCCGAAGACCGCAACAATGCTAATTTCTGTCGGACCGAGGCCGCACTCTTTAATGACTTCATCAATGAGCTCTCTCTAATTGACCTCCCCCTCCGCGACCGCCTTTACACATGGTCCAACCGCCAGTCCTCCCCAATCCTTGCTCGGCTCGACCGGGTCCTTGTCAACGTGTCGTGGGATGCTAGGTTTCCCACTTCCACCCTCTCATCCTTCACCCGCTCTACGTCCGACCACGTCCCCCTGGTTGCGTCGATCTCTTCCGCCGCCCCCAAAACCCGCATCTTTCGCTATGAGAAGGCTTGGTTCCGCTCTGCGGTCGTTGCAGCTTGGGCCTCCGCTTTTCGGCCGGATCCTACTGCTCGACTCGTTGCTCGTCTTCGTCAAGTTAGGCTTTGTTGTAAACGCTGGACGAGACGGGCGGCGCCTGCTTCCCGCCGTGAGCAGGACTGCCGTGTGCTCGTTGGCTTCCTTGATTGCGTTGAAGAGCTGCGCCCCCTCTCTTCCCTCGAGCGTCTCCTCCGAACTCTCACTATCGACGCCCTGCACCTCTCCATCAAAGAGCGGGTCCTGTACTGGAAGCTCCGTGCCAAAGTTCGCTTTGCCGTGGATGGGGACGAGAATACTGGCTTCTTTCACCCCTCTGCCTCCTCACGTTTCCGGCGAAACTGTATCCCCGTCCTTTCTGTCAACGGGGTCGACCTCCATTCTCATGAGGACAAAGCTGCTGCCCTCCGGACCTTCTACAAGGATCTCCTGGGTACGGCGCCAGCCTGCTGCTGGAGTTTTTCCCTCTCGGACCTCTACCCCGACTCGACTCCGCTCCCCGGTGACCTCACGGCCCCCTTCTCCCCGGACGAGATCCGTCGGGCCTTTCTCGACATGAACCGTCTCTCCAGCCCCGGACCGGATGGTTTCGGCCCCTCTTTCTATGCCTCGTTCTGGGATACTGTCGTTGCGGATGTCGAAGGGGTCTTCCATGACTTCTATGACGGTACTCTCGATCTCACCCGCATAAACCGAGCCTTCCTCGTCCTTCTCCCTAAGTTTGAGGCAGCTCGCTCGCCGTCTGATTTCCGCCCCATCCCCCTGCAAAATTGCATCATGAAGGCCATCACCAAAGCGTTGTGCTCCCGTTTGCAGCGCTACATTCACTCTCTAGTTGACCCCGATCAGACCGGGTTCCTCCCTGGCCGCCGCATCTCTGAGAATATTGTCTACGCTGCTGACCTTCTTCGCGTTTGCCACACCCGGCGAGCTCCTACTGTGGTGTTTAAAATCGATTTCTGGAAGGCGTTCGACTCCGTCAACTGGGCCAGCCTCCTTGCCGTCCTCTCAGCTCGGGGTTTTGACTCTAAGTGGTACGGTTGGATTCGCGCTATTTTGTCTACCGGTCACACCTCGGTTCTCCTGAATAATGTTCCTGGGGACTGGATCCTTTGTCACAACGGCCTGCGTCAGGGAGACGCGCTCTCCCCCTACCTTTTTATTATCATTGCGGATGTCCTTCAACGTCTCATTCGCCGTGCTTCCGACGAGGGGCGGCTCGCCCACCCCATTGATCCTTCCCTCCCGTGCCCCGTTCTGCAATACGCCGACGATACCCTTATCCTCTGCCGTGCTGACATTCCATCGGTTACCCACCTCAAAACCTTGTTGGACGCTTTTGCCCTCGCTACCGTACTCGCCATAAACTTCCACAAATCTGGGTTCATCCCGATGCACTGCAGTGGTGAACTGTCGGCGGCCTTGGCTGGGATCCTGGGCTGCCCTATCTCTTCTTTTCCTCAACCCTACTTAGGACTCCCCCTGTCTCCCCATAAGCTCCCCATCTCCGCCTATGACCCCCTCATCCGTTCTTTCGACCGTTACCTTTCGGGCTAGCGTGCCCTGCTCCTTTCCTCTGGTGGCCGAATGGTACTTTGTAATCCCGTCCTTAATAACCTCTCTACTTATTTTATGTGCTCCTATCTGCTTCCCTCTGGTGTGATTGAGATGATCGACCGTAGACGTCGTGCCTTTTTTTGGACCGGCAAGGATACGTGCTCTGGCGCTCGCTGTCTTGTTGCTTGGGATAATGTGTGTGCAGATGTGCAGGAGGGTGGCTTCGGGATCCGCGATCTACGACGAACATGTGCCTGCTCCTCAACTTCATCCACAAGCTTCACCAACCGGACTGTCCCCCTTGGAAGAGCTGGTTCCTCCGCAGCATCAGGGGGGACGTTGGCGACTGCTCTTCGGCTCCTTCCTTCCTCGAGGTCATCGTCCGCCGGGGGCTCCCCACGTACAGGGCCATCACCCGTGTGGCGCTTGGGGACGGGCGCACTACCTCCTTCTGCCATGACCGCTGGTGCCCCGGTGGTGCCCTCTGCTTCGAGTACGCGGCGCTCTTCTCCCACTCCACGCGCCCCAACGCCTCCGTGGTGGCGGTCGCCCTCGACGGTCTTCATCTTCAGAGACGCCTCTCCTCTGTAGCTGCTTCTCAGCTGGGAGAGGTCCGGGCTCTCATCCGTGCCCTGCAGCTTGGTGACACTCCGGTCCGCCGGTTCATGGCTTGGGGCGAGGACCTAGCGTTCAGCTCACGCGCTGCGTTTCGGGTTCTCTCCTCCAATGGAGTGCTCTGTCAGACCTCCATCGACATTTGGTGCTCCAAACTTCCCAGGAAGATCAAGATCTTCGCTTGCTTGCTGGCTCGTGACCGCCTCAGCACGCGTGTGAACCTGTTCGTGAAGAACTGCGCCCCCTCTAGCATGTGTGCCTCCTGCTCCGCGGAGGAGACTGCTGTGCATATTTTCACCTCGTGCGCACGCGCAGCCTCCACCTGGCGCCGCCTTGGACTGGGCCCCTTCCACTCGGTTGGCGGGATTCTCTCCTCGCCCCCGGGTGCTCCGACCTCGCCTCCGCTCTGGAAGGACGGGCTCCTAGTGCTGCTTTGGCATATCTGGAAAGCCCGGAACAACGCCACGTTCAACGGCGTCGACTGCGACGTTGGCGACATCCTCTCCAGAACTGCGGACGACATCATGCTCTGGAGCCACCGTTACAATGCTCCTGATCGCGCGCTGTTCCTGGAGACGCGTGTTTTTTTTTCTTTCGGCCCTGTAACTCTCCCTCTCCCCCTCTTCGGTTTTTGCTGCTTAGTTGGTAGTTTTTTATCTCTTCGATGAAAAACTCTGTATGACTGCCAAGTCTTTCGAGTAATACAACAACCGGTGGGGCCCGGGCCCCCCCCGTCATTCTCGAAAAAAAAACTGTTACCTCATGCATATGCACACAGATCCAGACACGCTGGTGCCTGGTGTACTTGGACGGGAAACGTATACGACAAGGATAGGTACCAACGCATCCTCCATGTCGAGCACCCGGACACTGCGTTATTTTCAGATCAGACACCTGTGGACATGCCAGGATCTATGCAACACGCATGCAAGTAAGCAAGCCCTATGGACAAAATGCATCTACTACCACTACTAGCTGAATGCCCGTACTTGCTACGGGTCAAAAAAACGCATTATGATCAAATAATTTTTTGAATTAAAAAATGCGTGTCGGATATGATAGGACTGGTTTCAATTCCTAGACAAATTGATTCTCTCCCTCTTATTTCTTCCTAGGCAATCGTCGTATATCTTTAAACACCCCCCCTTGCATCATTTTATTCTCCTCACCCTTCCTTTCCCTTCACATGTTTCCACAGTGCCATGTGGGCAAGCCCTATTCAAAATCTTGTATTTTCATTTATTATGTCATCGATTCAAAATATCATTTGATCTCCTTTCTAAATGGAAACTTACGAAGTACCTCTCACAACTAACTGAAAAGAAACATGAACTTCGATAAGTATAGAAACAAAGAACAAAATCGTATTTTCTCAAAAAAAAAAATATAGACCCTCTCAAACAACATATAATACTCCCAAACCCAAAGTTAAATAGACCTAGAAGAGATGTACTCCCTCCGTTCCAAAATAGATGACCCAACTTTGTACTAAAATTAGTTCAAAATTGAGTCATCTATTTTAGAACGGAGGGAGTATGCTTAATGTAAAACATCTGACTTTTAGGCCACTCTCATAAAAGGTTATTTCTGTATCGATCAAATGACTGGGAGGAGCATCTTGAGTTCAAGCAACTCTCTCTGAAGGCGTAGGTTGAGTTAAAGGCCGTCCTCTTCCTTCTCAAGAGAAACTCCTGACCTCCTTGAGAATATAAAGAAGCTTAACAAACCAAGCTCTACGTGCCCTCTATCTTGACCATGGACAAATAAAACTTTTGAAAAAAAATACAAACTGAAAATTCAAAGTTAGAATTTTAGCGATAGTTATTTCAAACTCGTACAGTCCAAAAAGCAATAGTTAGTTTAAACTCTTACAGACCAAAAAGCATATGGTTTGATCGCCTCCAAGTTTCAACATTACCTTGAGCTTTAGACATGCTTTCTGATTTTGTAGAGTTACAGATAAAAGCTCCAAGCATGACTGAAAATTGAGAGTGATGTGATGAGTTAGGACAAACAGGAACATTCAGTAGGGCAACCAACACAAAAAAAACGACGACATACTACCATCGCATGAAATATGTAAATGTGTGTGCATTATTTAGGTTCTCAACATCTATCTCTCATGCTCTTCTGATTTCTTTTCTCCTATCCAAGCATCTCACTGCCAATCTATCAAAAAAATAGCAGCTTCCCACGTAGATGGGGCCTCGGTCAGCGACGCGGCGGCAGCAGAAATCAGCCTTCAGGAAGTACTCGTCAAGCTTGATATCGACCGATGACCACCTTGATTGATGACAGTAGCCCGTGAGAAGACGTCACACTCCAGCTCACCGCAGAAGTAATTCTGCACACATGAAGACTTATAAAGAAAGAATGAACGTCTTAAAAAAAATTAAAAGCTACACATATAAAAGTGTAAAAAGGCATAAGGGGGGACAAATTTGTGGAATAGCTCTGATGAATGCACATAAGACTATGGGACTATGCGGCACTTTGATTATCAGAGAAGATTAAATGCTCGTAAATCGTAATGTACCCTTCATGATCATAATCAAATCCTGAGAAAAATAAAAATTGTTATCACCACAAGCCACATACAAGATGTCTAGAAAGCAAATAGCAATGGTCATTTTGACAGGAATCAAAATATGACACATTATTCAGAAAAAAAATATAAGTTCAATGTGCAGGCAACATGATACTAATTTATACACGCACAGTTGTCATGTGTACAGCAGGCGCCATTTGAAAACAGAGTACTCCCCCAGTCCCAAAATAAGTATCTTTGATTTTGTACAGGTAGTACAGTTCTATAGTATAAATAAACTGTACTAAACCAAATAAACTTATTTTGGGACGGATGGAGTAATCATTATCGGTATACATAGACAGTTCTTGGACAAGCCGAAACCTACATGCAGCTGCAATCATGCATCAAAACTGCTAATACAAAATACATCTTTTGAATGTTGAATTTTTACGGTTTGGTAGCCATCTGCAATCATGCATCCATTCTCAGAATCATATCATGATTGAAAATCTTCCAATTTGGTAGTCTGCAGATTAATATAACAAGCAACAATTTGAGAGTTGGGAGACATTACTAATATGATTCACTTTTTACAGTGTAGTTTCACCATGATCGAAAATTTCCCAATTTGGTAGTCTGCACATCAACATTACAAGCAACAATTTTCCACTTTTTACAAAGCAGTTCATGTAGAAGATGACAGAGAGGATGTGGGTTTGACACTACTGATCATCTGCAGATTTTGAATGATACCTTTTAGACCTTGTGATTAAAAAAAGATGTTGAACTATTGGCAGAGATTCAAAATCAGTCAAGGATTAATTAATCAGCACCTGATTCTACAACAAAGTGATCAAATTTGGAGTACCTCCCAATAAGTGTTTGCTTCACCCCCTGCAAAAATCCAAGCAGAAAAGATATCATAATATGAACAATGGAAATTGAATCAGTAATCAGTGCACACAATTTATTATTGGTCAGTGCTTTTTTGAAATATACGGGTTGCCTAATATGCCAACTGAACCTCACAAATGCGAATCCCATGGTAGAAAATCTCTGTCCACACATGAGGCCTGATGGGATCCCACGTGATAACTAACAAGAATGGAATGGTCCGAGCAGAAAATTATGGGATTAAGGTAGTAGAATAGAAGACCAAACATGAGGCTATAGCCTCTAGCGGCCGGAGACTCCTCGCACACCTGCGTTGCCATGCTGTCCGTCGCTGATTAACGGCCGGTCAGCCGCGCCAGTGCCTGCCTGAGCGAAGGCAAGAAGAGACCGACAGGAGAGCGTAGCAGCATGGAGAAGCCCTTGTGGAGGATCAGCTTCGCATCACCAGTCGCCACCGCCTCCCTCGACAAGGTTTAACAGCGCACCTAAAAACTTAAAAAGAAAGACATTAAACTCGGGACTTTTTTTGTCAACGGTTCAGTTAGATGTATTAGTTCATGGAAATTTAATGGGAAAAGAAAAGGATTGAAGAAAAGAAAGAAGCATTTCCGTCACCACATAGAGTTTCAAATGAACCATTAGTCCAACACGACGACTGATCAATGTTTGACATCTTACCTTTTCATCTACTTGTAGGTAATCTTGTGTGCACTTATAGTTTGGACATGGTATGCAAAAGACAGTGGTGGAGCAAACGAACATAGTATCACAGTAGACTAACAGAGTAATCAAATCAACCATACTACCAGTTCACGAAGGATGACCTTGCTTAACTTCTGACAGAGAGCGACATGCTTCAGGATAATCTGAACTAACTTTGTAACATTATCTATCAACATAATCACATACATAGAGGACCGGATGAGCTGCTTCTCAGTTTGCATGAATAATGTTGATCACATGTCATTTATAGGACAAAGATATTTGGGTAATGCCACCATTTTGCATATAACAAATTAACAACTTGTTCTTGTTTCGTAATTTGAGGCATTGAATGTTTTAGGACAAACATATACCCGAAAGGAAACATGATATTGCTCTGTAGTTAAGTCCGACAAGCAATTATTTAGGATCACGTGACTAATGCGGAGAAAAGACCATGCTCTTACATGTTGAAGCAGCCGTGCCACTTGCATCATGCAGAGAAGGAACACAAAGACAACACATAATCTGGGGCTGGGAGAAAACTCAATTGAACGGAAAGGCATGTTTCACCCACATCCTATGTGGTCTGATGCGCACGTACCATGAGGAATGAGTTGAGCTTCTCTAGACCCGCCGACGGCTTGAGGAGGTCGATGTCGTTCTGCCACACCTGCTCCGATTCCCAACTAAAAACAGACAAACTAAATTACACGGCAAACAACAGCGAAGCTTAGAATCATGCGGCAACCGGCTACGCGGCAAACCCCTTCAACTCCCATCTTACTAAGCCCGCGGGGAGCACGCAGCCCGCTGGCGTGAGGCTCGCGGTGCGGGGGCCGACGGAGACTACTGGAGACCAACGATGGGGGCCGATGTGGTGGAGCTAGCGTTACCTCGGCCGTCGCTTGTCGTTGCCGTCGACGCGCCGCTCCTGGTCGCCACGCCCTTCCCACGTCGCCATCGCTCGTCGTTGCCGTCGTCGCGCCCTCCCCGCGTCGCCCTCCTCATGGACTTCGTGAGATGTCAAGGGCGCGGATCCACCACTCCAATCTAGCTTGGCTGCAGTGCGCTGCCGCTCGAGGTCGCTGTAGGTGGGAGGAGGTCGGCGGCGGTGATTCCTCTCTGGAGAGAATAGGGAATCGAGAGCGAGGGATTTGGGGGAAGGGAGTGGGAGGTGGGATACGGGGACGTGGGACGTGCGTTGTTTCTCTTTTTTCTTTTTCTCGTGAGCGGAGGGGTGGGAAGGCAGTCCGATTTTCCAGGAATCGTAGGAGGGTGGGGTGGAGGGGAGCGAGGCGATCGTGAAGGTCGAACGTTCGATTCTCCTTTAGTAGTCTACTACCACTATAAAAAAAAAAAGAGGCAGATCCAAACAATCACATTCATCCATCGTCAAAATCTAATGACCCTTAATCATTCTAGAATTTAACGCTATCAACCACGCAATAAGCCACAGTCTATCGATGCCCCGCAGTAAAAAAGAAAGGAAACCGCCCACTCGCACGACCTCCTCCTTCTCCCGCAGGCCGCAGCCGCGCCCTTCACCGCCTCCTCGCGCCGCGGGAGCCACGGGAAGCGGCCGCGGGTCGCCGGGAGCCTCCCCAGCCGCACGACCTCCTCCTCATCCCCAGCCGCGGCTCGCCGGGAGCCTCCCCTGCCGCCGGAGCCGCCCCGCCGCAGCTTGGCCGCCGCCACTCCGCCTCCGCCACTCGCCCCCGCCGTGGGACAGCCGTGGGACAGTCAGAGCCGCCGCGGGCGTGAGCTGCCGCCCCGCCCATCCTCTCCCACCTCCCGCCCATCCTCGCCCTCCGCTCGCCGATCCTCTTCTCCGCCGCCCGCCTTCCTCTGCTCCTCCTCTGCCGCCGACGATCTCATCCGAGCCAGTAAGTTCTCTTTACATTCAAGTGTGCATTGTTTGAACAACATGCTTGTGGTTCTGTTCTTTCCACACAAGATAATCTGATACATACATGATCCTTCTGGTTATGATTATTTTAGTGCATACATACATGATCCTTCCACACAGCAGGAACAATTATTCTGGAACAATTGCCGTATGTGAATTATCATGATCCAACGCCAATGCCACACTCAACCCTAAAAGGGTTACAGTTTATGAGGACATATTGAATTAGTGAGGATTTCAGAATTTTGTAGTCCAAGCAACTCATACATTTGAAGTTTTGTTGCTTACCTTCCCATCCCATTGTGTTGCTATGCTTCTGAAGTTGCCTAACTACAGGAAAAGGAGGCCAAAGTTTTGCTATATTGGGTTATCCACAATAGTATCGGCAGCGATGTTTTGTTTTGTCACAACTACTCAAATATATAATCTAAATAATCTAAATATATAATCTGCACATTGTAGTTTGAGTTAAAGAATACCACATTGTAGTTTCAATTAAGAATAAAAAAACCACGTGTTTTGTTGTTTCAAGAGATTGAGTCATGGGCTGTGAGCAAGCATTATATATTGACATGAAAGGTAGATCTATTTAGATCATGAAGGTTTGCGCACTGCGATGCAAAGGCCGTATGCATCGACGAGGCGAAGGTGGGAAGGTGGGGCTTACCGGGATGGGTTGAGAGGAGGCAGTGGAGAGAGGAAATGGGAGAGGCGGATGGTGAATATAGGATGTTGATAGAATAGATGAATTTGCGCGTGCAGGTTATCTGTTCCAAGGTCTGCTCGGGGTATGCAGCCTTGTTGAACTACAGGAGTTGGAATCTTCAAAGTTGTAGTTTAATCCTTTCTAATCAATGAATGTTATTGATGGAATTTTCCAACTCTGTTCTCGACTATATGGAACCTCTTGCTATTAAATTGAAGTACCAATCATGGCTCTTGGGTCTTCTGTACATGTATGTGTACATTACTCACTAATGGTATATGCACTAGACCTTTCTGTATAGGATGACCCATTTCCAGGCATAGGCATACAGAGGTTTCAATTTTGAAATTTGGCAGGCTTAATTAAAGAATTCAATTTCCTCCTATTTTTGTATGGATAAAATGTATGTGCCTCTTAGAAGATGACTTTCTATTCATACAAAGTACTATTTTGTGTGTGTCATACAACCTAACTATCTGATCTTTGGGATGCTAATTTGTGCACACACAATAAAAACCAGCAGCAACGACAATGTTTCCTGTAAAGATCAATACCTGCTACATCTTCATTGTTTCCTTTGATAATGAATTCTTGCTACAGCTACAGTGGATCCTGTGATGCATTGCGAGGCCTGCAACGGCTTCGATTTTTAACATTTTTTAGTTTTAGTCCAGCAATGAAACGCATGTTTCTATCTAAAATTTTCTTCCTCTGTTGATCACCAGGTTCCTGAAGCATTGTATTTCCAGTTAAAGGATGTAGTGATGTTACAGAGGAGCGCGCGGCTGGCCGGCCTATGTGATGTTCCTGCCTGCGGCTGCCACCAGGCTGTGCATGCGGCTTGCTTTGTTCAGGTCCTCTCAATTTCAGGAGAGGAAGTGAACTCGATTAATACTGTCAATTTTGGAAGCAGTTTTTGTGATTCTGGTTCAGCATGGATAATGTTGTTTAGGACTGTAAACATGGTCATGGTTAATTTTAGTTGCTAGATGGAAAAGCAGTGCTACAAATTTTAGAACTAGGGCGTCGTTTTCCACGGCTCTATCAAGTTATTTGCATTGTACAGTCACAGTTCTAAGCTTAATCTTATTAGTTCTGTAGCATTGCAGATCAGGGTCTTTTTTCCTAGCAGATCAATACCTTTGGTCGGATTTAGCTTATTTGATAGTGAACAAAACATAAATGGTGTGAATATAACGAATAATTACGCGGTGTGACCTATCAAAACTATTAACGTGAATTTTTCATTTCTCATTTTTACACTTTTTATTCTTCCCTTGAGATCCACTGTTTGCTCTTCTAACAGTATAATACTAGCTGTGCACTTGCAGCCCCTTTCAGTTGAGCTGGGTCCTGGTATCCTCGGGTACATTTTTTAGGGAATCCAGGTAAGCTCAGCATGATAAATTGATAATCAGTCCATTTCGTTGATTTACTCTTTATCTGTGTCACTTGTCACAACCTCATTCCTGTTAAATTTGAAGCGCCCACTAAAAACTATTGCTATTAGATCTAAAGACGATGCACTCTGGGAATTTAAGTGAAAAAAGTTGGGTAATGCATTTAGCATATTTTAACTGTGAACGAGGGACATTCCTGTTAATCTTTGGAAGGCCCTCTAAAATATCTCCTTTTATTATTTGCTTCAGCTGTTGGAGATGTTCGCGCAGTCGGAGATCTATATGATGTAAGTTCTTATGATGTTGAATTTTCTTTTATGGATATTATTGTACAGAGGATAGCAGCTTTGGGCCTGTGTGCACATGCTAATGTTCGCTGACTCTATTGTAGACTGTCTTCGAGAACAATTTGATGAACCACAGTGTCGCCCTTCCACCTGGTTCTATGGGGAAAGTAAATTACGTCGCTTCAGCTGTTCAATACAGCCTATAGGTTAGTGGAAGCTATCACTTTATTCCAATTTCTAATTTATCTGCATGTGTTCTACCCATGCTTAACTTTATTTGAAACACTACTCTTGTCATGTATGCAGGATACAGTGCTAGAGTTAGAACTTCAGGGCATGAAAAAGCAATTTACTATGCTTCAGGTAAGAAAGTTATTTCATACAACTCTTTTTAGGAAAGTTGGTACTCCCTCTGTAACTTCTTATAAGATCTTTTAGAGTCCATGATAGTGTCAAAAACGTTTTATTTTAAATTACAGAGGCAGTAGCTTATTGTGTTGAATTTATTGAATAACAGACATGGCATGTGTGTACACCAAGACCTGTTGCATCAAAGCTTTTTGCGGATACACCTCTTCTTACAGGACAGCTGTGTGTACAACTCATCTTTAGCTTCAATTTCCATAATAAAATGTGTTCTTTTGTTTTATCATCATGGTTTCTCTTCTTACGTAACCAAACATTCTCAGATGTTAGTTTCTTATTGCCCTCCGAGTCCATTAAATCTCAGTCTTATCTATTTTGTGATGGTTCCAGCGTGTGCTTGATGCATCCCTTGGTTCTTGGAGGAACATGTGCTATTCCTGGTGCTTTTGGTTGTGGAAAAACTGTTATTAGTCAGGCACTTTCCAAGGTGATCACTAATTCTCCATTCTATACTGCCCTGATGTAATAGCTCCAGAGAATTGTTCCTTCCATATATTTCTTGGTGGCATCTCTATACTGACTGTTGAGTTTAACAATCTCTGTAGTACTCCAGTTCTGAAGCTGTGGTTTATGTGAGATGTGGTGAAAGAACAAATGAGATGGCTGGGGTTCTCATGGACTTGCCCCAATTGACAATGACGTTGCCCAACGGACGTGAAGAGTTTGTCATGAAGAGAACAACATTGGTTTCTAACGCGTCTAACATGCCCGTCGCTGCTCGTGAAGCCTCCATTTATACAAGTAAAGGTGTAATGCCTTGATAGCCGTGGAAGTAAAGGGGATTTATTGATCAAGCTGGCTCATTATATTAGGGTTGTCTTGATCTTGCTTACTCAAGTGCTTCACCAGTAGAGCTGCACAACATGTGCGGTGTGCCAAGCCGTGCTTTCAAGTTGTGTCTTCGGCCCTCCCCGTTGTAATGCTCGTCTAGCATGAAGCTTGAAAGTTGATCCAAACCAACACCATGTATTCTTATGGATGTATGAGTCAACTCATTGTAGGTGGAGCTTTTCTCTTGCACACAACTTACTTTATTTTATGCTTTATCAGTGTAATGTCCAGTTTCATTTGCAGGTATACCATTACTCTTCTCATGGTATTGCAGATGCATCATGTGTAGCTTTTCAGCCTTGCAAATTAGAAGTTTAATTTATACATGCATATTGTCAGAATATTGGTGCGTTCAAAAGACTATGGGTGGAATTAACAAACTGGCTGAAAATATGAAACAAATCCAGGATGCTTTGCCAGCTTTTCGTGGAGATTCTGCTAATTTCAACACGGTAATATTTAAGATTAATTAAAATCTTGCATTTCATTGTTTTATCTGAATCACTTATCATCTACTTATACTATTGCACACAAAACACTTGCATGATTAACCAGAGGAGGAACTTCAAGAATTGGAGGGAGCAGTGTGTGTCTGGTCAATAGGCAAGCAGTTCCCCCTGCTCCATCGGAAGCTACAATTGAAGAGGTTGCTGCACTACAAGCTGAAATGACGAAACGACCAAGTTAATGTTTGATCTTTTGTTACATCGATTTGTAAACCTTAATGTCTATTTGCTGCTTTCACAACACTAATTCACTGGTGGACGTTGAATACTACATATACAAGTAGATTTCCACGTATGACTGTAATATTAGTCAAGATGTGCGTTGCGCGTGCACGCTTACTAATACAACTATGGTAGCAAGCAAAACACGTTTGCGCACGACCTAATAAGTGCGGGTATGCAATCGATTCCTATTTCCCTTTTCGCTCGGTATATATTCAAAAGAAATTGTAACTTTTTGTATTAAAAGCACTCACTCTTTAGACAAGAATTATTCACAGGCAAGCACACACTCTAATTCTGTGTATATATGCATCACACTAGCATCCATCACATAAAAGTGTTTCTATATGCACCATTCTTCTGATGTTCATGTCTCACATAACAGGATTTATTTTCTTATGTATAAGTATATCATGCATGTACATGGGATAACTCATAATGAAACAGAACTAGTAGACCGCCCGTGCGTTGCTACGGACTACAATACAATGCATATAAATGAATTAAACAAATGACTAAAGATGTCTTCAAGGTCGAAGCTCATTTCTTCCTTGTATATTTGGGCATGTTTGGACATCAAACGGACAGCCGGTAGGCTCTCCAAATTCAGCTGTGTGGACAATCGCTGCAACATAGCTAACACTTTATTTGCAATCAACCACTCTCTTCCCATCACATCCTTTCTTCCTATCATTGTAGCCCAATTGTTGAGCTCCCTCCATAGTCACACATTTCCTCACACCGCCAACCCGTGAACCACGTTGGGGGACACCCGAAGACAACCGTCCTTATCGTCGCCCTCTCGCTAGGAGGGACAAAGAGCGAGGCATAAACATACACATACATAAGTTAATTCATTATTTCATTAATTGATTACTTAATATGATGTCTTGTATCCTCTACATGGACAAAAAATACAACAAAAATATTATCTTCATTCTACAGAATGAAATTGAAAACTTGTGAACAAAATCACAAATAAGTGTTGAAAAGTAACAAAACATGAGGATCCTTAAATTGGTGATACGATTTACATGATACTAACTCCTTCCCATATACATAGGTCCCGTATCAAAATACTGACAAAAAAGAGAAGTGATTAATGCCCGTCTCATGGGCCTCGCATACTTGGACAGACGATGTAAATGAAATCCATATATTAGCTAATTATAAGGTGCTTCCAATCAAAACAAAACATTTATAAGGGAAGGGGCTACTACAACTTGTACAGTCCTGAGCCACCACGCTGCTAACACACTCATTGTCCAGTGTATGCAAGTCATCTCTTCCTCTCCCCATCACAAGTGACATGTTCAAACTCCAAAGTCGATGGATTGGATCCTTCAATGTGAAGACACCAAATTTTGAACTCCAAGGTGCAACCTTGCAGCCTTCACATGATGCAGTATATTGGCCAAGGTAGCATACTATCAAATTTAGATCCGATTATATTTTTATACCTCTCATAACATAGAGATTGACAAGATATGCTGATTATCACTTGAGAATATATACCAGCAACAAAAACATCACAAAATATAAACACATATCACTTTTAAAAAGGTAAAACTTTGAGACACAACAAAACACTATATGCCTAGATGTAAAAAATGACAAAAGGAGAATAGGAATAAATATGAAGACGTGTAGTATTTGAACCGGAGCTCACATGCTCCTTGATGAACTGTAAAATCCGAAAACACAGTAAAAATATATAAAAAAATCTGATTTTTTTATAAAAATTTATGAAAGTTTTAACTTCTTGCAAATGCTTTTGATGAAATGACATTCGTGTAGGTCTGGGCAAAAAAAATCGACGCTCCAAAAGATTTGTTCTCGGAAGCATTTTGGAGCATCGATTTTTTTCTTTTTGTCCAGACCTCCACCAATGTTATTTCATCACCAAAATTTGCAGGAAGTTAAAACTTTCATCGATGTTTAAATCCAGAATTTTTTTGAATTCTTTAACTAATTTTTTGGATTTTACTGTTCATCAGGGAGATTGTGAACTCGGGATCAAAAGAGCACTTTCGTAAATATGAGTGGAATTAAATAGAGCTAAGAGCTAATAGCTTATGTACCGCTAATTAGAAGCTCGCCATCTTCCCTGAACATTGCATTGTAATTTCTAGATTGAAATACCTATGAGTTTGCCATTTCTTATGATAAATGTAAATTCTTAATACTGAATGATAATTTTGTTCATAATTCTGCATTAAGTTTCTAAACCAGAATTTTGCATACATACACAAAATAGTTATGTAAATTTTGTTAAGTGACAAAACATGGTAAATATGGAAGATGGTAGAACCTGAAGTACATGATTGGAGATAATTCAAGTGTTTGTAGCCAACAATTCTGAACATGTACACACACTGCTGAATTGATAGGAAGCAAAACTCACCGGTGGTCTAAGACTTCTCGTCACCAGGCACATCTCCTCTTCGCGTGAACGGCCTTCGGCGTCGCCAAAGCAATAACCTCCAGCTCATTCTTGGCCAGAACCTTCCCACGGTGTGGTACGAGTACGAACGAGTGGTGAATCAGAGGAATATGAATAATACCATGGACAAAGATTGATTTAATGAAAATGAAACACGAGCACAAACATTGATCTATTATCAAAAAAATAATATGTACTCCCTCTGTAAAGAAATATAAGAGTGTTTAGATCACTGTGATCTAAAACACTCTTATATTTCTTTACAGAGGGAATTACGAATGGGTTAGGTTCACCCATAGGATAGTCAACCATCAACTACCAACTCTGTCACCAAAGTTGTGTGTGCATCAACCATCAACTATGAAAATGCATGATTGATCCTAAATTCCACGCCGCATGAGCTCTGACCTACTTGTGTAGTTGGTTCATACATGCCTCTATATGATTTTTCCATGCATTATCACATAACTTATGTCACTTTGACACTCCCGAAAAAGAAGAAACATTCAAAAAAGGAAGAGGTGGGCACCTGTTCGTGTGCGTCGTGCCATTAGAGGCAACAATTCTTCTTCTCTTCCTCCATTAGTGGCAATATATATAGTAGGTGGCTCAGATCCGATTGACGTGCTTCTGTTTGTTCCCTCCTTTTCGAAAAGCACACTCGCTTGTTTCAGTTTACTTAATCTGAAGAAGAAGAAAAAATAATAATGTCATGGGGTATATATATTTTTAGGAGAAAAAACAAAAGATAGATTACATCAAATAAATAGGCAACCATATTTAAGTGGCCAAAATATGCAAGTTTTGAAAGAATTGGCAATAAAAAAGCCTCTCCCGCTGCTCTATTCTATGACAGCAAGGAAAGAGCAAGCAAGTGAATATGCACACACACATGCATGATGCATCCATTTCCTTGGCCTACATACGCATGTGGACATGGATCTGAGCGGTGTCCGCATTGCCACTGCTGCTCGCCCATGCAGTGGAGGGCGTAGAACAACGGCAAGGAAATCAATCCAACCGCTCTGCTCACCTCACAAGACCACATAAACCTCGATGATTGGAACTCGGTGTGTGACAGATGCGACGAGATGCTCCTGCTTAGTTCCAATCATCTAGTCCATATATCTCTGGATGTGTGACAGGGCGCGGGAGGCATGGAAGGAGGCTGACGATGCCGGCATCAATGACGTGGAGAAAGAGTCAGGTAGGGTTTCGCCGCGGCGGGCGGGGTAGAATAGTGAGGCGGTGGTGGATGTTGGTACTGGGAGGAGTCCGGCTGGCGTTGTGGTGGCGACAACGTCGTAAGAGAGAGGAGAGGAGGGAGACGTGAGCGAGCGAGGAGGTTGAAGGTCCGTGCGTGCATATTCTAGGCGTTGGACCAAAAAAACTGGACAACCAAAAAGAACGATGGAGATGGAACGTGTGGGAGAGAGAGGCTGAGGAAGGTTTGACCTGCCGCTGCCGGAGCCGACAGGCAGCATGTAGTTCGCCGCCATAAGGCCTTGAGCTGCAGCCCCAAGGCTTCAAATCGTTGCTTCACTGAAGCCCGAAGATCGGCGACATGGAGCGCACCATGGCGGAAGCCTTGAGAGAAGATAGGATGAAGCGAGGGGCGAGGAGATTGATGCTACCGTGGTAGGGGAGAAGGCGAGTGGTGGTGGGTCGAACCCTAGCCGGGTTGAGGAGTATATTTGGTAAGTGCGATTGATTGTTTTGGTAAGTGTGGGGAGGCCACAACATACCATTATGGAGGAGTTGAATGATGAATCATCATTCACCAATTTCCTTTTAATAATAGAAGATTTGGTTGTTAGGAAAGGTAAGGATCGATGCATTAGGAAAGTTAAGATTTTAGCATTGATTGTCATGAAACTGGATTTCATTGTTTGGTAAGTGCTATCGGTTCCTACCCATTTAAAAAGTTGCTAGTTAGGAAAGTTTTTATTAGACGATGAAAAAACCAATGTGAAGGGGTGGCGGTGGGAGGTAAGACGAAAAAAACCGGACGAAAAAAAACCAGTCGAAAAAAACCAGACGAAAGTGGGGGGACTATTCAACCAACTCGTCCATTAGGAGTAGAGATAATTAATTATGCAATTTCATAGAGCTTTGTGAGAAGATTGCCCATAAGAAAATTGTCTCCGGTTTAGAAAATATAATTATGTGTGTTTCCGGTTAATGAACCAGTCACAACAGTTAATCAAATATCCCAGATCCTTCTGTCCCTCACACTACATATATGTCTTGCATTAATCATGGACAATTAGTACACCATTGTTAGTGGATAGCACCTGAAATAGTAGATGTCCAAATAAAATAGAGAAGTTGGAAACCAAACAATCCACACGTTCCTTAGGAGTTTTGCAACAATGATTTGGGTGAAAGTACAATTCTTTTTCATGTTAGAAAAAATGGATACTTATTCGGCTAGGGGAGTACCACATTTTCCCCCGTCGCAACGCACGGGCATATGTGCTAGTGGAGAGAAAAAAGAAAATCGCTCCACCATACTATCTTTCCTTATCTCTACTCCTAATGGACGAGTTGGTGAATAGTCTCCGCGGTTTATTTTCGCTGGTTTTTTTGTCTCTCCTCCCACCACCCCCTCCCACCCTGGTCCATCGGTTTATTTTTCTCTCCACTCTTTATTACAACCAGAACTTTCCTAACGTATAACAAATCACGGATCTAACTTTCTTAAACTATGCAAATCAATCGATTCCTTTTATTGGTTCAATTTGTCTTAGGAAACAAATAACAGATTTTCAGGAAACAAATAATACATTTTAATCTAACTTTCCTGACTTATTTAAATCAATCGATTTCTCTTATTAGTGAAATTTGTTTTATGAAACAAATAACAAACACGTCACAACTTTCCTCCCAATAAATAGTTTCTTAACATTTGCAAACTTTCCTAATCAGACACGTCACAAACGGGCAGGTACTGATATTACGTTACCAAACAATAAAACCCCATTTGCATAGAAATCAGTTCAAAAATCCTAACTTTCCTAAATTTTTACCTTTCCTTGATAACAACCAGTATTTCCTATGTTTTCCACCTATTGGAGGAAATCACCCCTCCATCGATATTAGTATTTTTTTGAATTGAGATCCCCGGGTTATGTTTTTTTGCGATTCTTTCCAATTGTGACCTCTCCTTTCACTCCGGCTCCTTCTCGCATAAACACCTCCACCACAGCCAGGTGACACCGCCCCAGACCTCCTGCCTCTCCACACCTTCTCCGCCACCTCCTTCTCGTACTCCATTAACAATCCCTCCGCCACATTTGTCCACGGCGGTGTCGAGGGCATGGCGCAGCAGCGTACCAGCGGTAGAGTAGCGCATAGCAGCAGGAAGCAACACGCAGCAGGCGAGGCGAGCGGCCGACAGTGGAGGGCAAAGATGCGGCCGACGTGGCTGAGGGGGCGACCGGCAGAAGATGGCCACGACTGGAGGCGGCGCGAAGCAGGGGCGTGACAGCGGGGAGAGCGAAGGGATAGGCGGCAGCAGACGAGCGCAACCAGCGAGAGTGTGGCGCGCGGCCAGGGTGTGTGTCGCGCAGGGCACAGTGGTGCGGTGGCTGCGGCAAGTGCGACGGCAGCGGCGGGCGCGACCGGCGCGGTGTAGCACGGACGTGGGCATGGAGAGGGAGTGGCCCCGCGGGAGCGGAAGAAGAGCGGCAGGCTCGGGCATGGGCGTGCATAGGAGCGGGCATGTGCCACGGGGTCAATCTGAGGAGCTCGGTGGCTACCCCTGCAATGGCCATGGCGGACGGCGGTTCTCGGCCACGGCGAAATACCTAACGAGAGCAAATGAGAGGGGAAACAGGGGAAAGGCAAGAGGAGATCATGGCGGTGTCAATGGCACCCTAGGGGAAGACATGGGAGCTCGGGGCGGCGCGGATCGAACGGCAATGTCGCGGTGGCCCAAGGTTGAGGAAGACGGCAGCGACGTCGATGCGGGGGTGCTGGACTTGATCTCGTTGGCGCAGACGAAGTAGCAAAGGCGTTCGGAGCTCCTCGACAAGCTCCTAGCCCGCAGGGAGGGCAGTGGCCGTGTGGACGGGGTCGGTCATGGTGGCCGTGGCGTCTGACTTCATCCAGATCGACGGGATCGAGCGAGCGAGGAGGAGAAGTGGATTTGGGAGGGGGCGTCGAGGAGGAGTGAGGCCATGGGGGCAGGGAAGGCAGGGCGTCACCCTTATCCATTCCCCTTCGATGCCAGCGAGGTGGTCGGGCGGGAGCCCGGCTCTGTAGCGACGCGGCTTGGGGAACAAGAGAAGACGACCGCGCGGGGACTGGACCGCTGAGCCGGTTCGGTGGCAAGGCCCGAGGGGCAGGGCGAATCCCCTTTTACATCGTCCTTTTGGTTTTCCAATGTATTCTAATCTGTTTCTCCTTTTTAACACCGTTTTCTATTTATTCTTATCAAAAATATGATCTCTACTGCTAATGTCTCAGTTGGTAGTCTCCGTTCCGGGTTTATTTTCGTCCCACCTCCCGAGTGAGGGAGAGGGGGAGAGAGAGTGAGGAAGAGGGAGGGAGAGGGTGTGTGTGTGTGAGAATTTGATGGTAAAAAAGGTCGTCAATGTCACTTAACATGTATGAGAATATTAAATGTAATATTAACATAATTGATATTGAACTTTTAAAGTTAATGTGGCCCCGTTGCAACGCACGGGCGTTCTTCTAGTAATAATAAAGCACGAATTGACTCCGTCGGGTTCACCGTCACAATACGCTTCTTCCCGTAAATTTACACTTTCAGTTTTTCTTTACCTATATTATTTTCTACATCCGAGGTGGTACTATTCATGTGTCATAATACGCCTCCTGCAAGTCCTAATACACTATTTGTAATCGTTCCACCTAGATTTGTTTCTCCCCATCCCTCGCGATCGATCCGGTCTCTTCCCAGGATTTGAGTCCCTCACGAGCTGGTATCTCGCCTGCCTTTGCTAGCCTCTTCCTTAAATACGTTGCCCGAGACAACAGACGGAGCCGCCGGATGAGCAGCATAAACCAAGGCCGATCCCATGGACAATTCATCCAGGTGCGTGCCCTTGCCGAAGCGGACGGCAGCAACAGCCGAAGCCGCCGAAGCGGACGGTAGCAACAGCCGAAGCCAACGCGGCAACGCCAACAGGCCCACATCTTTGGGAGGATTCTCGTTCTTTGGATTCGCTGCGCCGGCACGGTCATGGATGATGATCGTTGACAATAATGAGAAGATCTCCAGACACGGCACCCGCGCCCACGTGGTACGTTAACGACGGCAGGTTCCATCGGCATGGGCCACCCTGTAGGCATGGCCGTTGATCACGTAAAGCGCACGGGCTCATTGACGTGATGGTGGTGCCCGTCACAGAGTGTTGTCGATGGCTAGGAGATGCCGAGCTCGACGGAGTGGAGAGCCGATCATAGGTGCTGGCGGAACCGCGGATGTACGCGTTGCCATCATGTGTCACTGGCTGCGGGGAGGGTTCCGCATACATGGTCACCCCCACATCGTCACCTGATAGTCGCACCGCCAAAATGATGAAGGCCGGGCAGCCCTCCATGAACAAACGCTGAGTTCATGTGGCCGCTCATCCTGATCCTACTCCACCGACCACTGCCTCAACTTTAATCCCGTGAGTGGCCTCTAATATCTTCCCTTTGCTTTGTCAATGCAAACCGCAACAGAGAGCCTGTGGCTGCTGGCCCAATGGCTAATTAGCTCAGATTTTGATCTGATTGGAAGATGGCATGAATGAGCTTGCCTGTGACGACGCCGGGCGGCGGCAGGCCAACAGCAACATGCGAGTCTCTGATTCGGTCAAAACAGGTCAAAGCATTGGATGGTGTCAGGCAAGAACTAAAAGTATAGCGTTGCATGACTTGCCTCTCCTTGCCTAACGAGTATGTTTAGCTCTGGCAATGTCGACGATACAGTGATCAAGCTTTCAAGCAATCCTTCAGTTCATGCCTTTGTTTTTTCGGACTTATTATATGGGGCGTGCTACGCCTCCGCCAAAAGATCGGCTGGATCGCGAGACGTCAGATCTAACGCCATCGAGAGGCTGACCGACACCCTTCACCATTGCAACAAAGCTAATGTTGCGAAAACTAAGTTTTTAGGCAATGACAGTGACGTCGAAATTTGGCTTCATGGCCCATGTGTAAGCAAGGGCGGTGATGCCTTTTACTACACAAGGGGTTCAGAGGAGGTATGTCTATTTTTGTCGAGAGACAACTATGAAGAAATATCACTCCGTTAGTTTGATAGTATATCAACCATTTTAGTTCACTTTGACCTCTTGAATACAGATTCTTAAAGTTTGTCTTGTGAAGTTGTGATTGACCAGAACCTGGGGAAAGCTAAGGATTTTTTCAGTGGTAGTGAACATATTTTTATGTCTATTGGCAATGACAAACATGATGAAGATCTTTCCGAGGTACCAGACATGACGAACATTGTTCTAAAGTATGGTTTTGATTAATTATTTATTCTTTGGGCATTCTTCTTCTTCTCTTTAACAAAAGGTGGCTTACGTACACCTGTTTTTGGAAGGTGCTTCAAACAATAGGAAGTTGGCGGTGAAAAGACGAGCAACATCTTGGAGAGGAAGCTTCGACGTGAAGGGAAGGGACGCGTTGTGAGGAAGCATGGTTTGGTGAGGTCAACCTCTCCCCTCTCCAGCCCTAGCAGCATCGTTGCCCTTGCGCTCCCCCTATGCCACCACGCCCACTCTTGCTGTGCACAGCATCACAGGTGGACAAATGTCGTCGCGACCATCCTGTTGACAACTCCTTCGCAGGTTAATTTTTTCACGTTGCAACGCACGGGCACAGGTGCTATCTATATCTATATATATACCTCTATATTCTTCTAAGAAAATCTATACCTCTATATACCTACTAATATTTTATAAAAAAACCCCAATATTTTTGACATTAAACCCGCAGTACATATCAAATGTTTTTTAAAATAATCATATCTTCTTAACCGTAACCCCAAATTTAAAATGTTATATATGGAATTTGATTAGAAAAATATATAGAATCTTAATATGATGTTATTTTATCTGTTATCCATTAAAAAATACTATCTAGGGTACAATCTTAATCAATAGTGCTTTATCCGATCCGGATTGTGGATGAACATCTCAGCAAAATTAGGATCGGAGATGAAATTGAAGATCGCTTGCCCGTTTCTTTGCATGTATTAAATCTACATGCAAGCTGTGTTTAAATAGAAGACATGTGAAATCTTAAACTTGCGCTTTTGTAGGCAAAGACAATCTTTGTTTGGATCGTAGCTACAAATACTCACATTATAGACAATTTTTTTGTCTAAGAGGGTGTGGTATTCTTTTCTTCCGTTGCAACGCACGGGCCCTTTTGCTAGTACTATATAATATAGTCAGGATCCTCAATGCTTGCTTTCTGGGGTCGGTCGCTTCTACTCTCTCACACAAGATGGTGGTGGCCACTCTCTCTCTCTCTCTCTCACCGCTGGTCCCTGATCCGGCCGGATCCAGTCCGCCGGCGGAAAGGACGATGTGTAACGTTGCTCCTATCGCCGGCATCGACGCAGGAGACCCACTGCCTGCGCGTCCCGGTCTGTGGTAACCGCCGTTCTCTCTAAGCAAGCTCCGGCGCGGTAGTGCCTTTGCCCCTTGCTCACTGCCGCAGTATGGGCAGATCTCGCCCGCCGCCACCCTCCTGGTTACATCCTGACGACCCTTAGGTACAGCTTCCTCTGGAACCGGCCTTGCTCCACCGCCCATCTTCCCACGTCGTTGCATGTGGATCTTCTCTAGTTATTTGCCTAAAACATACTGTAGCTCGGCCGGCGTACTTTCCATGTTTCATCAACAGTGCCACAATTATCGCAATCACACTTATTCATTATCCTTGCCAACAGGGATGCTCAGCTCCATTTTAGTGCAACTGCACAAAATGATGGGATGGTGCATGCATCCAACTGCTACAAGTCTTGCCAGGCATCAACGAGCCGCGTGAAAATGGCTACCAACATGTCCACCGTGACCAAGAAATGAAATCATGCTTAGGGACATGATCGGTCATTTTTTTCTTTATTTGTACACCTTCTCACAACTTTGTCTTAACTTGTGAAGTAAATATTGGGTCTGATATGTGAATCATTGATATGCATCAGCATGCATGTTAGTTCCCTTTGTATTTGTTGAAATGTTGTAACAAGAAAACGTTCAAGGCAAGACACATGAAAGAAAAGCGGGAAGCTTCGTAGCATTGTACTAGTATAATTTTATCTCGCTGAGAAATTACATTTACTAGCATAGTATATGTTAGGAGCTAGGGTTCTGCCAGTTCTAGGACGGAGATTGTAGGGGAAGAATGGAGGAGGGCGAGGACGAGGGCGCGGCGGCCGGCGGCTGGGCGCCGTCCTTGCACGGTGGAGGCGGCGGCGGCTGTGGTAGGAAGGAGATGGCACAGGGGAGGAGGAGGCTAGGGTTAGGTCTCCCGGCTCCCTAAGGAAGCCGGGCAATTATGATTGCTTCTTGCTTAATCTCAAACGGGTCCTTACATGAGTTTATATAATCCTCCTAATGATATAATTGGGCTAAGCCCCTAACACGATAAGATAACTGGGCCAGGCCCCTAACTGCCTGGGCTGTAATATATGCCGCTCATAACATTTCTCCCCGCCTGCACAAACAACTCGTCCTTGAGCTGGAAGGCGGGGAAGCGCTTGCGGAACTCCTTGAGGTGATCAACCGTTGCCAAACACCTCCGCAGCAGCTTGGGCGGGCAGGTCGCCGAGGCCGGCGGCG
The DNA here is from genome assembly GCF_018294505.1 of Triticum aestivum. Classification (NCBI taxonomy): domain Eukaryota; kingdom Viridiplantae; phylum Streptophyta; class Magnoliopsida; order Poales; family Poaceae; genus Triticum; species Triticum aestivum. Next base: position 64,989,212 of record NC_057796.1, read on the forward strand.
GCAGCGTCGGCCTCAATGTAGTCCGCAGCCTCCAGGTAGAAGAGTCGAGGGCAGACGTGGCCGGGCACGTAGGGCTCGTCGCAGTTGAAGCACAACCCTTGGCGGCGACGCTCGAGTTGCTCGGCCGAGGTGAGCCGGCAGAACGGGCGCGCCGTGGTCGCGGCGAGGGTGCCGCGAAAACCTGAGCAGGCCGACCCTGCACGGGAACGTCTGGCCGGGGTGGCGGCCCGGGACGGTGATGCCTGCTGGATGGCCATCGCGCGTCGCTCGAATGCGCGGGCGTAGTACATGGCCGTCTGGAGGTCCCCGGGTCCCCGCAGCTCCACGTCCACGCGGATATGATCCGGCTGACCGCCGACAAAGAGCTCGGCCTGCTGGCGAGCCATTACGCCGGGTGCGTGGCATGCCAGGGCCTGAAAGTGGTCGGCGAAGTCCCGCACCATGGAGGTGAAGTGGAGGCGGCCGAGTTCCGCCAGCCGGCTCCCGCGTGTCGGCGGCCCGAAGCGAAGGAGGCATAGCTTGCGAAAGCGCTCCCATGGGGGCATGCCGCCCTCGTCTTGCTCGAGGGCGTAGTACCACGCCTGTGCGGTGCCCCGAAGGTGATATGAGGCGAGCCAGGTGCGTTCCGACGCGAGCGTGCGTTGCCCCCGAAAGAATTGCTCACACTGGTTGAGCCAGTTGAGGGGGTCCTCGGCGCCATCGTAGGTGGCGAAGTCGAGCTTGGCGAAACGCGGCGGTGTCTGAGCATGACCGCCGTGAGCATACGGCTCGGAGGTACGGAGCAGCGAAGAGGATGGCGTCGGTCCGGTGTGCACAGGTGGTCCGCTGGGAAGTGGTGGCCCGTCGAAGCCAGTGTGGAAACCCGCGGAGCCGGAGGGCCCGCCGTACGACAGGGAGGGTGCCGGCTGGTCCGCGGCCATGGTGTAGACGGGCGGCGGTGACGTCCCGACCAACCAGGCCGGAAGTTGTGACGGTGAGGGCGGGAAGCGCACTTGCTAAATCGGCACGCCTGCCGGCGTGGTTGTAGTCAGCCCGATGCTGGGCGGCGTAGGCGACTGCTGCTGCATGGAAACGGCGGGAGCGGCGGGCGCCGCGATGGCCGTGGCCGGCCATTGTGGCCAGATCGGGGTGGTGGCGGGGGCTGGCTACAGCTGCAGCGGCCCGACCAGCGCCGCGGTGGCCCCTGGGCGTGGCGGCTGCCAGGGCTGCCAGGGCGGTGGTGGCGGTAGCTGCAGCGGCCCGGCGAGCGCGGCGGAGGCCGCCGGGTGCGGCGGCTGCCACCGCAGCAGCATCGGCCCGGTGGCGATGGTTGGTGACGCGGCCAGCGGCAGCCCGTAGGGCCCGGCCAAGTAGAGGCAGATTCCTTGGATGGCTGTGACGAGATTGTTGAGGACCCCGGTGATGTCCTCCGGGGTGTAGGCGGTGGCCGGTGGTGCGGTGGAGGGCGCCGTCATCTGGGTGGTGGCGGTGCCGGAGGATGCGACCAGCGGCGCGGACGGGGAGGGCAGCGGCGCGGTGGAGAATGCCAGTGGTGACGGTCGGCAGCGGAAACGACGGGATGGTCGGCGGCGAAGACATGATCGGAACTGAGCTACCTGATACCAAGGTGTTAGGAGCTAGGGTTCTGCCGGTTCTAGGATGGAGATTGTAGGGGAAGGATGGAGGAGGACCAGGACGAGGGCGGGGCGGCCGGTGGCTGGGCGCCGTCCTTGCGCGGTGGAGGCGGCGGCGGCTGTGGCAGGAAGGAGATGGTGCAGGGGAGGAGGAGGTTAGGGTTAGGTCTCCCGGCTCCCTAAGGAAGCCGAGCAATTATGATTGCTTCTTGCTTAATCTCAAAACGGGTCCTTACATGAGTTTATATAATCCTCCTAATGATATAATTGGGCTAAGCCCCTAACACGATAAGATAACTGGGCCAGGCCCCTAACTGTCTGGGCTGTAATATATGCCACTCATAATAGTATATATAAAGAAATGTTGAAAGGTCGATAGCATTGCGAGAAACCATTCTAGGCGGGACATCCAGCATCCGGGTCCACGTGCCATGCACCAAACTATGAGTGCACAACCGCAAGGAATACTACTAATGAGCTGTCACATCTCAAAGCCACACCTTTCCAATAGTAAGTTGCACACACGAACAACACATCATTTCACACATCATAAAATCCTCTCATGATAATTTTCCAAGAAAAACACCACACGTGAAGATTGGACGGTACTATTGCAGCAAGGCATATAATCCTTCTCCGAAACATCAAGTATGGCCATATGGGGATGGTTCCAGAAAATAATATTCCCTCCCTTCTGTTTTATGGGCCTCAATTCGAAATCTAAACCAAGCAATGAACTAGTACTACTAGATAGTGAGTGTTTAATACTGTATCATGTACGTACTAATTGCAATGCATGCATGTGTTAGTAGTACAATGGCCACGTACGAATTTGACGGTATGATTTGTGTAAGTTGCATGTCATATTATTGCTCTGACATGTTGAAGGAAATATGCCCTAGAGGCAATAATAAAGTTGTTACTTTATATTTCCTTATATCATGATAAATGTTTATTATTCATGCTAGAATTGAATTAACCGGAAACTTGATACATGTGTGGATACATAGACAAAACACCATGTCCCTAGTAAGCCTCTACTAGACTAGCTCGTTAATCAAAGATGGTTAAGTTTCCTAACCATAGACATGTGATGTCATTTGATGAACGGGATCACATCATTAGGAGAATGATGTGATGGACAAGACCCATCTGTTAGCTTAGCATATTGATCGTTCAGTTTTATTGCTATTGCTTTTTTCATATCAAATACATATTCATTCTACTATGAGACTATGCAACTCCCGGATACCGGAGGAATACCTTGTGTGCTATCAAACATCACAACGTAACTGGGTGATTGTAAAGATGCTCTACAAGTATCTCCGAAGGTGTTTGTTGGGTTGGCATAGGTCGAGATTAGGATTTGTCACTCCGAGTATCGGAGAGGTATCTCTGGGCCCTCTCGGTAATGCACATCATAAGAAGCCTTGCAAGCAATGTGACTAATGAGTTAGTTGCGGGATGATGCATTACGGAATGAGTAAAGAGACTTACCGGTAACGAGATTGAACTAGGTATAAAGATACCTACGATCGAATCTCGGGCAAGTAACATACCGATGACAAAGGGAATAACGTATGTTGTCATTACGGTGCGACCGATAAAGATCTTCGTAGAATATGTGGGAGCCAATATGAGCATCCAGGTTCCGCTGTTGGTTATTGACCGGACAGGTGTCTCGGTCATGTCTAGATAGTTCTCGAACCCGTAGGGTCCGCACGCTTAACGTTCGATGACGATTTTGTATTATATGAGTTATGTGATTTGGTGACCGAATGTTGTTCGGAGTCCCGGATGAGATCATGGACATGACGAGGAGTCTCTAAATGGTCGAGAGGTAAAGATTCATATATAGGACGATGATATTCAGACACCAGAAGTGTTCCGCGGTGTACCGAGTACATATCGGAGTACCGGGGGGGGGGGGTTATCGGAACCCCCCGGGGGAATAATGTGCCTTATGGGCCATAGGAGGGGAGCACAGCAGCCCACAAAGGGTGGCGCCCCCCCTAAGGAGGGAGGCCGAATAGGAGAAGGAGGAGGGGGTTCGCCCCCCCTTTCCTTCCTACCCCCTCTCTTCCCTTTTCCCCCTTCTGGTAATAAGGAAAGGGGGGCGAATTGGACTAGGGGCCCAAGTAGGATTCCTCCTACTTGGGGCACCCCAAGGCATCTCCCCTCCCCCTCCCACCTATATATACATGGGGAGGGGCGCCTAGAACACACACCAACATCTGTTAGCCGTGTGCGGCGCCCCCCTCCACAGATTACACCCTTGGTCATATTCTCGCGGTGCTTAGGTGAAGCCCTGCGCGGATCACTTCACCATCACCGTCACCACATTGTCATGCTGACGGAACTCATCAACTTCCTCGACACTTTATTGGATCAAGAGTTCGAGGGACGTCATCGAGCTGAACGTGTGCAGAACTCGGAGGTGTCGTACGTTCGGTACTTGATCGGTCGGAACGAGAAGAAGTTCGACTACATCAACCGCGCTGTCAAACGCTTCCGCTTTCGGTCTACGAGGGTACGTAGACACACTCTCCCCCTCTCGTTGCTATGCATCTCCTAGATAGATCTTGCGTGAGCACAGGAACTTTTTTTTTGAAATTGCATGCTACGTTTCCCAACAGTGGCATAATGAGCCAGGTCTATGCGTAGATGATATGCACGAGTAGAACACAAAGAGTTGTGGGCGGTGATAGTCATACTGCTTACCACCAACGTCTTATTTTGATTCGGCGGTATTGTTGGATGAAGCGGCCCGGACCAACCTTACATGACCACGTTCATGAGACCGGTTCCACCGACAGACATGCAACTAGTTTTGCATAAAGGTGGCTAGCGGGTGTCTGTTTCTCCTACTTTAGTTGAATCGAATTTGACTGCGCCCGGTCCTTGTTGAAGGTTAAAATAGCAAACCTGACGACACACCGTTGTGGTTTTGATGCATAGGTAAGAACAGTTCTTGCTAGAAGCCCGTAGCAGCCACGTAAAACTTCCAACAACAAAGTAGAGGACGTCTAACTTGTTTTTGCAGGGCATGTTGTGATGTGATATGGTCAAGACATGATGTGATATACGTTATTGTATGAGATGACCATGTTTTGTAAAAGTTATCGGCAACCGGCAGGAGCCTTATGGTTGTCTCTTTATTGTATGAAATGCAAACGCCATGTAATTGCTTTACTTTATCACTATGCGTTAGCGATAGTTATAGAAGCAATAGTTGGCGAGATGACCACGACGCTACGATGGAGATCAAGGTGTCAAGCCGGTGACAATGGAGATCATGACGGTGCTTTGGAGATGGAGATCAAAGGCACACAAAAAATGATGATGGCCATATCATGTCACATATTTTGATTGCATGTGATGTTTATCTTTTATGCATATTATTTTGCTTAGTACTGCGGTAGCATTATACGATGATCCCTTAACAAAATTTCAAGGTATAAGTGTTCTCCCCGAATATCCACCGTTGCAACAGTTCGTCGAGCTCAGACACCACATGATGATCGGGTGTGATAGGCTCTACATTCACATACAACGGGTGCAAGATAGTTTTGCACATGCGGTATACTCGGGTTAAACTTAACAAGCCTAGCATGTACAGACATGGCCTCGGAACACTGGAGACTGAAAGGTCGAACGTGAATCATATATTAGATATGATCAACATAGAGATGTTCACCATTTATGACTACTCCATCTCACGTGATGATTGGACATGGTTTAGTTGATTTGGATCACGTATCATTTAGATGACTTGAGGGATGTCTATCTAAGTGGGAGTTCTTAAGTAATATGATTAATTGAACTTAGTTTATCATGAACTTAGTCCTGATAGTTTTTGCATATCTATGTTGTAGATTAATGGCCCGTGCTACCGTTCCCTTGAATTTTAATGTGTTCCTAGAGAAATCTAAGTTGAAAGATGATGGTAGCAACTACACGGACTGGGTCCGTAACTTGAGGATTATCCTCATTGCTACATAGAAGAATTATGTCGTTGATGCACCGCTAGGTGAAAGGCATGCTGCAGGAGCAGATGATGATGTTATGAACGTCTGGCAAGCTCGATCTGATGACTACTCGGTAGTTTAGTGTGCCATGCTTTATGGCTTAGAATCGGGACTTCAAAGACGTTTTGAACGTCATGGACCATATGAGATGTTCCAGGAGTTGAAGTTAATATTTCAAGCAAATGCCCGAGTTGAGAGATATGAAGTGTCCAACAAGTTCTATAGCTGCAAGATGGAGGAGAATAGCTCTGTCAGTGAACACATACTCAAAATGTCTGGGTATCATAGTCACTTGACTCAGATGGGAGTTAATCTTCTAGATCATAGTGTTATTGACAGAGTTCTCCAATCACTGCCACCAATCTACAAAGGCTTTGTGATGAGCTATAATATGCAAGGGATGGATAATACAATTCCCGAGCTCTTCGCTATGCTCAAAGCTGCGGAGGTAGAAATCAAGAAGGAGCATCAAGTGTTGATGGTTAACAAGACCACTAGTTTCAAGAAAAAGGGCAAAGGAAAGTAGGGGAACTTCAAGAAGAATGGCAAGCAAGTTGCCACTCCCGGGAAGAAGCCCAAGTCAGGACCTAAGCCTGAAACTGAGTGCTTCTACTGCAAAGGGACTGGTCACTGGAAGCGGAACTGCCCCAAGTATTTGGCGGATAAGAAGGATGGAAAAGTGAACAAAGGTATATTTGATATATATGTTACTGATGTATACCTTACTAATGCTCGTAGTAGCGCCTGGGTATTTGATACTGGTTCGGTTGCTCATATTTGTAACTCGAAACAGGGGCTACGGATTAAATGAAGATTGGCTAAGGACGAGGTGACGATGCGCATCGGGAATGGTTCCAAGGTCGATGTGATCGCCTTCAGGACGCTACCTCTACATCTACCTTCGGGATTAGTTTTAGACCTGAATAATTGTTATTTGGTGCCAGCGTTGAGCATGAACATTATATATGGATCTTGTTTAGTGCGAGATGGTTATTCATTTAAATCGGAGAATAATGGTGGTTCTATTTATATGAGTAATATCTTTTATGGTCATGCACCCTTGAAGAGTGGTCTGTTTTTGTTGAATCTCGATTGTGGTGATACCCATATTCATAATATTGATGCCAAAAGATGCAAAGTTGATAATGATAGTGCAACATATTTGTGGCACTGCCGTTTAGGTCATATTGGTGTAAAGCGCATGAAGAAACTCCATGCAGATGGGCTTTTGGAATCACTTGAATATGAATTATTTCATACTTGCGAACCATGCCTCATGGGCAAGATGACTAAAACTCCGTTCTCTGGAACAATGGAGCGAGCCAATGACTTATTGGAAATAATACATACCAATGTATACTGTCCGATGAGTGTTGAGGCACGCGGCGGGTATCGTTATTTTCTGACGTTCACAGATGATTTGAGCAGATATGGGTATATCTACTTGATGAAACACAAGTCTGAAACATTCAAAAAGTTCAAAGAATTTCAGAGTGAAGTGGAAAATCATCGTAACAAGAAAATAAAGTTTCTATGATCTGATCGCGGAGGCAAATATTTGAGTTATGAGTTTGGCCTTCATTTAAAACAACGTGGAATAGTTTCACAACTCACACCACCTGGAACACCACAGCATAATGGTGTGTCCAAACGTCATAACCGTACTTTATTAGATATGGTGCGATATATGATGTCTCTTACCAATTTACCACTATCGTTGTGGGGTTATGCATTAGAGACAGTTGCATTCACGTTAAATAGGGCACCGTCTAAATCCATTGAGACGACACCGTATGAACTATGGTTTGGCAAGAAACCTAAGCTGTTGTTTCTTAATGTTTGGGGTTGCAATGCTTATGTGAAAAAGCTTCAGCCTGATAAGCTCGAACCGAAATCGGAGAAGTGTGTCTTCATAGGATACCCAAAAGAAACTATTGGGCACACCTTCTACCACAAATCCAAAGGCAAGATCTTTGTTGCTAAGAACGGATCCTTTCTAGAGAAGGAGTTTCTCTCGAAAGAAGTGAGTGGGAGGAATGTAGAACTTGATGAGGTAATTGTACCTTCTCTCGAATTGGAAAGTAGCTCATCACAGAAAACCATTCCCGTGATGCCTACACCAACTGGAGAGGAAGCTAATGATGATGATCATGAAACTTCAGATCAAGTTACTACCGAACCTTGTAGGTCAATCAGAGCATGTTCTGCACCAGAGTGGTACCGTAATCCTGTTCTGGAAGTCATGTTACTAGACCATGACGAACCTACGAACTATGAAGAAGCGATGATGAGTCCAGATTCCGATAAATGGCTTGAGGCCATGAAATCCGAGATAGGATCCATGTATGAGAACAAAGTATGGACTTTGGTGGACTTTCCCGATGATCGGTGAGCCATAGAGAATAAATGGATCTTCAAGAAGAAGACTGACGCTGATGGTAATGTTACTGTCTACAAAGCTCGACTTGTCGCGAAAGGTTTTTGACAAGTTCAGGAGTTGACTACGATGAGACCTTCTCACCCATAGCAATGCTTAAGTATGTCTGAATCATGTTAACAATTGCCGCATTTTATGATTATGAAATCTGGCAAATGGACGTCAAAACTGCATTCCTTAATGGATTTCTCAAAGAAGAGTTGTATATGATACAACCGGAAGGTTTTGTCGATCCTAAAGGTGATAACGAAGTGTGCAAGCTCCAGCGATCCATCTATGGACTGGTGCAAGCATCTCGGAGTTGGAATATATGCTTTTGATGAGGTGATCAAGGCATATGGTTTTATACAGACTTTTGGAGAAGCCCGTATTTACAAGAAAGTGAGTGGGAGCTCTATAGCATTTCTAATATTATATGTGGATGACATATTGTTGATTGGAAATGATGTAGAATTTCTGGATAGCATAAAAGGATACTTGAATAAAAGTTGTTCAATGAAAGACCTCGGTGAAGCTGCTTATATATTGGGCATCAAGATCTATAGAGATAGATCAAGACGCTTAATTGGACTTTCACAAAGCACATACCTTGATAAAGTTTTGAAGAAGTTCAAAATGGATCAGTCAAAGAAAGGGTTCTTGCCTGTGTTACAAGGTGTGAATTTGAGTCTCAATGCCCGACCACTTCAGAAGATAGAGAGAAGATGAAAGTCATTACCTATGCCTCAGCCATAGGTTCTATCATGTATGCTATGCTGTGTACCAGACCTGATGTGTGCCTTGCTATAAGTTTAGCAGGGAGGTACCAAAGTAATCCAGGAGTGGATCACTGCACTGCAGTCAAGAACATCCTAAAGTACCTGAAAAGGACTAAGGATATGTTTCTCGTTTATGGAGGTGACAAAGAGCTCGTCGTAAATGGTTACATTGATGCTAGATTTGACACTGATCCGGATGACTCTAAGTCACAAACCAGATAAGTATTTATATTGAATGGTGGAGCTGTCAGTTGGTGCAGTTCCAAGCAGAGCATCATGGCGGGATCTACGTGTGAAGCGGAGTACATAGCTTCTTCGGAAGCAGCAACTGAAGGATTCTCGATGAAGGAGTTCATATCCGATCTAGGTGTAATACCTAGTGCATCGGGTCCAATGAAAATCTTTTGTGCCAATACAGGAGCAATTGCCTTGGCGAAGGAATCCAAATTTCACAAAAGAACCAAACACATCAAGAGACGCTTCAACTCCATACGTGATCAAGTAAAGAAGGGAGACATAGAGATTTGCAAAATACATACGAATCTGAATGTTGCAGACCCGTTGACTAAGCCTCTTCCACGAGCAAAACATGATCAACACCAAGACTCCATGGGTGTTAGAATCATTACTATGTAATCTAGATTATTGACTCTAGTGCAAGTGGGAGACTAAAGGAAATAAGCCCTAGAGGCAATAATAAATTTCTTATTTTATATTTCCTGATATCATGATAAACGTTTATTATTCATGCTAGAATTGTATTAACCAAAAACTTGATACATGTGTGGATACATAGACAAAACACCGTGTCCCTAGTTAGCCTCTACTAGACTAGCTCGTTAATCAAAGATGGTTAAGTTTCCTAACCATAGACATGTGTTGTCTTTTGATGAACGGGATCACATCATTAGGAGAATGATGTGATGGACAAGACCCATATGTTAGCTTAGCATATTGATCATTTAGTTTTATTGCTATTGCTTTCTTCATGTCAAATACATATTCCTTCGACTATGAGATTATGCAACTCCCGGATACCGGAGGAATACCTTGTGTGCTATCAAACATCACAATGTAACTGGGTGATTGTAAAGATGCCCTACAAGTATCTCCGAAGGTGTTTGTTGGGTTGGCATAGATCGAGATTAGGATTTGTCACTCCGAGTATCGGAGAGGTATCTCTGGGCCCTCTCGGTAATGCACATCATAAGAAGCCTTGCAAGCAATGTGACTAATGAGTTAGTTGTGGGATGATGCATTACGGAACGAGTAAAGAGACTTGCCAGTAACGAGATTGAACTATGTATGAAGATACCGACTATCGAAACTCGGGCAAGTAACATACAGATAACAAAGGGAATAACGTATGTTGTCATTACGGTACGACCGATAAAGATCTTCGTAGAATATGTGGGAGCCAATATGAGCATCCGGGTTCTGTTGTTGGTTATTGACCGGAGAGGTGTCTCGGTCATGTCTACATAGTTCTCGAACCCGTAGGGTCCGCACGCTTAACGTTCAATGATGACTTTGTATTATATGAGTTATGTGATTTGGTGACCGAATGTTGTTCGGAGTCCCGGATGAGATCACGGACATGAGGAGGTGTCTCGAAATGGTCGAGAGGTAAAGATTCATATATAGTATGATGATATTCGGACACCGGAAGTGTTCCGAGGTGTACCAGGTACATATCGGAGTACCGGGGGTTACCAGAACCCCCCGGGGGAATAATGGGCCTTATGGGCCTAGGAGGGGAGCACATCAGCCCACAAAGGGTGGAGCCCCCGCTAAGGAAGGAGGCCGAATAGGAGAAGGAGGAGGGGGTTCGGCCCCCCTTTCCTTCCTCCCCCCTCTCTCACCTTTTCCCCCTTCCGATAATAAGGAAAGGGGGGGCGAATTGGACTAGGGGCCCAATTAGGATTCCTCCTACTTGGGGCGCCCCAAGGCAGCTCCCCTCCCCCTCCCAACTATATATACATGGGGAAGGGGCGCCTAGAACACACACCAACATCTGTTAGTCGTGTGCGGCACCCCCTCCACAGATTACACCCTCGGTCATACCCTCGCGGTGCTTAGGTGAAGCCCTGCGCGGATCACTTCACCATCACCATCACCACGCTGTCATGCTGACGGAACTCATCTACTTCCTCGACACTTTACTGGATCAAGAGTTCGAGGGACGTCATCGATCTGAACGTGTGCAGAACTTGGAGGTGCCGTACGTTCGGTACTTGATCGGTCGGAACAAGAAGAATTTCGACTACCTCAACCGTGTTGTCAAACGCTTCCGCTTTCGGTCTACGAGGGTACGTAGACACACTCTCCCCCTCTCGTTGCTATGCATCTCCTAGATAGATCTTGCTTGAGCGTTGGATTTTTTTTGAAATCGCATGCTACGTTTCCCAACACATGTGGTCAAAGTTAGCCTCAAAAGCGCATTGGATTGAGGGAGTACATGTATTGCTTAGTTTTCTCTTAATCCTTGCATGCAAAGTTTTTATTGAGGCCTAAAATGTGAACATGTGAATGGGAGGGACTACTGCAACCCTTCCAAAGAACCGTAGTACTAATGGTATCATACTCTCTCCGTTCACCATCACATGCTCAATACTTTTGCAAACTATGGTAGTAACAAATTTATTCCACCACTCAGCATCTATTATGATTAGGGAGATTTCAAATTGAGCCATATAGACCAGAAAGTAGGCACTTAGCATGTAGTACTACTTTTGATGTGTCCCGTCAACTCGTAGAACAAGGAGAAGCTTGCTTAGTACACCCTCTCCCCCGCCCACGGGCGCGGTGGCTCGCAGAGCGCAGGACGAGGAGAAGCTTGATTACTACGCCTACGCCCGCTCCCTCGCCCACACGCACGGTGACTCGAGGACGAGGAGAAAATTTTACTACTCCCTCCGTTAGACGTATACTCCTCGTCCCTACCTTAGTTAGAGAGATTATCATATTGTTTGAAATATATGTCTTTTAACATATTTCAATATGAACTACTAGTACATACTCCAAATACTAATGTATATAGATGTATTTTAGAGTGTAGATTCACTCATTTTGCTCTGTATGTAGTAGTCCATATTGAAGCGGACGTAGTAGTACGCACTCTCCCTCGCCCCTCGCCCACATGGTGGACGTGCAACAATTCATTCGGTGTCAGATAACTAGAACCATATACTGTAGTACCATCATTGCTCGACTTCCCGAAGAGGCAAAGAGCCAAGCGCATGGTTAATATTTTTGAGATGCCAAGCGCAAGGTTTATAGGAGGACGAGTAGTAGTACTACTAGTAGTACATACTATATGAGGAAGAAGGAAACAAGAATGTATGTTTTGTGTGACAGTCTCTTCTTACAGGACGCTAGACCTAGTGGACTGTTGGGGAACGTAGTAATTTCAAAAAAATTCTTACGCACACGCAAAATCATGGTGATGCGTAGCAATGAGAGGGAAGAGTGTTGTCCACGTACCCTCGTAGACCGACAGCGGAAGCGTTATCACAACGCGGTTGATGTAGTCGTACGTCTTCACGATCCGACCGATCAAGTACCGAAGGTACGGCACCTCCGAGTTCTACACACGTTCAGCTCGATGACGTCCCTCGAACTCCGATCCGGCCGAGTGTTGAGGGAGAGTTTCGTCAGCACGACGGCGTGGTGACGATGATGATGTTCCACCGACGCAGGGCTTCGCCTAAGGTCCGCAACGGTATTATCGAGGTGTAATATGGTGGAGGGGGGCACCGCACACGTCTAAGAGATCTCAAGGATCAATTGTTGTGTCTCTGGGGTGCCCCCGTATATAAAGGAGCAAGGGGGAGGCAGCCGGCCAAGGGGAGAGGCGCGCCATAGGGGGGAGTCCTACTCCCACCGGGAGTAGGACTCCTCCTTTCCTTGTGGGAGTAGGAGAAGGGAAGAGGGAAGGAGAAAGAAGGAAGGGTGCGTCCCCCTTCCCTAGTCCAATTCGGACCAGACCATGGGGAGGGGTGCGGCCACCTTTTGAGGCCTTTCTCTCCTTTCCCGTATGGCCCATTAAGGCCCAATACGAATTCCCATAACTCTCCGGTACTCCGAAAAATACCCGAATCACTCGGAACAAGTCCGAATATAGTCGTCCAATATATCGATTTTTACGTCTCAACCATTTCGAGACTCCTCGTCATATCCCCGATCTCATCCGGGACTCCGAACTCCTTCGGTACATCAAAACTCAATAAAGCTGTCATCGTAATGTTAAGCGTGCGGACCCTTCGGGTTCGAGAACTATGTAGACATGACCGAGACACCTCTCCGGTCAATAACCAATAGCGGGACCTGGATGCCCATATTGGCTCCCACATATTCTACGAAGATCTTTATTGGTCAGACCGCATAACAACATACGTTGTTCCCTTTGTCACCGGTATGTTACTTGCCCGAGATTTGATCGTCGGTATCTCGATACCTAGTTCAATCTCGTTACCGGCAAGTCTCTTTACTCGTTCCGTAACACATCATCCCGCAACTAACTCATTAGTCACAATGCTTGCAAGGCTTATAGTGATGTGCATTACCGAGTGGGCCCAGAGATACCTCTCCGACAATTGGAGTGACAAATCCTAATCTCGAAATACGTCAACCCAACAAGTACCTTTGGAGACACCTGTAGAGCACCTTTATAATCACCCATTTACATTGTGGCGTTTGGTAGCACACAAAGTGTTCCTCCGGTAAACGGGAGTTGCATAATCTCATAGTCATAGGAACATGTATGAGTCATGAAGAAACCAATAGCAACATACTAAACGATCGGGTGCTAAGCTAACGGAATGGGTCAAGTCAATCATGTCATTCTCCTAATGAGGTGATCTCGTTAATCAAATGACAACTTATGTCTATGGCTAGGAAACATAACCATCTTTGATTAACGAGCTAGTCAAGTAGAGGCATACTAGTGACACTCTGTTTGTCTATATATTCACACATGTATTATGTTTCCGGTTAATACAATTCTAGCATGAATAATAAACATTTATCATGATATAAGGAAATAAATAATAACTTTATTATTGCCTTTAGGGCATATTTCCTTCAGTCTCCCACTTGCACTAGAGTCAATAATCTAGTTCACATTGCCATGTGATTTAACATCAATAGTTCACATCACCATGTGATTAACACTCATAGTTCACATCGTCATGTGACCAACACCCAATGGGTTTACTAGAGTCAGTAATCTAGTTCACATCGCTTATGTGATGAACACCCAAAGAGTACTAAGGTGTGATCATGTTTTGCTTGTGAGATAATTTTAGTCAACGGGTCTGTCACATTCAGATCCGTAAGTATTTTGCAAATTTCTATGTCTACAATGCTCTGCACGGAGCTACTCTAGCTAATTGCTCCCTCTTTCAATATGTATCTAGACCGAGACTTAGAGTCATCTAGATTAGTGTCAAAACTTGCATCGGCGTAACCCTTTACGACGAACCTTTTGTCACTTCCATAATCGAGAAACATATCCTTATTCCAGTAAGGATAATTTTGACCGCTGTCCAGTGATCTACTCCTAGATCACTATTGTACTCCCTTGCCAAAATCAGTGTAGGGTATACAATAGATCTGGTACACAGCATGGCATACTTTATAGAACCTATGGCCGAGGTATAGGGAATGACTTTCATTCTTTTTCTATCTTCTGCCGTGGTCGGGCTTTGAGTCTTACTCAATTTCACACCTTGTAACACAGGCAAGAAACTCTTTCTTTGTCTGTTCCATTTTGAACTACTTCAAAATCTTGTTAAGGTATGTACTCATTGAAAAAACTTATCAAGCGTCTTGATCTATCTCTATAGATCTTGATGCTCAATATGTAAGTAGCTTCACCGAGGTCTTTCTTTGAAAAACTCCTTTCAAACACTCCTTTATGCTTTGCAGAATAATTCTACATTATTTCCGATCAACAATATGTCATTCACATATACTTGTCAGAAATGCTGTAGTGCTCCCACTCACTTTCTTGTAAATACAGGCTTCACCGCAAGTCTGTATAAAACTATATGCTTTGATCAACTTATCAAAGCGTATATTCCAACTCCGAGATGCTTGCACCAGTCCATAGATGGATCGCTGGAGTTTGCATATTTTGTTAGCACCTTTAGGATTGACAAAAACTTCTTGTTGCATCATATACAACTCTTCTTTAATGAATCCATTAAGGAATGCAGTTTTGTTTATCCATTTGCCTGATTTCATAAAATGTGGCAATTGCTAACATGATTCGGACAGACTTAAGCATAGATACGAGTGAGAAACTCTCATCATAGTCAACACCATGAACTTGTCGAAAACCTTTTGCGACAATTCTAGCTTTGTAGATAGTAACACTACTATCAGCGTTCGTCTTCCTCTTGAAGATCCATTTATTTTTATGGCTCGCCGATCATTGGGCAAGTCAATCAAAGTCCATACTTTGTTCTCATACATGGATCCCATCTCAGATTTCATGGCCTCAAGCCATTTTGCGGAATCTGGGCTCACCATCACTTCTTCATAGTTCGTAGGTTCGTCATGGTCTAGTAACATAACCTCCAGAACAGGATTACCGTACCACTCTGGTGCGGATCTTACTCTGGTTGACCTATGAGGTTCAGTAATAACTCGATCTGAAGTTCCATGATCATCATCATTAACTGCCTCACTAATTGGTATAGGCGTCACAGAAACTGGTTTCTGCGATGAACTACTTTCCAATAAGGGAGCAGGTACAATTACCTCATCAAGTTCTACTTTCCTCCCACTCACTTCTTTCGAGAGAAACTCCTTCTCTAGAAAGGATCCATTCTTAGCAACGAATGTCTTGCCTTCGGATCTGTGATAGAAGGTGTACCCAACTGTCTCCTTTGGGTATCCTATGAAGACACATTTCTCCGATTTGGGTTTGAGCTTATCAGGATGAAACTTTTTCACATAAGCATCGCAACCCCAAACTTTAAGAAACGACAACTTTGGTTTCTTTCCAAACCACAGTTCATAAGGTGTCATCTCAATGGAATTAGATGGTGCCCTTTTTAATGTGAATGCAACTATCTCTAATGCATAACCCCAAAACGATAGTGGTAGATTGGTAAGAAACATCATAGATCGCACCATATCTAATAAAGTACGGTTATGACGTCCGGACACACCATTACGCTGTGGTGTTCCAGGTGGCGTGAGTTGCGAAACTATTCCGCATTGTTTCAAATGAAGACCAAACTCGTAACTCAAATATTCTCCTCCACGATCAGATCGTAGAAACTTTATTTTCTTGTTACGATGATTTTCTACTTCACTCTGAAATTATATGAACTTTTCAAATGTTTCAGACATTATGTTTCATCAAGTAGATATACCCATATCTGCTCAAATCATCTGTGAAGGTCAGAAAATAATGATACCTGCTACGAGCCTCAATATTCATCGGACTACATATATCTATATGTATGATTTCCAACAAATCTGTTGCTCTCTCTATAGTTCCAGAGAACGGCGTTTTAGTCATCTTGCCCATGAGGCACGGTTCGCAAGCATCAAGTGATTCATAATCAAGTGATTCCAAAATCCCATCAGTATGGAGTTTCTTCATGGGCTTTACACCAATATGACCTAAACGGCAGTGCCACAAATAAGTTGCACTATCATTATTAACTTTGCATCTTTTGGCTTCAATATTATGAATATGTGTATCACTACGATCGAGATCCAACAAATCATTTTCGTTGGTGTGTATGACCATAGAAGGTTTTTTTATTCATGTAAACAGAACAACAATTGTTCTCTAACTTAAATGAATAACCGTATTGCAATAAACATGATCAAATCATATTCATGCTCAACGCAAACACCAAATAACACTTATTTAGTTTCAACACTAATCCCGAAAGTATAGGGAGTGTGCGATGATGATCATATCAATCTTGGAACTACTTCCAACACACATCGTCACCTCGCCTTTTACTAGTCTCTGTTTATTCTGCAACTCCTGTTTCGAGTTACTACTCTTAGCAACTGAACCAGTATCAAATACCGAGGGGTTGCTATAAACACTAGTAAAGTACACATCAATAACATGTATATCCAATATACCTTTGTTCACTTTGCCATCCTTCTTATCCACCAAATAGTTGGGGTAGTTCCGCTTCCAGTGACCAGTCCCTTTGCAGTAGAAGCACTTAGTCTCAGGCTTAGGACCAGACTTAGGCTTCTTCACTTGAGCAGCAACTTGCTTGCCGTTCTTCTTGAAGTTCCCCTTCTTCCCTTTGCCCTTTTCTTGAAACTAGTGGTCTCGTCAACCATCAACACTTGATGTTTTTCTTGATTTCTACCTTCGTCGATTTCATCACGAAGAGCTCGGGAATTACTTTCGTCATCCCTTGCATACTATAGTTCATCATGAAGTTCTACTAACTTGGTGATGGTGACTAGAGAATTATGTCAATCACTATTTTATCTGGAAGATTAACTTTCACTTGATTCAAGCGATTGTAGTACCCAGACAATCTAAGCACATGCTCACTGCTTGAGCTATTCTCCTCCATCTTTTAGCTATAGAACTTATTGGAGACTTCATATCTCTCAACTCGGGTATTTGCTTGAAATATTAACTTCAACTCCTGGAACATCTCATATGGTCCATGACGTTCAAAACGTCTTTGAAGTCCCGATTCTAAGCCGTTAAGCATGGTGCACTAAACTATCAAGTAGTCGTCATATTGAGCTAGCCAAACGTTCATAACATCTGCATCTGCTCCTGCAATAGGTCTGTCACCTAGCGGTGCATCAAGGACATAATTCTTCTGTGCAGCAATGAGGATAATCCTCAGATCACGGATCCAATCCGCATCTTTGCTACTAACATCTTTCAACATAATTTTTCTCTAGGAACACATCAAAATAAACACAGGGAAGCAACAATGCGAGCTATTGATCTACAACATAATTTGCAAAATACTATCAGGACTAAGTTCATGATAAATTTAAGTTCAATTAATCATATTACTTAAGAATTCCCACTTAGATAGACATCCCTCTAATCATCTAAGTGATTACGTGATCCAAATCAACTAAACCATAACCAATCATCACGTGAAATGGAGTAACTTTCAATGGTGAACATCACTATGTTGATCATATCTACTATATGATTCATGCTCGACCTTTCGGTCTCAGTGTTCAGAGGCCATATCTGCATATGCTAGGCTCGTCAAGTTTAACCTGAGTATTCTGCGTGTGCAAAACTGGCTTGCACCCATTGTAGATGGACGTAGAGCTTATCACACCCGATCATCACGTGGTGTCTGGGCACGACGAACTTTGGCAACGGTGCATACTCAGGGAGAACACTTTTATCTTGAAATTTAGTGAGAGATCATCTTATAATGCTACCGTCAATCAAAGCAAGATAAGATGCATAAAAGATAAACATCACATGCAATCAAATATAAGTGATATGATATGGTCATCATCATCCTGTGCTTGTGATCTCCATCTCCGAAGCACCGTGCTCGTGATCTCCATCTCCGAAGCACCGTCATGATCACCATCGTCACCGGCGCGACACCTTGATCTCCATCGTAGCATCGTTGTCGTCTCGCCAACTTATTGCTTTTACGACTATCGCTACCGCTTAGTGATAAAGTAAAACTATTACATGGCGATTGCATCTTATACAATAAAGCGACAACCATATGGCTCCTGCCAGTTGCCGATAACTCGGTTACAAAACATGATCATCTCATACAACACATTATATCACATCATGTCTTGACCATATCACATCACAACATGCCCTGCAAAAACAAGTTAGACGTCCTCTATTTTGTTGTTGCATATTTTACGTGGCTGCTACGGGCTTAGCAAGAACCGTTCTTACCTACGCATCAAAACCACAATGATAGTTTGTCAAGTTGGTGCTGTTTTAACCTTCGCAAGGACCGGGCGTAGCCACACTCGGTTCAACTAAAGTGAGAGAGACAGACACCCGCCGGTCACCTTTAAGCAACGAGTGCTCGCAACGGTGAAACCAGTCTCGCGTAAGCGTACGCGTAATGTCGGTCCGGGCCGCTTCATCTCACAATACCGCTGAACCAAAGTATGACATGCTGGTAAGCAGTATGACTTATATCGCCCACAACTCACTTGTGTTCTACTCGTGCATAGCATCAACGCATAAAACCAGGCTCTGATACCACTGTTGGGGAACGTAGTAATTTAAAAAAAATTCCTACGCACACGCAAGATCATGGTGATGCATAGCAACGAGAGGGGAGAGTGTTGTCCACGTACCCTCGTAGACCGACAGCGGAAGCGTTATCACAACGCGGTTGATGTAGTCGTACGTCTTCACGATCCGACCGATCAAGTACCGAACGTACGACACCTCCGAGTTCTACACACGTTCAGCTCGATGACGTCCCTCGAACTCCGATCCAGCCGAGTGTTGAGGGAGAGTTTCGTCAGCACGACGGCGTGGTGACGATGATGATGTTCCACCGATGCAGGGCTTCGCCTAAGGTCCGCAACGGTATTATTGAGGTGTAATATGGTGGAGGGGGGCACCGCACACGGCTAAGAGATCTCAAGGATCAATTGTTGTGTCTCTGGGGTGCCCCCCTGCCCCCGTATATAAAGGAGCAAGGGGGAGGCAGCCGGCCAAGGGGAGAGGCGCGCCATAGGGGGGAGTCCTACTCCCACCGGGAGTAGGACTCCTCCTTTCCTTGTGGGAGTAGGAGAAGGGAAGAGGGAAGGAGAAAGAAGGAAGGGTGCGCCCCCCTTCCCTAGTCCAATTCAGACCAGACCATGGGGAGGGGTACGGCCACCTTTTGAGGCCTTTCTCTCCTTTCCCGTATGGCCCATTAAGGCCCAATACGAATTCCCGTAACTCTCCGGTACTCCGAAAAATACCCGAATCACTCGGAACCTTTCCGAAGTCCGAATATAGTCGTCCAATATATCGATTTTTACGTCTCGACCATTTCGAGACTCCTCGTCATATCCCCGATCTCATCCGGGACTCCAAACTCCTTCGGTACATCAAAACTCAATAAAACTGTCATCGTAACGTTAAGCGTGCGGACCCTTCGGGTTCGAGAACTATGTAGACATGACCGAGACACCTCTCCGGTCAATAACCAATAACGGGACCTTGATGCCCATATTGGCTCCCACATATTCTACGAAGATCTTTATCGGTCAGACCGCATAACAACATACGTTGTTCCCTTTGTCACCGGTATGTTACTTGCCCGAGATTTGATCGTCGGTATCTCGATACCTAGTTCAATCTCGTTACCGGCAAGTCTCTTTACTCGTTCCGTAACACATCATCCCGCAACTAACTCATTAGTCACAATGCTTGCAAGGCTTATAGTGATGTGCATTACCGAGTGGGCCCAGAGATACCTCTTCGACAATTGGAGTGACAAATCCTAATCTCGAAATACGCCAACCCAACAAGTACCTTTGGAGACACCTGTAGAGCACCTTTATAATCACCCATTTACGTTGTGACGTTTGGTAGCACACAAAGTGTTCCTCCGGTAAACGGGAGTTGCATAATCTCATAGTCATAGGAACATGTATGAGTCATGAAGAAAGCAATAGCAACATACTAAACGATCGGGTGCTAAGCTAACGGAATGGGTCAAGTCAATCACGTCTTTCTCCTAATGAGGTGATCTCGTTAATCAAATGACAACTTATGTCTATGGCTAGGAAACATAACCATCTTTGATTAACGAGCTAGTCAAGTAGAGGCATACTAGTGACACTCTGTTTGTCTATATATTCACACATGTATTATGTTTCCGGTTAATACAATTCTAGCATGAATAATAAACATTTATCATGATATAAGGAAATAAATAATAACTTTATTATTGCCTTTAGGGCATATTTCCTTCGACCTAGTGGACCTCATTGTTGCAATGGGAGTATCATAGATGGCATGATTCAGAGTGGTGGGCAGCGGGAATAATATTCGGAGCTGCTTAGTCTTAAACCCCATGAAGGAGTCCCATCAAAAGGAATAGCCATCCTCTACACGTGCTCCTATGTAAAATGAGTAAATGAGAGAATAAGAGAAAGAGACAAAGTAAAAAAATCACCAGCCTTAGAGCCAGCCCTATTGTACATGGGTGAATGATATTTCTATGTCGTGATTGACATGACTATATTATTAACTATGTTGCGGAGGTAGCAGCGGATTATTATTTATTTGCGGAGGTAGCAGCGGATGGATATTCAACGAGGAGTGAAATGATGGTTGCTTCCTCACTCAAACATAGGGAAAGGTGGGCCTTGTGATTTGACGGCTCGTTAGTCATTATTACTGCCTATACTCTTTGCCATATAATAACTGTGTGGTAGAGTAGTTGGCTATACTTTTAATAACCATGCTCGAAGAGAAGAGGTGCACACACCCATGCATGTAGTACGTACTCTTTGCGTCTTCCCCAACCACACACGTGACATGGTGGAGCTCATTTTTGTACGAAGATGCAGCCCATGTGATAATTTGACGCGTGTAGTAGTTACTCACTTAATGGAGGGTCAGGAACCGCGCATGAACGGTGCCCCGTTATTTATAAATAGGTTCATATGAAGAGAAAAAGAAACCGCTCCACTATATACATAGCCAGGAGAGCCTACTCGGTTGCTTGCTGGGGTTGCTCTCTTCACACTCTCTCGCACAAAACGACTGTGGCCACATCTCTAGTCACACATCCGGGTGGATCACGCCCGCTGGGGGAAGGGGAGGATGTTTTGTGTAGATGCGGTTGGCGTCGGCGAGGGAGAAAACCCACTGTCGGCACGTCCCGATCAGGGGTGCCCACCGTTCTCTCTCACAAAGCCGGCGCGGTTGCCTTCGTCCCTTGCTCACTGTCGCGATATGGGAAGATGCCACCTCCCGCCCTCCTCGCTACATCCCAACATCCCTCAGGTACAACTTCCTTTACAGCCGGCTTGCACCACTGCCCCAGATGCCCACATCGCTCCACGTGGATATTTCTCTACTTATTTGCCCCGCACGTACCTCAACTCGCTTCTAGTGTATTTGTGATGAGTTTATGTCTCATCAACTAGTGTCACTAGTCTTATTCTTTCTTCACCACAGGGATGCTCAGCTCGATTTTAGTGAAACTGCACAAAATGATTCGATGGTCAAAGGGTTGCAAACTTCATTCCTTCTAAAGGTTCAACCTCGCCAGCAAATTAAAGCCTGGTTAGGGTTTAGGGTTCAAGACCTAGCGACTGCATGGTTCATTTTTTTCTTTAGTTGTCGCTGTTCCAAAATAAGTGTCTCCACTTTAGTACAAAGTTGGTATAAAGTTTAGACGCTTATTTTGTAACGGAGGGAGTACATATTGGCTATGATATGTGAATCATTGAGATGCAATAGCATGCATGTTAGTCTCCTTTGTATTTGATGGATATTGCAACGGGGCAACCTTGGACGCAAGATACATGAAACAGAAGCTGAAAGCTTCATAGTTGTACAATTTTATCTCGCTGAGAAATTACAGTATTGTGTACTACTATAAAGAGTTTGGTGTCGCACGGTGTCCAACAAATATGGTCATAGTGTGAGGTGGGCCATGTAATCACTGAGGTGCCATGTTTTCGCTGCTTTCGCACTCCTCCGCTGTAAGAGTGGAGAAAATTGTAAAGAGTGGAGACGCTCTACCTCCTTTTGCCAAAACGTGGGACATCCAACATCCGGTGCATGTGTCATGCACCAAAGTAAAGTGTACAGTAGAACTGAGACTCACCACGGTCGTACCACCTCAGCAATAATGACCAATGAGCCGTCAAATCACATAGACCCGGCAGTAAGTTGGACGGACGAATCAACCATCACTCTTTGTTGAATCCACTTCTCCCTTCAACGCAGGCGCTAGTGAGAGGTCGCATCCGCTCTGCCCGGGCATGAATGCGGCACTGATTCTCTGGAGCAGCGTTGACCATTTCGGGCGGGAAGCGCGCGCGGGCGATGGAGGGGGTTTGGGTGGGCCAAGGCGGTCAGGAGCGGCAGTGGCAGTTGTCCGGACCGGACGCCCGGAAATGAGAGGATGCACCGACTCTCGCAGCTAAATCGCAGTACTAATAGTTAAAAAAACATGCGCGCGCGCGTGCACACACACACACACACGCATACACAGGTTATATCGTGGGAGTGGGAAACCACAGGAAGTGAGATAAATGGAGTACGTACAAGAAGAGAAGTGGTACACGCACGTCCGTCGGGGGGCTGTTTGGTTTGTGACTAACTTTGCCAAAGGTTGCCACTCCTAAGGTTAGGCAAGTTTAACCAACTTAGATGCGTGTTTGGTTCAAGCCACACCTTAGGCAAGCCACACTAGGGCCCCACATGACATACACACAAAAAATGTGGCAAGATTCCCTTAGGCTTGCCAATTTGTGGCTCTCATTTTGATGAACTACTAATCTTAGGCAAGCTTGGCAAAAATGTGTGGCAATGCAAGGCCTAGAACCAAACAGCCCAGTTTTATTTTCACTTCTTTCCACCACATGTTCGCATTCCAAGGTGCATTAATTTGATGCATGCAAGGATTAAAACAAACCAACCAGTGCATGTAACCATTCCTACTCATTTAGTGGTAATCCATGAATATATTGTAATTAATGCAGATTAAAGTTTGAATAACTTTATAAACTACAAGATGGACTACATTTCTCCACTCATCATCTACCTTGGTTGGTGAGATTTCAACTTTAAGCCCTATGAACTGGAAAGGAGGGAGTAGTTAAAAAATTTGTCAAATTTTGACAAAAAATATATGACGTGGTGTAAAAATCTGGACGGAGGTAGTAGTACGAGATATGGTGGCACACTGACTTAGGCCGAATACAAGTGCCCAAAATTATTGGAAGAGAGCAAAGTGTACATACAAAATAATCAAAATTGAATTTCTCAAAAAAAATTAAAATTGGAGGATGGTGCAGCCCACCTTTCCGATATTTTGACCGTGTGTGGTTCAGTTGTTGTTCACTTCGGAGGATCGTGTACCACACGTGAACGATAGTAAGTGCGACCGGGAGGCATGGAGCGTTAATGCGAATTGACTCTTTCGAGCGTTAAATTTTCTTCGCATATTAGCATTGCCCTAGTAATTTTCTTCACTGTAGTGTGTTAAATAAAGAGTTCTGTTTCGTGCACAATTTCAAATGATTTTTATGGAGAGAAGAAGAAAACCGGTCCAACTATGGAGTACATACGTTGCAGCCTCAACGCTTGTTTTCTAGGGTTTGCTCTCTTCACACTCTCTCTCCACTATATATATACATACACGCTGGAGCCTCAGCGCTTGTAGGAGTAGTTGCTCTCTTCACACTCTCTCACCCTCCCCAGATCTAAATAAGACTGCGTTGGCGTCTATATCTCTCTCTCTCTCCCCGCACTGCTGGTCAATGAGCCAGCAGGATCCCGTCCATCGGGGAAGGAAAGGAGGCTTAACGATGTCGCCGTCGGCGAGGGTGGGAATCCACTGCCAGCGCCGCTATTCTCTTTCACCCAGCGGTGGAGCGGGAGGACCTCCGACCCCTTCCTCCTCGTTGACGTACATAGCCTGGGCAGATCAGCCTCCGGGCCGCCCACTGAGCCACAACCCGACAACCCTAAGGTATAATTTACTTAATCCACATGCATTGCTCTAGCTGCATGTGGATTTTTTCGATTCTCCACTCGAATTTAGGTGTTGGATCAAACAGGAAAGTAGGGGGGAAAGTTCTATAGCATGAATCTAGGACATGGTTCAAAGAGGAAAGGAAGGGGAAACAATGAAACGCAGTACACACATCTGCAAGGAACTGATCTTTCTGTGGGTGCGGGACAAGGTTGTAGAGTTTGAGCAGGACTAGATTTGCTACCCTCACATAGGGAAAGGTGTCTAAAGAGAACAAAAATGAGACGACCACAAATATTATCCTTGATTGTTTGTTCCAACAGACTGTGCATCACCCCTTTATACATCGGTGGATGCACATGTTGCTGGTGCGTCCACTTCCCAGACAACTCTTGTTGTTAATCTAATAATGTCGCTGGAAAGTTGAAGCAATGGCACAATTAAAAGCATATTACATGTTTAACGAATTTTTTTGTTAATATAATCTCTCTGTTAATATGAATCAATGCCACTGTTTGAGAAATGCTACTGTCTTGCTTTCTTTCCCATTTAGATAAGTTAGATGCTTCTTTTTGTGGGCTTCTGTGTCTCCACCGTTATAGACTAGTAATTGTTTCCTTTGCACCTCTGTGTAAACAGGGTTATCTACTTCACCTCATTGCTATTGCGACCTTTTATTGCACTGCACAAAACACTTTTGTTTTAAGGGTGTTTTGTGCAGTTCATCTAAAATGTCACACCGGCAATGGTGCTTGATTGCTTGATCTTAGTGGAACTGCACAAGAGGAGATCGGACTTCCTATCTGTGTTGGCAAATTTGTTTCAGATCTTCTTCGTGTGAGTTGTTTGAATTATATATCATGACAGGTCAGTACTGGTCTTCTTCCACCTGATTGTGCAGTGTGCTTTCATATGTTCGGCTACTTATACGGTAATTTTGCTTGATTTTAGTGAACTGCACAAAAGGAGACCAGACTTACAATCTATATGTGCACCGTAATATCCCATTGAGGTAAGATAATGATATTTCACAACTGTTGGCCTCTATTTTGCTACTGTCATCAGAAAATTAATGTTGTTGTTTAGTGCTATAATTGTGCTCCCTAATTGACATCTGAAATCTTACATTGATGGCGAAGCTTGTCTGTTACTGAACCAAGTGATGAAGGGGAAGAATAAGCGGAAGAAGAACAAAAATCAACTCCAGGTGCTATAATGAAGCACTGGAACTGTGATGACACAAGTAATGATATAGTTTTGCATCTTAATTTATTGCTACGGCAGGAACGAGCAATTGTTTTGCCACTAATTTGATGCCACTCTTAATGTAATATGTAATTATCTCTACTTGTGCAAACAGGGATCTTGTTTGAAGATAACATATATTTTAGTGGAACTGCACAAGAAGATGTTGGAAACATTAAACTAATTGAGGAGTATATAGTAAGCATGGCAACCACAGTAGATAATAACGGATGGCTCCCGAGAAGTGCTTCATCTATATGCTCTACACAATAAGCCTCGTGACAAAGGTTGGTACCGGCCCACGGATTTCATCCATATGATTGAGCTTTCTCATCTCTATTGGTGTTGTGATACTGTTTAGCTACTATCATGAGAAAGCAGTATTGTTTTGCATGTTAATCTCAGAATGCTAATAAATTGAGGCACCGGTTTGCCACCATTATAGCCACTGATAAAGTGAAGTAATGATACAGTTCAAGTTCAGCTGTTGTCTTTGGTATCATATCATTTCCTATGAGGATAATGAGGATGCATCTCTTTGTGACTATACATTTCATCAGTTACTCCTATTGTTAATGTAATGGTTGTTTTAAATATTTCCTTTTTCTGAGGAAACAGGGATGCTAGCATTTAGTTGTTCTCTTGTCTTTGCACAACAGGATCGTCCTCCGAAGAAGAATATGGAGTATGTGAAGTGCCTAGTTCCGATTAGGCCAGGATGAAGAAGCCCAGTCTCTTCTTATCAGAAGGGAGTAGCTGAAGGATGGTTACATTACTGCCCACAAGAACAAACTAACTTTAGCTCAGGAGGACTCACAGATCTCCATCTTTGTTGTTGTGATGGCCAATACAATGTTGTTTTAGGATTTTTTTCTGGTGAGTTCCATTCTTTAAATGTGTCCTCTGCATGGATCATGTAGGTGCCTGTTTAAACTGTAAATTCATAATATAGTTTGCTTCATAGTAATCAATTTTTTGTGTTTATGCAAATAGAGATTCTCAGCTTGATTTCAATGGGAACTGCACAAAATGTTCTGATGGTTCGTGCCGTCCATAATACTTCATCATGCACAATATATCGAATGTTCTCAAATCATTCATTTCCACCTTCAGCCACAAAATTAGCTAAAAGAAAGAAGGTGCTGATGTGTTCTAGGCGTTGAATCATATAAAGGCAAAATCCTACAAGCTACGCACGAAGTTAGTTGATTTTAATTAGTGGAACTATAGAAAAAGAACAGCTGGCTTATTTAGCATGAGGTGACATGTCACTGTGCAAACTGATGGCAAACCCCGCCCATTCCACAATCATAGGCATTTGATATTTTGGACTGGGAAAACCTTCTCAAAGTTTGCTCATTTATGTTCGCAGAAAGACACACATATGATATTTTGGAATGGGATAACCCTGTCAAATTTTACTCATTGATGTTAGCAGGAAGACATGCGTTTGATAGTTTGGAATGGGATGCGCTTTACCATCAGCAGCATCGATCAATTTTCGTTATTTGTGTCTTTAGTTGTGTATGAATTGCCAGGCATGTGAGTTTGATTGCAATGTACAGGCACACTAAAAAGCTGCTCAAACTTTTCATACGTGTGAAACAACAGCAAATGAGGTGAATACTGTGCGTCCTGAGAATAATGTACGTATTGTTTTGCATGTCATCTAATGCCACTGATACAAGAATTCGAACTAATCGGACCAAATTCGTTCATACGCAGCCGGATTTCGTATAAACATGCCGAATTTCATTACATTTCAGACATTCTTCAACTAAAAAGGGGTGCGCTGGAGGAATAATTAATTCACCTAATCTATGATCTCTGGCGTCCATTCCCCGTGTCCGGCTGAGCCCCAAGAACTGAAGCTTCTTCTCCAGCTTCACCTCGCCACTCTCCAGCACCACCTTCGGGGCCACATGAAGTAAAGTTGTCCGACTCCACGCCGCCGCCAAGCAGCTAAGTCGTTGATGTTCAACCCGCCAAGCTTGGCTTCAACCGAAGGGTAGGAGCGGTGGCCTTACTTGGACTCGAGCGGTGGTGACCTACCATCTTCTACTCTTCCTCCTTTTCTCTGTGGCGCGGCCACGTTACAGGCAGGGCAGGGCCTCGACGGAGCCAGCGATGTCCTCTACCTCGTTGTCGGTGGGGCGGCGCCTCGGCGTAGCGGGGGAATTCCTCCACCTCATTGCCGGCAGGGCGGGGCCTCAGTGGAGCCGGCGATGTCCTCTGCTTCATGTTGGCGGGGCGGGGCCTCGGCAGAGCAGGGCCTCACCGTTGCCGGTGAAGTCCTCTGCCTCGGTGCTAGCGGGGCGGGGCCTAAGCGGAGCCGGCATTGTCCTCCGCCTCATTGTCGGTCTCACTAAACAACGCCTCTCCCGCTTCATCGCATATTAATGCATATAAAACATCCAAAGCAGATAATATAATAGCATGGAACAATCAAAAATTATAGATACGTTGGAGACGTATCACCAAACAATGCCTTGCTCGCTTCATCGCCCTCTTAATAGGCGGCCACAACCTACGCCACCCTCATACGGTACCGCCAGCACGTGATGTGGCTCTCGCGGGCAGAGCAGTACGACTCGAGCAGCGACTTCTGCTCCGCCCACTCCGCGGCGATCTGCTCCTCCACCTGCAAGTGCTCTTGGAGGACATCATGGTTGTAGGCGGCGTCGGCCTGCGCCTCCCGGAACTGCTCCTCACGCTTCTGCCTCACCATGTCAATGTATTGGGCATGGGCCTCGCCGATGGTCATGGTGCAATGCACCAACGAGGATGGTGCAGAGGAGGGGGTTGGCGCCGGCTCGTCGACGACCACGTTCTCTATTGGGACGTCGTCGTCCTCCGACTACCTGCCGGCCAGCCAGTCGGCTGCAGTGGCTACCATCTCCTTATGGTCCATCGTCTGCTCGTCCCGGAGAGCGCTGGAGCGCAAGGAAGCCATGGTGGGAGTGGTGTGGAGAGGAGAAAGGGAACGGAGGTGGATGACTGCGGCTATGGCCGGCCCAGTAGTTTATATAGCAATGGTGGGCAGCAGAGGGACGGATGGGCGGCGCCGGAGTAGCCGCCTCAGCAACCGCGTATCATTAATGTGGGTGGCAGACAGACGGCAGTTGTGTCGTTTGAACTCGGAGTAGTTGCCTACACCGAGCAGTGGCGCGGGAGGCATTGACCGTTCCGGGCGGAAAGTGCGCGCGGGCGAGGGAGGGGGTCTGGGTGGGCCAGGGCGGTCAGACTTGTGCTTGGCAGCGGTCCAGTCCAACAGCTGGACATGCTGGCTCGCCAGCGAGCTCGCCGAGCTCAGCGATGACAACCAGACGATGGACGAGGCTTCCGACTAGGAGCCTGCGCCACCGCCCAAGCCGGTTCATGCCGTGTTCACCATAGAGCAGGTGCGGCCACACTTCGACGCCCTAATGATGGAAGAGCTACCAGCACCGCCGGAATCGGCATTCCGGCAAGCGCAGGAGGACCAGTGCTACAACCTCCGTCTCCTCAACGAGCTCCGGCTCGCGGAGGGACGAATCGCCGGTGAACAAGCGAACAACAATGTCGTCATGGACATGTAGCCCGATGATCCTGACTTTGTGAATGAGCAGAGGGCGCTGTATCAGACCATCCGTGGGGCCCGCAAGGCCCTCTCTGCCGTCCTTCGAGTTGTTGCGCTTGAAGTGGCGCCGTCGTCTCGCGTTGTCAACATGGTCAACGAACATGAGGAATCAGGAGATGACATTACGTGGAGAGGATGACACTACGGACCCACCAGGGCCATGGCCGTACGTACGCAATATATACAACTATAAAAAATTGCTTCCTCATGGTTTCCTGACATCATGGTCCCACACCATTGTCAACCTATATAGTCAATAAATGAGAGAACTGCACAAGGAGCGGCCGACAGCTGGGACCCAGCAGCTCGAGCAGTTTTTGTTTTTTGAGTTGTGAGCAGAGTTTTTCTTGAGTGGTGTTTTTGTTGTTGTTCAGAGGAGCAAGGTATCAACTGGGCGGACTGTGGCCCGTCCAGCCCAGATATTAATTTTTCAAGGTGAAAATGGGTAGCCCGGCTTTACTTTTTTTTGAGGAATACCCAACCCAGGTTAATTTATTATTCTCTGCCCCGCTGGGCTGCAAATCTTCCCTAGGAGAGGGATGCATTAGGCTTGCCAAGAAAACGGGCTTTATGAAATAATAAATGGGCTCTGATTATAAAAATTAGGGTGTGAATATTTTAAAACACACCGAACAGGTAATTAGTATTAAAATTATTATTTTGGTTTTTTGAAACTTTTAATTTCATTACTTGTTGCACATGCAAAATTTTGTTGGATATCTACCTAATACCAAGTTATTTTGAAATTAGATTTAATCTGACTCGAAATTTCAGGATAAAAAATATTTTGGAACCCATCAAAATGTGGGGAATTGTGTTGAATTTTTTTGAGCGGTTGGTTGAAATTATTAACTGTTGTCTGATACATCTCCAACGTAACTATAATTTTTTATTGTTCCATGCTATTATATTATCTGTTTTGGATGTTTAATGGGCTTTAATATGCTCTTTTGTATTATTTTTGGGACTAACCTATTAACCGAAGGCCAAGTGCAATTTGCTGTTTTTTTTGCCTATTTCAGTGTTCTCCAGAAAAGGAATATCAAACGGAATCCAAACGGAACGAAACCTTCGCGAGGATCTTTTTGGAACAAACGCAATCCAGGAGACTTGGAGTGGACGTCAAGTAAGCAACAAGATGGCCACGAGGCAGGAGGGCGCGCCCAGGGGGTAGGCGCGCCCCCACCCTCATGGGCCCCTCGTGGCTCCACCGACCTACTTCTTTCGCCTATATATACTCTTATACCCTGAAAACATCCAGGGGAGCCACAAAACCACTTTTACACCGCCGCAACCTTCTGTACCTGTGAGATCCCATCTTGGGGCCTTTTCCGGCGCTCCGCCGGAGGTGGAATCGATCACGGAGGGCTTCTACATCAACACCATAGCCTCTCCGATGATGTGTGAGTAGTTTACCACAGACCTTCAGGTCCATAGTTATTAGCTAGATGGCTTCTGCTCTCTCTCTTTGGTTCTCAATACAAAGTTCTCCTCGATATTCTTGGAAATCTATTTGATGTAATAATTTTTGCGGTGTGTTTGTCGAGATCCAATGAACTGTGGGTTTATGATCAAGATTATCTATGAACAATATTTGATTCTTCTCTGAATTCTTATATGCATGATTTGATATCTTTGCAAGTCTCTTCGAACTATCGGTTTAGTTTGATCTTTCTTGCAATGGGAGAAGTGCTTAGCTTTGGGTTCAATCTTGTAGTGTCCTTTCCCAGTGACAGCAGGGGCAGCAAGGCACATATTGTATTGTTGCCATCGAGGATAAAAAGATGGGGTTTATATCATATTGCTTGAGTTTATCCCTCTACATCATGTCATCTTGCCTAATGCATTACTCTGTTCCTATGAACTCAATACTCTAGATGCATGCTAGATAGCGGTCGATGTGTGGAGTAATAGTAGTAGATGCAGAATCGTTTCGGTCTACTTGACACGGACGTGATGCCTATGTTCATGATCATGCCTAGATATTCTCATAACTATGCGCTTTTCTATCAATTTCTCGGCAGTAATTTGTTCACCCACCATAATATATGCTATCTTGAGAGAAGCCACTAGTGAAACCTATGGCCCCCGGGTCTACTTTCCATCATATAAGTTTCCGATCTACAATTCTTGTTTACTATTTTGCAATCTTTACTTTTCAATCTATACATCAAAAATACCAAAAATATTTATCTTATTATCTTTATCAGATCTCACTTTTGCAAGTGGTCGTGAAGGGATTGACAACCCCTTTATCGCGTTGGTTGCAAGGTTCTTGATTGTTTGTGTAGGTACTAGGCGATTTGCGTGTAGCCTCCTACTCGATTGATACTTTGGTTCTCAAAAACTGAGGGAAATACTTACGCTACTTTGCTACATCACCCTTTCCTCTTCAAGGGAAAACCAACGCATGCTCAAGGGGTAGCAAGAAGGATTTCTGGCGCCGTTGCCAGGGAGATCTACGCTCAAATCAAGACATACCAAGTACCCATCATAAACTCTTCTCCCTCGCATTACATTATTTGCCATTTGCCTCTCATTTTCCTCTCCCCCACTTCACCTTTGCGTTTTCTTCACCCTCCTTCCATTCGATCTTGTGTTACCATGTGCCTTCTTTTTGCTTGCATGTTCGCTTGCTAAAAGTTTATGGATCCTCATTCCCTTGCTAATCTTTTTAAGAGATCCAATTATGATGAACCAATTTCTAGCATGATTGCAATGATTTTACTATAAATCTCTTGATGTCAATTGTGCTAATAATATGCAACGCCCTAAGCTTGGGGATGCTAGTTTTGCTATGTCTACTATTTGTTGCAATGATCATGATTGGGGTGATTCTTCTTATGATCTTGAAAATTTATTTAAGCCCCATGATGAATATGAGATTGATAATAGTGTTTGCAATAATATTGAAAGTGGGTTTGGAAGAGTGTCAACTTTAGATCCCACATATTTCAAGAATGTTCAATTTTATGGTATTTTTGATAAAAGTTGGTTTTGAGAGGTCATGACTTTAGTTAATGATAATCCCACTATTTGGAAGAGTGTCAACTTTGCATGCATGTGGATCGTGTTGGAAATATTTTATGTGATAGCTATTTTGTTGAATTTGCTTATGATCCCACATGTAATTATCATGAGAGAGTAAAATATTCTTGTAGAAATTTTCATGTTACAAAATTACCCCTCGTTATGTTGAGATTGCTATTGTTTCTTTCCACTTCCTTGCATATGCTAGTTTTTGCTTGATATGATAATTTGTTTGCCTATAAGATGCCTATGCATAGGAAGTATGTTAGACTTAGATGTGTTTGTCACGTGTTTCATGATGCTCTCTTTGCGCTTCAATTCTTGTCTTTCATGTGAGCATCATCGAAATCTCAATGCCTAGCTAGGGGCGTTAACCGATAGCGCTTGTTGGGAGGCAACCCAATTTTATTTTTGTTCCTTGATTTTTGTTCCTGTTTAGTAATAAATAATTCATCTAGACTCTGTTCATATGTGGTTTATGTTTTAATTAGTGTTTGTGCCAAGTAGAACCTTTGGGAAAACTTGGGTGAAGTTTTTGCCATCTTGCTGTAAAAAACAGAAACTTTAGCGCTCACGAGATTAGATGCCATTTTTTTCTGGAGAGTGATTTTAGATTGATTATTTTTGCAGATGATTAATAGATAAATTCCTCACGTACACCAATTTATTTCATAATTTTTGGAGTTCCAGAAGTATACGTTTGATACAGATTACTACAGACTGTTCTGTTTTTGACAGATTCTGTTTTTCGTGTGTTGTTTGCTTATTTTGATGAATCTATGGCTAGTATCGGGGGGTATGAACCATAGAGAAGTTGGAATACAGTAGGTTTAACACCAATATAAACAAAGAATGAGTTCATTACAGTACTTTAAAGTGGTGGTTTGTTTTCTTACACTAACGGAGCTCATGAGAGTTTCTGTTTAAGTTTTGTGTTGTGAAGTTTTCAAGTTTTTGGGTAAAGATTTGATGGATTTTGGAATATGGAGTGGCAAGAGCCTAAGCTTGGGGATTCCCAAGGCACCCCTAGGTAAAATTCAAGGACAACCAAAGCCTAAGCTTGGGGATGCCCCGAAAGGCATCCCCTCTTTCGTCTTCGTCTATCGGTAAGTTTACTTGAGGCTATATTTTTATTCACCACATGATATGTGTTTTTCTTGGAGCGTCATGTATGATTTGAGTCTTTGATTTTTAGTTTACCACAATCATCCTTGCTGTACACACCTTTTGGAGAGGCACACATGAATCGGAATGTATTAGAATACTCTATGTGCTTCACTTATATTTTTTGAGCTAGATATTTTTGCTCCAGTGCTTCACTTATATCTTTTAGAGCACGGTGGTGGTTTTATTTTATAGAAATTATTGATCTCTTGTGCTTCACTTATATTATTTTGAGAGTCTTTAAGAACAGCATGGTAATTTGCTTTGGCTATAAAATTAGTCCTAATATGATAGGCATCCAAGATGGGTATAATAAAAACTTCCATATAGAGTGCATTGAATACTATGAGAAGTTTGATACTTGATGATTGTTTTGAGATATGAAGATGGTGATATTAGAGTCATGCTAGTTGAGTAATTGTGATTTTGAGAAATACTTGTGTTGAGGTTTGCAAGTCCCGTTGCATGCACGTATGGTAACCGTTGTGTAACAAATTTGAAGCATGAGGTGTTTCTTTGATTGTCCTCCTTATGAGTGGCGGTCGGGGACGAGCGATGGTCTTTTCCTACCAATCTATCCCCCTAGGAGCATGCGCGTAGTGCTTGTTTTTTGATGACTTGTAGATTTTTGCAATAAGTATGTGAGTTCTTTATGACTAATGTTGAGTCCATGGATTATATGCACTCTCACCCTTCCATCATTGCTAGCCTCTTCAGTACCGTGCATTGCCCTTTCTCACCTCGAGAGTTGGTGCAAACTTCGCCGGTGCACCGCCAGAGGCACTCATATAGAGTCATATTTTGTTCTAGTATCGAGTTGTAATCCTTGAGTTGTAAATAAATAGAGTGTGATGATCATCATTATTAGAGCATTGTCCCATGTGAAAAAAAGAGAAAGGCCAAATATAAAAAAAGGCCAAACAAAAGAAAAAGAAAAAGAAAAAGAGGGGCAATGCTACTATCATTTTTCCACACTTGTGCTTCAAAGTACCACCATGATCTTCATGATAGAGAGTTCATTATATTGTCACTTTCATATACTAGTGGGAATTTTTCATTATAAAACTTGGCTTGTATATTCCAACAATGGGCTTCCTCAAATGCCCTAGGTCTTCGTGAGCAAGCAAGTTGGATGCACACCCACTTAGTTTCTTTTGTTGAGCTTTCATACATTTATAGCTCTAGTGCATCCGTTGCATGGCAATCCCTACTCCTCGCATTGGCATCAATTGATGGGCATCTCCATACCCCATTGATTAGCCGCGTCAATGTGAGACTTTCTCCTTTTGTCTTCTCCACACAACCCTCACCATTATATTCTATTCCACCCATAGTGCTATGCCCATGGCTCGCGCTCATGTATTGCGTGAAAGTTGAAAAAGTTTGAGAATACTAAAGTATGAAACAATTGCTTGGATTGTCATCGGGATTGTGCATGATGAACAATTTTGTGTGACGAAAATGAAGCATAGCCAAACTATATGATTTTGTAGGGATAAGCTTTCTTTGGCCATGTTATTTTGAGAAGACATAATTGCTAAGTCAGTATGCTCGAAGTATTATTATTTTTATGTCAATATTAAACTTTTGTCTTGAATCTTTCGGATCTGAACATTCATGCGACAATAAAGAGAATTACATTGAAAATTATGTTAGGTAGCATTCCACATCAAAAATTCTGTTTTTATCATTTACCTACTCGAGGACGAGCAGGAATTAAGCTTGGGGATGCTTGATACGCGTCTCCAACGTATCTATAATTTTTTATTGTTCCATGCTATTATATTATCTGTTTCGGATGTTTAATGGGCTTTAATATGCTCTTTTATATTATTTTTGGGACTAACCTACTAACTGAAGGCCCAGTGCAATTTGCTGTTTTTTTGCCTATTTCAGTGTTTCGGAGAAAAGGAATATCAAACGGAATCCAAAGGAACGAAACTTTCGCGAGGATCTTTTTTGGAACAAACGCAATCCAGGAGACTTGGAGTGGACGTCAAGGAAGCAACGAGGCGGCCACAAGGCAGGAGGGCGCGCCCAGGGGGGTAGGCGCACCCCCCACCCTCGTGGGCCCCTCGTGGCTCCACCGACCTACTTCTTTCGCCTATATATACTCTTATACCCTGAAAACATCTAGGGCAGCCACGAAACCACTTTTCCACCGCCGCAACCTTCTATACCCGTGAGATCCCATCTTGGGGCCCTTTCGGCGCTCCGCAGAAGGGGGAATCGATCACGGAGGGCTTCTACATCAACACCATAGCCTCTCCGATGATGTGTGAGTAGTTTACCACAGACCTTCGGGTCCATAGTTATTAGCTAGATGGCTTCTTCTCTCTCTTTGGTTCTCAATACAAAGTTCTCCTCGATATTCTTGGAGATCTATTTGATGTAATACTTTTTGCTGTGTGTTTATCAAGATCCGATGAATTGTGGGTTTATGATCAAGATTATCTATGAACAATATTTAATTCTTCTCTGAATTCTTATATGCAAGATTTGATATCTTTGCAAGTCTTTTCGAATTTATTGGTTTAGTTTGGCCTACTAGATTGATCTTTCTTGCAATGGGATAAGTGCTTAGCTTTGGGTTCAATCTTGCGGTGTCCTTTCCCAGTGACAGCAGGGGCAGCAAGGCACGTATTGTATTGTTGCCATCAAGGATAAAAAGATGGGGTTTATATCATATTGCTTGAGTTTATCCCTCTACATCATGTCATCTTGCCTGATGCGTTACTCTTTTCCTATGAAGTCAATACTCTAGATGCATGCTGGATAGCGGTCGATGTGTGGAGTAATAGTAATAGATGCAGAATCGTTTCGGTCTACTTGACACGGACGTGATGCCTATGTTCATGATCATGCCTAGATATTCTCATAACTATGCGCTTTTCTATCAATTTCTCGGCAGTAATTTGTTCACCCACCGTAATATATGCTATCTTGAGAGAAGCCACTAGTGAAACCTATGGCCCCCGGGTCTACTTTCCGTCATATAAGTTTCCGATCTACAATTCTTGTTTACTATTTTGCAATCTTTACCTTTCAATCTATACAACAAAAATACCAAAAATATTTATCTTATTATCTTTATCAGATCTCACTTTTGCAAGTGGTCGTGAAGGGATTGACAACCCCTTTATTGCGTTGGTTGCAAGGTTCTTGATTGTTTGTGCAGGTACTAGGCGATTTGCGTGTAGTCTCCTACTGGATTGATACCTTGGTTCTCAAAAACTGAGGGAAATACTTACGCTACTTTGCTGCATCACCCTTTCCTCTTCAAGGGAAAACCAACGCATGCTCAAGAGGTAGCATTGTCCTGGCTACAAAATGGGCTGTAACTTTGAAAAACAGTAAATGGGCTGCAGTAAATTCCATTAGAATTAAAAAATGGGTTGTACATTATTACAAATCACAAATGGGATATATGTTCTCTACCACAGATGTGTTGCTCACTTGTGGGTCTACTAAGTTGATGCCTACGCAAGGCTTTGTCAACTTATAGTCAACACACAATTCTAGCAGCAGTGGTCGTTTGATGTCCATCCAACGGATGTCGTGCTCCTTCAATCTCAAATATTCTTGCTTCAGCCGCCCAAACCACCGCCGGCGATACCACGTGCTACCACCTCCCGTGGCCGGCTATGCTGCCGCGCACGCCCCACCGGCCCACCCTACTCTCATCGCCGTCCCGGCCATTCCTCTACTCACCAACACCTCTTGCTATTCTCCGGCGATGGCAGCCACACCGCACCCGAACCAGTGAACCCTCGTACACCCCTCCGCGTGGGCATCCACCTGTCTCGTCTTCCCTAGCTCCACGGTGTTCCCTTCCTAGGCCTCGCCGTCGTCCACCGCCTTGATGCTTTTGGCGCGGCGTGGTCAACAAGGTCAACGAATGACAGCCATCGGAAAAGGACTTTAGGCGATGAGGCTGACAGCTGGACCCACCAGCTACATCTTTGAACACAAGTAAGTGCCTCCTTATTACTCGCAAAATAAAAATGATTCCTCCCCTGATAGCTGGGACCCAGCAGCTATATCTTCACATGCAAGGAAGTGAGTTATCCTCCCTGATAGGTGGGACCCACCCAGTCGAAGCGTATGTAACGTTGTTTGTCTGGTCGCGAACGTGTACGTACATACTGGTCGATCGGTCTCTCTGCAACGATGAACCATGGCCGAGCAAGCAGCGGCACATGTCGTAGTAGAGCCCCCGACGTAGCAGTTCAGGCAGTCCCTTCTAAGCTGTGTACACGTACATACAGCCACATGCCAAAAAATACGGCCACGTACGTACATACGGGCGGGGTCTCGAACGCCTACTCACGCATGCATATGGCCAGGGCTCGAGTACATGGAGAGGCAGCGGATGGCAGCAACGGCGTCCTGTTCATCGGCAGCCAACTAGTTGGGTCGGAATGGAGAAACAACATCGTGTTCATCGGGAGGCAACCCAGTGGTTCGGAATGCATCATGTTCAACGGGAGCCAACCGCCTTGGACGGAACAGCCGAAATGGGGTGTGGCATACCGCAGAACGGAGGATACCGCCTTCTGTTCGACCGGC
This sequence comes from Triticum aestivum, assembly GCF_018294505.1. Lineage (NCBI taxonomy): Eukaryota > Viridiplantae > Streptophyta > Magnoliopsida > Poales > Poaceae > Triticum > Triticum aestivum. Next base: position 65,027,352 of record NC_057796.1, read on the forward strand.
CACGATCGAAACGGGATCTTGTTCATCGGAAGGGGTCTAGCGTATCGCAGAATGGAGGAAACGGACTTATGTTCAATCGCCTACAGTCGAAACAGGGTCCTGGGGTGTGGCGTACCGCAAAATGGAGGAAACGGACTTCTGTTGGAGCGCCTAGGGTCGAAACGGGGTCCTGTTCATCGGGAGGAGTGTGGCATACCGCAAAACAGGACTCCACGGGCTACTGGTCATCCACCATCGTCCTCCAGACTCCACCGGCTACTGTTCGTAGAGCCTCCACGGGGTCCTGTTCATCCACCCCCAACTGGCTTGGGTGTGGCAGCCTCCTCGGTGTCCTGTTCATCCAGTGGCAACCGCCTACTACCACGGGGTCCTATTCATCCAGCGGCAACTGCCTACACACAACCGGGGTCCTGTTCATATCCAACCCCCACCGGGAACTGTTCATCCACAGCCAACCAACCGGCTAGGTCGACTCACCACGTCTCAACTCATTCTACGTATCGCGCGCACGGCAGCAACGGGCACTGTTCATCCAGAGGCAACACAACACACCGGGTGGCTACGTCTCGCACTGGGGCTCGATCGGCTCAGTAAGCCAGCAGCAGCCAAAGGAATCGCTCGGGTTTAGTTAGCAGCACCAGCCAAGGAATCACTCGGGTTCAGTTAGCAGCGAAGGGATCGATCGGCTTCAGTACGTAGTAGGATCGACCGATCGCTCGGGTTCATTAAGCGAACGCCTCTCTCGCTCGGGTTCAGTTATAGCGAACATGGCTCGCACCACACTCGCGTATGAGAGAGAACATGCAAACCACACTACGTAGCTCGGCCCAACCACCCACCATAACTGGGAACTCAGCGAAAATTTCCTCGCCCTCACTTCTACCATGATTTTTTATGTCATGGATGGCCCAAAGAATGTCATGCAGGTGCGTCCCCGGCCCGCCCAGGACGAAAAGCCCATTTTCTATCATGATTTTTTATCATAGAAGTAGGAGCCCACCACATCTATGATGATACGTGGTTTTGTCACAATTATCGTCATAGAAGTGTCATAACCATGACAGGAAAAAAATTCGTTCGGGCCATAATGTCACGGATGTGTCTTTTTTTGTAGTGAGTCGGGCTGACCTGGAGGGTACCCACGAGATAATTACGAGGCACCACCGGGCAGGCAGACCGCCCTAAAGTGGGTTGGGCCTGGCCCTTGTCGTATGTCCTCGAGACGGGGCGACAGGAGCACTGATTTACACGTGCGTGCTCCCAAGATACTATCGAGATTGGGTATTTGATCTAAGTTGGTCATTGACCTATATGCACTAACCGCCATGCAGGATGAGTTATGGGCACTCGGCGTCATATGTTTCTTCCGAAAGCTCACCGACGTCAGCAATTTAGTGGTGCTTGCTTGGGTGGCCCACGTAAGCACCTACTTTGTATAAAGAGGTAGCCATGACTGATCCCGGCCGCGTTCGCAACGTGCAGGAGTGCAAAGGACGATGGGCCCAAGACCCCTACGTGCTTAGGATGTAGACCGGCGTGCTGGCCTCTCTGTTGAGCCTAGGTAGTGCTACGACGTGTTGATCTTTCGAGGTCGGGCATTACCCAGGAAAGTCTGTCCGGCCAGAGATGATTGTGCATATCGGGTAATGTGGTGCACCCCTACAGGGAAGTTTATCTATTCGAATAGTTGTGTCCATGGTAACAAGATGACTTGGAGTTGTATCCCGATCTATACAACTAGAACTGGTTACTCGAGATGTAATGGATATGATGGCTCCGAGATTGCTTTCTCGCAGGGAGTCGAGAAAGGATCTCTGGGCGTTAATACTACAACATGCTTGTTACTTATAACAAGCTAATCTGCACTCTTCTAATGCTGCAAGATGCTTCAAGATGCTAGTCTTTGATAGGCTAGTCTTTCCCCTCTCTTCTGGCATTTCTACAGTTAAGTCCAAAGATATAGCCCCATTGCTTTTGATACTGATGCATACCTAGCATAGTTCTGATGTAAGTCTTGCGAGTACGTTTGATGACTACTCACGGTTGCTTTGCTACTTCTTTTCCCCTATACCCAATTGCTGCAATTAGATGACGGATCCCAGGAGCCAGATGCTACCGCCGATGACTACTACTACCCCGACGGAGCCTACTACTATGTGGAGGCCGCCAACGACCAAGAGTAGTTAGGAGGCTCCCAGGCAGGAGGCCTTGCCTTTTCGATCATCGTTCATGTTTGTGCTAGCCTTCTTAAGGCAGACTTGTTTAATTATGTATGTACTCAGATATTGTTGCTTCCGCTGACTCGTTTGTATTCGAGCTTATGTATTCGAGCCCTCGAGGCTCCTGGATTGTAATATAAAGCTCGTATGACTTTAATTTGTGTTTAAAGTTGTGTTGTGATATCTTCTCGTGAGTCGCTGATCTTAATCGTGTGCATTTGTATGTATGATTAGTACACGATTAAGTCAGCGCGTCACAAGCTGGTTCTTCCTCCTCTTCTTCCTCATGATCGTCTAGATCTTCATACATGGAAGGTCTTCTGCCAATATCTTCCTTTCCTTTCTCTTTGTGCCTACAACAACATAAATTGTTCTCTTCCTTTCCTTTCTCTTTGTGCCTACTTCCTTAGCCAAAGATTTGCTTGTAGCTGGCCTAGTACTTGCAGCAGTGCCATACTCCTTGGCAATCACAACTTTCTTCTTCTTTGATGTGACCTCTCCTGCAACAAACTCTTCATCTTCATCATCAGAAATTTTCTTCTTTCTGGCCCTCGTAGCTACCTTTGGCAACTCTGGAGAATTCTTCTCTCCTTCATAGTAACTCTCTTCAGGACTAGAGCCTGCACTGTGATCAACATTCTGCTCTTCTGACATGTTCTGGCTATCACTAGCATCTAACATACTGACACATGCACCTGTGAAGTAGCTAGGGTAGAGTGGAATGGATGAGCATCACAAAATACAGTTGGTTTTGAAAAAAAATTGAGTTCAAATCTTAGTTTCAAGTTTTCATAGAAGACATATCAGATCCACCGAGTTGATCCTTTCGATGACACTGAAGCACTCAACAGAAACTTGGCACACAGTTTCGGTAAAACCGATACGTGGTTCGGTCTCTCCGAGATGTCAGGGTTTCAGAGAAACTTTATCTTGGTCTCACCAATCAGTACAACTCGGTTGCACTGAGACGTACTAGAGCAATGGCCAAAAGCCAGATCGTTGACTCCGAGACTTTCTCATCGGTGGGTCCGAGATGTATTCGGCAGAAACTTAAACCTAAAATCTTACTCAAATTTAATCTATGGAATTCATATGGGGAATATAATATTTGCAATCTATGGCAAGCATCATCGAGAAAACCCTAGTGCATTGAATCAGAAGTGGAAGCACAAGGGGATTAGATTTTACCCTAACTTCACGCAAATCCTCTACGGCGACAACAGAGGGAGCGATTTTCGTTGACAGCGGCGGAATCCAATGGTGAGGGCGTGCTGGATGGAACGACGACTGTCCGGAGACTGCGGCGACAATAGCTATGGGGTGCGGCGACAAAACGATTGAGAAAATTTCAACCGTACGGGCACGCGGGATATATATACCCATCAGCTTTCGGTGGCTCCGAGTGAAACGGATTGGTGGCACCGAGATGTGTAACTGCTAGCAGTGCCACACATCGATGACCCCGAGATGGTTCAGTTTGGTTGCACCGAGATGAAAAGCCAGATCAATCCAAATGGTTTCGGTGAGACCGAATAAGAGTGATTTGTTCAGTCCGAAAGACATTTAGAATGTTTTCGACTTCAGTCTTTGACAAATATGTGACTCCGAGTGCATCTCACCGAAGGGTCCGAAAAAGACTTGTTCAAATTTTGTGATATAGAAATGAAGAATTTAGACAAGTCGAGATAGATAGCTAGAGAAGGTGCTTAGTCATTCTTATACATACATTTGCCCAAATAAACCAAATCAATGAAACTACAAACGGATGTCTTCGAATGAGAAATATGCACATCAACATGCTCACACAATAAGATAGCAAATGAAATATGTGTCAAACATGCACAACCAATTCTAGCAACTATCAAGCAATGGGCGATGACATAGTCTTATATATATGGGTATATTGACTTAGGAGCCAAATGAGAACATTTGATCATAGGTCATACTCATCGTTTAAGCACAATTGGGGTTGCCACACTTTTACAAAGCATTAATGTGTTCACATCATTAGAGTTGCTTTAGCTCAATTCTTAGAGTAAAGCTCCCCTAGATGTGATATCCCCCCAAAGAGGGATGAACTAACCTTGGGTTTTGTCGATGATGACTTCATGTAGATAACGTGGATGTGGATGCTCAGTGTGATGTATAGTTGGGAGCAATCCTTGAGTTTTGCACTTTCAATACCTACATGGGTTAGTCCCACAAGGAACATACAAGAATATCTATAGACATAGAGTGAAATGCACATATGCTGATGTCCATGAATGCATTGAATGCCTTGTCCCTTGACTTACCAACAAGAGGGTTTGTGACTCCATGAATTAGTGGAAAATGTTGAAGTTGGTTGCACAAATTCTTGCAAAAATGAATATGAGTGAGGTTTGTTGGCGAAGTCACCCTCAAGAACTCTCTAGTTCTTCTTCTTTGGGACCCACATCAGTTTGATGGGAATCCTTGGAGTTGTATTTGAACCTGATGAAGTCTTGGGAACCCACTTGACCAAGGCTTGAGGTGCTTCTTCAAATGGGTCAATCTCTTCTTGAAGCTTTTCCTTGCCTTTTTGCTTGTGGTCTTGTGGTGAAAGATCATCTTGAGCTTGTGTCCCCTCAAAAGAAGTAGGATCATACTTCTCTTGTTGAGGAACAAACTTCGTCTTGGGATATTGATCATCTTCCCACTCAACTCCATTAGCATTGAACTTTCGTTCAAAACCAACACCTTGATTCTTCCGGTGCCTTCATGTTGCTTGCGTACAATTTCCTAAAATTGCTTACTCCCGGCAAGTCTTTTGTAACACATTTCTCTATAATTCCTTTCAATAAAGTACTTTCTTGCTCAAGTGTAACTTGGCTAAGAGAATCATTAGTGGAATCAAGAGAACTACTAGAAGCAACAATATTGGATTTAGCATTGTTATTGTTACTACTAGATGAAGAACCTTTCTTACTCTTGTTAATATCTTGAGTAGATTTAACTTGTGGCATATAACTAGACAAGAGGAGATGTTTGGCAATGTAAGAAGAACTCTTATTTCGAAGATCATCATTGATTTCTTTTAGAAACTCATACTCTTGCTCTAAATTTAGCTTCTCAAAGTGTAGCTTTTCATGAGTTCTTAGGAGCTCTCTATGATCTTCTTGAGTTGTTTCATGAGCTAACTTAAGAGTGTTTAGTTCTTTAGTTAGATGCTCAATCTCCTTCTTAGCATTGTCATTCATTTAATCTTGACTATCATGATTACTAGCAAGTTCATTGTAGCTTACATCACTAGTTTTATCAACAAGTAAATCATCATCTCCTAGCAAATCATCTTCATCACTATTGAAATCAAGATACTTGGGGTGTGATACCTTGGGGCCTTTAGCCATGAAGCATCTTCCAATTCCTTCATTTGGTGAAGCGAATATGTCATGGTAGTTGGAGGATATAATAGAGCAAGTTCGGCAACACCTTCATCTTGGGTATAGTCGGAGTCGGAGTGATAACTTCTCTCGGAGTGGGTGTTGACGTCGGAGCGGAAACCCATTCACCAACATGAGCTTGGTTCCTTCTTATTTTATAGCTCTTTAATGACTTGTCTTTCCTCTTTGAATCCTTACTTCTTCTAGAGGATCTTCGTTCATAACAATCATCTCTTCTCCTTCTCTCTCTATGAGGTGATTCATCTCTCCTACTCCTTCTTTTAGGTGAGTCTTCTCTTTTCTTGTAGGGTGTCGTGCACTCATTGGAATAGTATCCGGGTCTTCCACAATTGTAGCAATTTTGATTACGACTAGAGGATCTCTTCTCATTTTAGGACCTTGACTTGGAGCTTCTATCTTTGCTTCGACTCTTGTAGAATTTCTTGAAGTTCTTCACCATTAGATTTATTTCCTCATCGGATACTAGCTTGTCACTTGATGTTGTAGGAGCATCACTTGACGCTTTGTATGCACCACTTGACTTGTTGCGGGGCTCCTCCTTATCCTTGAGTGACATTTCATGAGCAACGATTCTTCCAATGACTTCCGTGGGCTCGAGATCATTGAAATTGGGCGCCATTTGGATCAATGTGCATACGGTGTCATATTTTCCATCCAAGGCTCTAAGGATCTTCTTGATGATGAATTTGTCGGTCATCTCTTCACTTACTAATCTGGCAATCTCATTGATGAGAGCAAGCCTAGAGTACATTTCGACGAATCCTTCACCATTCTTCATCTTGAAATTGTCAAGTTGACTTCGAAGCACATCCAACTTGGATTCCTTGACGGACTTGCTACCTTCATGCATATCAACCAAAGTATCCCAAATTTCCTTTGCATTCTCGAGACGGCTGGTTTTGTTGAACTCCTCGGGGCACAAACCGTTGAAGAGAATGTCACAATTTGAGCATTGTATTGCAACATCTTCAATTCTTCCGTGGTTGCTTGATGATCCGGTTCTCTACCATCCTCAAAGAATTCACCTTTTAAGCCAATACAAACAACATCCCAAATGCCGGGATGACCAAGAATATGCATTTTCATCTTATGTTTCCAACTAGCAAAATTGTACCATCAAAATATGGACCTCTATGGTGATAGTTACCCTCACTACACGACATACTCTGCTAGGATGTGAAACCGATGCAATGGAGACGAGAGCTCTGATACCACTTGTAGGATAGAAAGTATGCCTAGAGGGGGTGATTAGACTACATGACCAAATAAAAACCTAACATTTTCCCAATTTTAGTTGCGGGAAGATTTTAGCAATACTAACAAGTCAAGCATCACCCTATACATGCAATTATAAGAGTATAGCAGCGGAAAGTAAAACATTGCACATGTAAGTAAAGGTGGGGGTTGGAGATTTCAGACGCAATGAAGACACGATGATTTTTGGCGTGGTTCTGATAGGTGGTACTATCATACATCCACGTTGATGGACACTTCAACTCACAGAGGGTAACAGTTGTGCGAGTCCACGGAGGGCTCCAACCACGAAGATGTAACCTTGTCTATTCCACCATGGCTTCCGTCCACGAAGGACTAGCCTCACTCGGGTAGATCTTCACGTAGTAGGCGATCTCCTTGCGCTTACAAACTCCTTGGTTCAACTCCATATGATCTTGGAGGCTCCCAAGTGACACCTAACCAATCTAGGAGACACCACTCTCCAAAAGGTAATAGATGGTGTGTTGGTGATGAACTCCTTGCTCTTGTGCTTCAAATGATAGTCTCATCTCTCTCTCATGGATTTGGCTTGGGTAGGAGAAGCATTGGAGTGGAATGCAACTTGAAGAGGCTAGAGATCAAGATTCAAATGGTAGGAATGGAGTCTCTTGATCTCAACACATGAGTAGGTAGTTCTATCTCAGAAAACGAATGGTGGAAGTAGTGGTTCGTTCTGATGGCTCTCTTAGAGAGTAAGAGGTGGTGGAGGGGTGTAAATAGGCAGCACCAAAGATCCAACCGTTACAAGTCTTTGTCCCAATTCGATGGCACCGACGTCAATTCTCGGTGAGACCGACTAGTGCAAAAGACTTGACCGTTAGGCTTATTGGTGAGACCGATTATACCAACTCGGTGGGACCGAAGTGCAATGGAAAAGGTAGAACCCCGTTTCAGAAATTTTGATCTTTTCAACTCGGTAGTTCCGAAGTGAAGCGACGTCATCACAGAAACTTGGCAATGCCATCTCGGTGGGACCGAGAGCCATTTCGGCAAGACTGAATTGCTAGGGTTTTGGCTATGGCCATGGAATAATCATCTCGGTGGGTCCGGAGTAGGTGATATCGATGGGACCAAAATGATGAATTAGGGTTTGGATAGATGTGTTTTGGGAAAGTGATGGAGGGTTTTGGGAGCAATATCACTAAGCACTTTGAGCAACAACCTCATCAACAATACCTCATCCCCTTTTAATAATATTGGCTTTCCTAAGGGACTCAATGTGATCTTGGCTCACTAAACCAAAATGAAGAGTCTTGGATAGCCAATCCTTTGTCCGTGATATTTTGAGGGGTCCACAACCATTAGTCCTTGCCATGCCAATCATTGATCTTTTCTGAATATATCATAAATGTTCATTAGGTCAATGACATATATGATGTTATTAATTACCAAAACCACCCGGGGATTAGTTGCACTTTTGTGAACCTATTACAAAACATGATCATCTCATACATCAACACATATCACATCATGTTTTGGCCACACCACATCACAACATGCCCTCCAAAAACAAGTTAGACATCCTCTACTTTGTTGTTGCAATTTTTGCGTGACTGCTAGGGCAAACTATAAGAACCATTCTTATCTACGCAAAACCACAACGGTGATATACAAGTTGCCTTTTAATCTTCTACAAGAACCGCCATTGTCAAATCAGATTCAACTAAAGTAGCAGAGACAGACACCCGCCAACCAATTTTATGCAATACGAGTTGCATGTTATTCATTGGAACCGGTCTCTTGTGCGAGGACAACTAAGGTTGGTCCGAGCCGCTTCATTCCACAATGCCGCCGAATCCAAATAAGACAAGGGAGGTAACCAATTTGAACATCAACGCCCACAACTTCTTTGTGTTCTACTCGTGCATATACATCTACACATAGACCTAGCTTGGATACCACTGATGGGGAACGTTGCATGAAAATTAAAAAATATTCCTACGAACACCCAAGATCTAGTCTAGGATATGCATAGAGACGATAGACGAGTGTGTCTACCTACCCTTGTAGACCGGAAGCGTTAGCGTCATAACGCGGTTAATGTAGTCATACTCTTCGCGATCCAATCACGATACAACCGATCTAGTGCCGAACAGACGGCACCTCCAAGTTTAGCACACGTTCAGTTCAGTGTCGTAATCTCCTTATTGATCCAACAAGCGAGGGAAAGGATGTAGATGAGATATGAACCAACACAATGGCGTCGTGATAGTGGCAGCAATGGAACTGCAGAAGGGCTTCGCCAAGCGTCTGCGCGAGGTGGAGGAGGTGTAATGGGAGGGAGACGGGCAAGGGTGGAAGGGTGCAGATCCCCATGAACCTCCCCACTATATATAAGGCTGGAGGGGGCTGTTGGCTTTCCCTCCAAGCCCCTAAGGTCATTGGCCAAGGGGGAGGAAGGAAATCCCTGCTTTCCTTTCCCCACTAATCGCTATCCCCCTTTTTAGGGATCTTGATCTTATCCCTTCGGGTTATGATCCTATTCCTTGTAAGAGGGGATCTCGGTGCGCCTAGACCAGGGTTGTGGGACCTTTCCCCACTACCCAAGTTCAAGTGGATCCCCCCATGCAGGTGGGCCCCACTCCGAAACCTACTAGAACCTTTCGGGTACAATACCGGAAAAAACCGAACTTTTTACGGAACCCAAAATATGACTTCCCATATATAAATCTTTACCTCCGGGCTATTCTGAAGCTCCTCATGACGTCCCGGATCCCATTCGAGACTCCGAACAACATTCGTACTTCGCCATATTTGTAAGTGCATCTAGTGCCACCCCTAGTTGGTTTTGGAGTATTGACGACAAACTTGGTTGAGGGACTAATGTGTTTGTGAGAATTGCAGGATAACACAGGTAGTAGTCCCTCATTGATTCGGTTTACCTACCATAGATGACCCCTAAAATGTGAGAATACATTGAAGACAATGGTGGTATGTGAAGATATTCACAACGAAGACTATGACATGAGAAGACATCGCATGAAGACTATGGAGTGCGAAGACATAGTTGTTTCGTAGTTTCCTTTTCTTCTCTGTTGAGTCATAGGAACCACCGCATTGTTAAGTGGGGTCCAAGTGAACAAAGCCCGAATGACTAAAGTGATGCTCAACCAAATCCTATGTCTTCGAGCGAAGACAATGAGAGCAAATCTTATCCAGAGTTGGATGAGTCAGCTTTACTTGTAGCCGAAGTCAAGATGTCGCGTGTGTTTGAAATCTGACCGTTGGACACTTGTCAGTTCCTTAGTGACCCAGGGTCATTTCGGACAAATCAGGTCGGGTTGCCTCCTGGCTATAAATAGCGCACCCCCTACACCATAAATTGGTGGCTGCTCAGAGTTAGTGCATGGCTTTTGTCGTTTGAGAGCAACCCACCTCCGAAGCATTTGAGAGAGAGAGAGAGATCCTTGCGAGGACAAAGCCCAAAACACCCAGAGCTAAAGAGTGTTAGGCATCACTGAAGTCTTTATGTCCGCGTGAACTGAAGACTTGTTACACTTGAGGACTGTGAATCCTCCAGCCAGTTAGGCGTCGCGTTCTGAGCATCCAAGAGTTATTGTGGATTGCCGGTGAACGAAGTATGTGAAGGTTTGGAAGTCTACCTTGAAGACTTACCAGAGTGATTGGGCGAGGACTAAGTGACCTTAGCTCGAGGGGAATAAGGTGAAGACACGGTCTTCTGAGTTAAATCTCAGCCTCCCTAACCAGACGTACAGTTGTCACAGCAACTGGAACTGGTCCAACAAATCCCTGTCCTCACCAAGCAACTGGTTCTATCTCTTACCTCTCTTCACTTACAGTTTGTCTTCGTGAAGTTGTTGCCTGCTTGCTTGATCTGATTGACTTCACTATGTGACGACTATTGTTGTTTGGCTTCATACTACCTTCCATCCTGATCTACACTACCTAGCTGCTAATAGTCTTCGTGCTTTCACTTCATTGCTTACTTGACTATGGCTTGTCTAGTGTAGTCTACCTTCCGCTGCATATCTATAGGCTCAGATCTACTATTTGTCTTCAATGCCCCCGTGTTTTGAAGACTTCCATAAAAATCGTCTATTCACCCCCCCCCCTCTAGTCGATAACTAGCACTTTCAATTGGTATCAGAGCAAGGTGCTCCCTTGTTCTGTGTGATTCGGTTTAACCATCTGGAGTTTTAGCTATGTCGACTGCAGGGATAATCAAAGTCTCTGCTGCGTGCCCGGTCTTCGATGGCACTGATTACCCCTACTGGAAGAATAATATGCGTATGCATCTTGAAGCCATTGATGTCGACCTCTAGTATGTCGTCAAGAACGGCGTTCCCAAGGCCGGTGAAGGTTTCACCCTTGCTGATGTCAAGAAGTTCATTTAATTGGACTCGACTGCCAAGAACATCATCTGTGGTCATCTGACCAAAGGACAGTATGGTCGTGTGAGTGCTCTGGAAACTTTGAAGCTAGTCTGGGACTGGCTCCCCAAGGTCAACGAAGGCGTCTCAACCCAGAGAGACTCAAGGATCAGTGTTCTTCACAATCTCTTCAACCGCTTCAAGAGAAATGACAATGAAAATGTCCAGCTCACATTTGATCGTCTCACTGATATCACAAATGAGCTTCATGCACTCGGCGCCACTGAGATCACCAAGCATGAAATCGTCAAGACACTCTTCAGATCGCTTGACAGCTCATTTGACACCCTGGCCTTGATGATTCAAGAATGCCCTAACTTCAAGACTCTCGATCCGTCTGACATACTTGAGAGGCTCAATACACATGAGTTCCAGTTATCTGAGAAAAGAGATATCTATGGTCCCAACTATGGCCGAACTCGCGCTTTGAAGGCAAAGGTTGTTTCCTCATCTGAAGAAGAATCTGACTGCGGCTCTGGGGATCCTGAAGATATTGGAAAGGAACTTGCTATGCTTGTGAAGAAGTTCCAGAAATTCACTAAGAAGAAAGGCTTCAGAAAGTCTTCAAGATCCAGCTCAAGAAATGATGAAGCTTCTACTCAGGACTACAAGAAGAGAACATGCCACAAGTGGAAGAAACCTGGTCACTACATCTCTGAGTGTCCACAATGGGACAATGAGAACAAGAAGAAGAAGAAGAAGAAGAAGAAGAAGAAGAGCAAGGAATATGATTCTGATGACAAGAAGAAGAAATCCTCAAAGTCTTCTTCCAAGTCTTCGTCGAAGTCTTCATCACACAAGAAGAGCTCATCAGGCAAGGCACATGCATTTTTTGGCAAGGAGATGGATTCAGAGGAGGAGTCTGTTTCTAAGGAGGCGGAGGTGGAGTCTGAGGAGGAGTCCGATTCAGGCGTGGCAAGCCTGGCTCTAGCTTCAGCATATGTCGCCAAGTCCATCTTCAACGCTGAAGACAATGGTCTCATCACCAACACTAATGCTGAGGATAAGGATGACTCTGCTCCCACCTACTGCTTCATGACACGCGGTGCCAAGGTAAACTCACGCGATGCTTACTTTCAAACATCAAGTGAAGATGACTCTGATTGTGAATCCAAACCTAGCTATAAAACAATTGCTAAAATTGCAACTGAACAACAAAAAGATATGGAACATATTCAAAAATTGCTAGACAAAAGCGATGACCTGTTGGACGCGGAAATGACCCGATCTCAGTCCTTAATTGAAGACATAAAAAATCTTCATGTTAAGTACGAGGAACTTGAAAGTCGTCATGAAGCGCTCTCAACAACTCATGAAAAGCTTTCCTATGATTATCTTCAAAGGAAGCAAGAACTTGAGAAATTGAGAGTGGCTCATGAAGATCTTCAAAAGGAGAACGAGTCACTTTGCGCTCAACAGATTAGTCCTGCTCAGGAAGGATTTGAACCACCATGTCTAAAATGTCTTGAGCGTGATAGCGCTACCTCTGTTGCTGAATGTTCTACTGCTGCTACTGTTGCAATATCTTCAACTGCTGATGTGGTAACTAACCCCTCTACTGAGGATACCACTACTATTGCTGATGAAAATGCCAGGTTGATGACATTGCTTGAGACAGGGATGTACAAAAGTCTCAAAGGGCATCAGACACTATGTGATGTCCTCAAGAAACAGATTCCGAACCGAAACCCTAGGAAAGAGGGTGTTGGGTTTGAGAGGAAAATGAATGTTGACGGTTCTTACTGGAAGCCTGAGCACTACCCCAAAACCACATGGGTTGCTGCAAAGGGACCTTCAGTGGATCCATCTACCTTATCTGGCTTCACCTGTGCTAACCCGATTAACATTGATGAATCCTTCGATGCAAACTATAAACTGTTTAAGAATCAGAATGGTGAAGTGTTTGCCAGGTACATTGGTACTAACTGCAGGAATGGGCCACCTATGAAGAAGATCTGGGTGCCCAAGAGTTGTCCTGAGAATCTTCAAGTGAATGTCATCATGACACCACCAGGGAAGAAGACAAACCCCATACCAAAGGCTTCATATGGTCCAAAGGCTTCAAACAGATAGAGGACTCACTAGAATTACCCTAACGCCAATGTTTTGCAGGGAAATCATACTCAGACTTATGAATATGAGCATGTTTCCTCAAACCGATATGTTCATAAAACTAAGAACTTTTCTGCTTATTCATATGAGTATTATTCACCTCCTGCAAGGCTATTTGCTAGGGCTCCAAAGCCAAAGTTCTCAAATGCTGCACTTAGACTCATTGCTTCGAAGCCACCCCTAAAAATGTGGGTGGTTAAGAAATATTAACTCTCTTTTGCAGGGAAGGGTCTCCAGCCAGAAATCAAAGGCGTCTGATGCTTATGCTGGGGACCTAAAACATCTTGTGGGACGCAAGATAAAATGTCCAAATGGTCTTACTATGTATTTCGTTCCTGAGTTCCTTGATGATCACCCTATTTATCCTAACCAAGATCTGAACTTTCATAATCCACTCGTTCGTCAAATGTTTATGCTTCACCATACCCTTAGTGAAGCCTATCCCCCTAACTGCACTATAGGGTATGACACCAAAGGCTTCAGAATGGATTATGGACAGTGGATGCACTAACCACATGAATGGTGATCGAAGTCTTCTCATGGACTCAACCTTACGTCCATCTGACAAGAGTCACATCACATTTGCTGACACTGGTAAAAGCAAGGTATTGGGTCTAGGTAGAGTTGCAATCTCAAAGGATCAGCATGTGGATAAAGTGATGCTTGTTGAATCCCTTGGTTTCAACTTAATGTCCGTCTCGATGCTTTGTGATTTGAATATGATTGTGATATTTGGCAAATATCGTTGCCTTGTACTTATGGAGTCTGACAAATCTCTAGTCTTTGAAGGATATCGAAAGGACGATTTGTACATGGTAGATTTCTCAGCAGGACCACAGTTGGCCGGGTCTTCTAGCAAAAGCTTCAGAGTGCTGGCTCTGGCATCGGAGGCTAGGGCATGCTCGCATGAGGAATTTGTACACTCTCGCGAAGAAGAAACACGTCGTAGGCATCGAGGGTGTCAAGTTCAAGAAGGATCATCTGTGTGGTGCCTGCGAAGCTGGAAAGATGACAAGGGCCAAGCATCCCTCGAAGACAATCATGACGACATCTCAACCCTTCGAGCTGCTTCACATGGACTTATTTGGCCCTACTCACTACTCTACTCTTACTACCACTGCTTGCCTCTATGGCTTCGTCATTGTTGATGATTATTCAAGATACACATGTGTGCATATAATCCTTTACAAGAATGAAGTGCAGGATGTCTTCAGACGATTCGCCAATCGTGCCATGACAAACTATGGCATCAAGATCAAGCACATTAGAAGTGACAACGGCACAGTGTTCAAGAACACCGGCCTCGACAGTTATCTTGATACATTGGGCATCACTCATGAGTTCTCATCTCCATACACACCTCAGCAGAATGGCATCGTGGAGCGCAAGAACAGAACACTCACTGAGATGGCACGGACGATGCTTGATGAGTACAAGACTCCAAGGAAGTTCTAGCCTGAAGCCATTGATACTGCTTGCCACATCATCAACCGTGTTTATCTTCACAAGCTTCTAAAGAAGACATCCTATGAGCTCCTAACTGGTAAGAAGCCAAATGTCAGTTACTTCAGAGTATTTGGTGCTAGGTGCTGGATCAAGGATCCACATCACACTTCAAAATTTGCACCGAAAGCACATGAAGGTTTTATGCTTGGCTACGGAAAGGACTCGCACTCCTACAGAGTCTTCAACCTCTTTCACTATAAAGTGGTTGAAACTATGGATCTGTGGTTCGATGAGACTAACGGCTCGCAAAGAGAGCACATGCCAAATGTGCTAGATGAAGTCCCACCTAGTGAATCGATCAAGCTTATGGGTACTAGAGAAATCATACCGTCAGAGGCACAGGCTGGAGAGGAACTTATCATTTCTGCACCAAGTCAACCTGAAGACACCGCTCAGCCTGAAGCCAATGCTGAAGATGAAGACAATGATCAGCAAGGGCAAAATCTTCGTCCAGTTCATCCTCGTGTTGCAAATGAAGTACAGATTGAGAATATAATTGATAGCATCAATGCACCTGGTCCACTCACCCGTTCAAGAGCAACACAGCTAGCAAATTTCTGTCGGCACTTTACATTTGTCTCAATATCTGAACCCAAGAAAGTTGCTGAAGCCTTCATGGAACCTGAATGGATTCAAGCTATGCAAGAAGAGCTTCAACAGTTCGAGCTAAACAATGTGTGGGGATTGGTCAAGCGTCCTGATCCTCGCAAGCACAACATCATAGGCACCAAATGGATCTATCGCAACAAACAAGATGAGCATGGTCAAGTAGTCAGAAACAAGGCTCGTCTCGTTGCTCAAGGATGCACTCAAGTTGAAGGAATTGACTTCGATGAAACATTTGCTCCCGTGGCTAGGCTTGAAGCCATTCGCATACTGCTAGCCTACGCCAACTATCACAATATTCTTCTGTACCAAATGGATGTGAAGAGTGCCTTTCTCAACGGCAAGATTGAAGAAGAAGTATATGTTGCTCAACCTCCTGGCTTTGAAGACCCAAAACATCCTGACATGGTATACAAGCTCAATAAGGCACTGTATGGCCTCAAACAAGCCCCTCGTGCTTGGTATGACACACTCAAAGACTTCCTGAAGAGCAAAGGCTTCAAACCTGGTTCTCTAGATCCTACACTCTTCACGAAGACATATGATGGAGAACTCTTTGTATGCCAAATCTATGTGGATGACATTATCTTCGGCTGCACTGACAAGAGATACAGTGATGAATTTGGACACATGATGCAAGAGCAATATCAGATGTCCATGATGGGTGAGCTGAAGTTCTTCCTCGGTCTTCAAATTCGTCAGCAAAGCAACGGCATCTTCATATCTCAAGAGAAATTCCTCAAAGATTGCCTGAAGAAGTTTGGAATGCAAGACTGCAAAGGTTACACGACGCCAATGCCAACCAAAAGTCATCGGAGTCCTGACGTCAATGGTAAAGAGTTCGATCAAAAGGTATACCACTCCATGATTGGTACTTTACTTTATTTATGTGCATCTAGGCCAGATATAATGCTTAGTGTTTGCATGTGTGCCCGATTCCAAGCGGCACCGAAGGAATCACATCACTTAGCTGTGAAGCGAATTCTTCGATATTTGGCTTACACCCCAACACTAGGATTATGGTATCCAAAGGGCTCAGAGTTTGATCTAGTTGGATTCTCATATGCTGATTATGCTGGTGGCAAGGTTGATCGCAAGTCCACATCAGGCACATGTCACTTTCTTGGACGATCTCTTGTCTGTTGGTCTTCAAAGAAGCAGAACTGTGTATCTCTCTCCACTGCTGAATCCGAATACATGGCTGCTGGATCTTGCTGTGCTCAGCTTTTGTGGATGAAGCAAAATCTCAAGGACTATGGTATCCACCTGAAGCATGTGCCACTCTACTGCGGCAATGAAAGCGCCATCAAGATTGCCAACAACCCAGTTCAGCACTCGAAGACAAAGCACATTGAAATTCGTCATCACTTTCTCAGAGATCATGTCATGAAGGAAGATATTGATATCATTCACGTCAACACTGAAGAGCAATTGGCAGCAAGTTGCGGTGTGAGCTAAATATCTTAGAATCCTCGAATGTCCTGTAAATTGGACACACATCCTAACACTTATGCATGTTGATGACTTAGATGTGCAACACATGAAGTAACGTATATCTTCAATCAATGAAGACATACACTCTAAGTGTGAATACAGTAATGCGGAATTTGATTTCGGAGCGCCACGATAATTGTGCACCGTGTTTGGGTCTAATACTTCCTATACGGTGGGTAACACCACCACCAAATTCTTGTTGAAGTGTTTCAATTGGCGTTGCATTTGCATAATCTTCGCATTTGGTTTGTCTTCAACATTGATTTGTCTTCGCGTTTATCTTCACAATGTTGAGTTGGTCTTATGCTGATATATACATATATTTGTGTTCTTTCCTCTACAACATTCACTTATAGCTATGTCTTCAGATTTGAATCTTTATTTATCTAAGTGAATGTGATCGGACCCTAGCCCCTCTATGCTTCTACCTCAGATTCTATCTATCCAAATCATATGCATTCTATTGAAAGTGTCGATTGTCTTCTTTGTCATTGTCAGCAGAAGACATAGAGACAAAAATTGAATCTGTTTTAATGATATATCCTTATTGCCTGAAACCCGGAGAAGCCGGAACGACCACCCGACAATCCTGGCGTGCGTGGGAACATGGAACAACTTTCAATGTGTTTCATGTGTGCCACGTGTCCTTTAGATGTGAACCGCCAGGGGCACCTGCGTAATTACGCTGTGCTGTCCCTTTCCTTATAAATACTCAACTCACCGCGGTCACAATCTCTTCTTCCACCTCGCCACCTTGCACAAACCCTAGCGCCTCCGCTAGCTCGCGTCGACGCCGGAGACGAAGCGCTTAGCTGCCGCGACTTCTTCGACGCCGTCCTCACGCCGGCCGCGGACCTCGTCCTCTCCGCCGCTGCCGTAGGTGTCTTCCGTCACCAAGTTAGGGCACGGGAGATTGAACTGCTCGTCCTCCCTCTTCGCCTTGTCTAGCAGTTCGTCAAGGGTAATTAAAACTTACTTTTTACTGCCTTTTTGATCCGTCAGATCCATCCACTTCAACCAAAAGTGGTTTCTAAACTTCCAAATCTGGATCTATCTTTTTCCGTATCTCATATCATGCCAAGTATATTCACTTATGCTTCACAACTAGTTAGATTCCTCACTTGTACTTATTCATGGATTTGTACAAATCTGGAACCAACTCTCTCCAAATAAGTGAATGTCTTTGCACCATGAGGTCAATGTCTTCAACTGATTTATCTTCAAAATCTTCTAAGAATGCATATGACCTCTTCCCCTTCCCTCGCACCTCTAATGCTGTCACAGGTACATGTCCGTGGGAGAATCCCTTGGTTCTCATAGTCTGCATTCATTTGCAGAAAGCACCACATCAACTCTCCTGAAGCCAGTTCCTGTCTGACCAGCAAAAGGAAGCCATTCACAGTCTTGAAGCCTTTCAGCTTGAATATAATGGCCACTGAGAAATCAGCTAGAAAGGGCGGCAGGCAGCGCCGTGGGGATACTGCCAAGGACTTGCCACCAGATCTCTTTGAAATGTACAAGATAGATCCTGAAGAGAATTACAATCAGCGAAAGACTCGAATCCAATGGATTCGAAGATATCGGGCAGAGGACTGGTTCAAATACAGATTTGTGACTGCTGAATATGCTGAAAAGAATGCCATCAAGCGCCCTTGGGGAGATATTCTATACAGAAATCAGCAGCCCAAGTCCAAGTCCAAAGCCATTGCTCAAGGCTTCTATCCTTGCATGGTCAGAGGACCACGGCCATAGAATGCCGACCCATCATCACTGTTATGGTGTCGCGATGACAATCTTTTCAAGCGCAACTACTAGTTTGCCAAAGATTCTGCTGTGAAGAACAAGAAAATTGTTGGCATCAACTTCAACCCAGGTCCGTCTGCTCCAAGGGCTGATGGCACACGCGATGCCAACCCCAATGTCATCGGCCCCTTTGACAACTTTGATGGTCTCCTCTCCTACATCGCTGCCCAGAGGGCCACAGTGGAGCAATCAGGTGATGATGCAGACTCTGAAGATGCGCCAGCTCCACCTAAGCCACAAAAGAAGAAAACAAAGGCTTCAAAGCCCTCTGCCACACCAAGTGCTTCACGTGTGAAGCCATTGGCAACTGCACCTCATGAACCCAGTGTGCAATCAGAAGATCTCTCTCGTGTCTCCAAGAAGACAGAGAAGCCCAAGAAGAAGCCCATGGAGATTTCTGGGCATGAACTTACACCAGTTGCCGTTCTGAGGAACGAAAATGAAACCATTGATCTGTCCAGCGATGACGGTCTTGGTGATGATGCCCTTGAGCTACTGATCAAGAGCAAGCAAGAGGCGGAGATCTTCAACGACCTGCCCCTCTTTGGCGTGGACATTCTGAAAAACTTCATCGATGAGTGGTTTGAAAATCGTAGGCTCAGCATTGATGATCTTCAGCTGCCAGTTGATATCAGCGTCACCTTTCACGGAGCCATTGCTAATGAGTTGGCTTGGCTCAGAAGATTGTCGAGCTGAAAAAACAAAATTGACTATGAAAAGGCTCACTTCAAGAGAACATGGCCAAGCTCAGCGTGGCAGATGTTCAAAGCTTCAAGGAAATGTTGCATGAGCTCAAAGAAAAGTTTCACAAGAAGCGTGAAGAAGCAAAAGGTTCAAGAGAGCGGATGAAATACTTCGTAGAGAAATATGTTCAAGCACACAACAAGGCAGAGAAGCGCAAGGCTCTTGGGCGTCCTGGCATTGACCCCAAGATGGCTGCCAAAAAGAAGAAGCTTGATGTGTTCCAGCTGAAGCTTCAAGGCAGGAAGCACCTCGTATTGTCTTCCCTGCCAGCATGACAGGCTCGAAGCCTAAGGTCCCCACAGCAGCTTTAGAAATCAAAAATACAAGGGCAGTTGAAGCCAACGCCAAGAAGCGCAAGCACAATAATGTTTCTAATGATGCTCCATCAAAGAAGAAATTGAAGAAAACATCTTCAAAGAAAGAGCGTGTTGCGGCTTCTAAGCCCCTTGTTGTCGAGTGATACGTCTCCAACGTATCTATAATTTTTGATTATCCCATGCTATTATATTATCTGTTTTGGATGTTTAATGGGCTTTATTATGCACTTTTATATTATTTTTGGGACTAACCTACTAACCAAAGGCCCAGTGCAAATTGTTGTTTTTTTGCCTATTTCAGTGTTTCGCAGAAATGGAATATCAAACGGAATCCAAATAGAATGAAACCTTCGGGAGAGTTATTTTTGGAACAAACGCAATCCAGGAGACTTGGAGTGGACGTCAAGGAAGAAACGAGGTGGCCACGAGGCAGGAGGGCGCGCCCCCACCCTTGTGGGCCCCTTGTGGCTCCATCGACCTACTTCTTTCGCCTATATATACTCATATACCCTAGAAACATCCGAGAGCACCACGAAACCCTATTTCCACCGCCGCAACCTTCTGTACCCGTGAGATCCCATCTTGGGGACTTTTCCGGCGCTCCGCCGGAGGGGGAATCGATCACGGAGGGCTTCTACATCAACACCATAGCCTCTCCGATGATGTGTGAGTAGTTTACCACATACCTTCGAGTCCATAGTTATTAGACATATGGCTTCTTCTCTCTCTTTGGATATCAATAGAAAGTTCTCATCGATCTTCTTGGAGATCTATTCGATGTAATTCTTTTTGCGGTGTGTTTGTCGAGATCCGATGAATTGTGGGTTTATGATCAAGATTATCTATGAACAATATTTGGTTCTTCTCTGAATTCTTATATGTATGATTTGATATCTTTGCAAGTCTCTTCGAATTATCAGTTTGGTTTGGCCTACTAGATTGATCTTTCTTGCAATGGGAGAAGTGCTTAGCTTTGGGTTCAATCTTGCGGTGTCCTTTCCCGGTGACAGCAGGGGCAGCAAGGCACGTATTGTATTGTTGCCATCGAGGATAAAAAGATGGGGGTTATATCATATTGCTTGAGTTTTACCCTCTACATCATGTCATCTTGCCTAATGCGTTACTCTATTCTTATGAACTTAATACTCTAGACGCATGCTGGATAGCGGTCGATGTGTGGAGTAATAGTATTAGATCCAGAATCGTTTTGGTCTACTTGTCGCGGACGTGAGCCTATATACATTATCATGCCTAGATATTCTCATAACTATGCGCTTTTCTATCAATTGCTCGACAGTAATTTGTTCACCCACCGTAGATTATGCAACTTGAGAGAAGCCAATAGTGAAACCTATGGCCGGGGTCTATCTTCCATCATATTATTTTCCTATCAATTTGCTATTTCTGCCGCCGTTTATTTTGCAATCTTTACTTTTCAATCTATACAACAAAAATACCAAAAATATTTATCTTATTATCTTTATCAGATCTCACTTTTGCCAGTGGTCGTGAAGGGATTGACAACCCCTTTATCGCGTTGGTTGCAAGGTTCTTATTTGTTTGTGCAGGTATAAGGCGACTTGCGTGTAACCTCCTACTGGATTGATACCTTGGTTCTCAAAAACTGAGGGAAATACTTATGCTACTTTGCTGCATCACCCTTTCCCCTTCAAGGGAAAACCAACGCATGCTCAAGAGGTAGCATCGAGCCCATTTCTGTAGCTCGTCCTCGCTCCACTAACCAAGAGCGTCAACTTGTGCTTCACGAGCCTGCTTTCATAGAGGCTCCTGAAACTGAAGAAGTACCAGCTGTTGACCCCATCACAGCTGAAGACATTGGTCGTGAAGACAATGTAGATGATGATGAAGTCCTTCCTCAAATCAAGCACCAACCGGTATCATCGCCTGTTCTTACGAACAGCGAACTCATCAGCATTGGTCGTCCCTTGACGCCAATTGCTCAGGATGATTCGTGGGCCGATCGCCCTCAAGACTCCCCCACTCATGATCAAACACCAAGAACTCCACCACCTCAAGTCACCTCTCAGGTGCTTGACGACGATAGCTACATGGTGCAGACCACTCCATCTGTAACGCCCCAAGACCGACGCTCCAGACGCCTTCCTTGTTTTTCGTTATCGTCGCGTGTATTTATTTGTGGGTTGCATTTCATCATGGCATCATCCGCATTGCATCGGCACTCGTTGCCGTCATTGTTTTTAAAACTTGTATCCGCTCGCAGTTGCCGTGTCCCCCCTTGCTTTCGTTGACCGTTCCCCGACCAACCTTGTTATTCGTTTGCCCTCTTGCCTAAACCGGAGTCTCTCTGTACAGTGCACAGACCCCCTTGTGTGCGCGTCCGAAGCTGTCCCGAACCCGAACCGCTCAGTCATGACCGATGGGTCCGGATCATCCCCCACCATTCCTAAAATATCTCCGTTTTCTTTGTTTGGTCTCCCTATTTATTTATTTCTCAACCGTCCAATTAAGATCGGAGGGACCAAATACCCCTACCCAAAATTTCACTTGCTATATAAAGACCAAACCCTAAAACCTAGGGGAGTTGTCCCATCCATCAATCTCCATGCCGCCGCCACCTTCCTCGTTTTCCCCATCGATCCAATCCATCGATCCACTGCCGATTCCCCATCCAACCAGCGCCCGAGCCCGAGCTCCTTCGATCGGAGCCACCAAGAGATCCCTGCTGCCCCGACCGAGAGCGAGCTTCTCCTCCCGTTTGCTCTCACTCCAGGGCGCCGTCGCCGCCGGCGCACCCAGCCACCTGGACCGCGCCCCGTCTTCCCCGTCGACCAGGACCGGCCTCGACCCTCTCTCTCCCTTCGTTCTCCTCCTCCCGTCATTTCTCTCTCTCAATCTGAAGCTCTCTGTTTTTTTAACAGAGGACGTGCGTCGCCTCCTTCAGCTCCGCCCGCGCGCCACCTCGTCGGAGAACGCCCCCACGCGCCCGGATCCGCTCGTCTCGGCTGCCCCGTCAAGTTCCCGGAGCCGCCGCCGCCTCGCCAGCGCTGCTCGCCTCCGCCTGCCAAGCTTCTGCGTCGCCGCGCCAAGTCCCCTGCATCGCAGTGCCACCGGCATCGAGCGAGACAACCCCGCGCCTCGCCCGTTCCAGTCGCGCCGCCCCTTGTCTCCCCTGCTCTGGATCGAACGCCAAGCTGACACCGTCCCTGCGACGTCCCTGCCGCCAAGTCCACGTCGCGGCCTCTGCTTCCTCTTCGTCGAGAAGGGACTCACTCATTCCAGCACGCCTCCGCCCGCGCCAAGTCCGTCTTCATGACCAGCCGCCGTCACCAAGACCTCGCCTCCGCCCAGATCCTACCTGGCGCCGCCGCCTTCGCTTGCCTCGCCGTCGCCAGGTCCCTGCTGCTAGCGCCCTGCTTCCTCTGCTTCGTCCAGGACGAGCGCGTTGACCACGCCCCCTCCACCCCGTTCGATCCAGCCTGCCAGCAGCCAGATCCACCAAGCCCAGCCGCCAGCTCGCCCGCTTCGGCCTGCCTCCTCCCCGCACATTGGGCTCGGCCCAAGGTGAGCAGTCCAGCCACGCCCACCAGATCCAGCCCGCATATGTTTTTTTCCTGTGCGCTGCGATTTTCCTAATTGTTCAGAAAACTGCATGTTTACAGATTGCACCCTCATGTTCATGCATATAATAACTCAACAACCGTGCATCGGATTAAAATGTTTTAAACATGTAAAATGCTTAGAATTTCATCTAGTTTCATAATATGCTACTTTCATCCATGTTAAAAATGTTTAACTTGTTGTTTGTTTAATTTTGCATAAATGCCATGCTAAAATGATTTATTTCATAACTAATTAACCGTAACTCGGAATTTAATAAACTTTATATGTAAATGGGGTAGAAAAATGCATAGATTAACTTGGTGCACTTTATTTTGATGTTTAACAACTTTAAAATTGTGTTTATGGCAGAGCAGTACCAAATCTAAAATATGCACATGAGGATTTTCCGGAATTGTTGTTTGTTGTTCCGGCCTCATTTAAACTTGCCTAGATAGGTAGTTTTCTTATGCCTCACCTCTTGCCATGTTAATCAACATTTAATATTGTTGGGTACATAACCGAGAGAGAACTAAATAATCGTATGTGGTGCTTCGTCAATATGCAACTCGTTGCATATTGAGCTCCACTTAATTTGTAGTGTTGTTTGTTGCACTTTGCCATGCCATGCTCAGTAAATCGGACATGCATCATACTTGTTTGTGCATCATGCCATGTGTATGTGGTGGTTGTTTACTATGTTGTTTGTTTCTTTCCGGGTTGCTTCTCTCGTTAGCTTCGGTTTCGTTCCGGAGTTGTGAGGATTCGTTCGACTACGTCCGTTTGTCTTCTTCATGGACTCGTTCTTCTTCCTTGCGGGATCTCAGGCAAGATGACCATACCCTTGAAATCACTTCTATCTTTGCTGCTAGTTGTTGGCTCTATTGCTATGCCGCGCTACCTACCACTTGCTATATCATGCCTCCCATATTGCCATGGCAAGCCTCTAACCCACCTTTCCTAGCAAACCGTTGTTTGGCTATGTTACCGCTTTTGCTCAGCCCCTCTTATAGCGTTGCTAGTTGCAGGTGAAGGTGAAGTTTGTTCCATGTTGGAACATGGATATGTTGGGATATCACAATATCTCTTATTTAATTAATGCATCTATATACATGGTAAAGGGTGGAAGGCTCGGCCTTATGCCTGGTGTTTTGTTCCACTCTTGCCGCCCTAGTTTTCCATCATACCGGTGTTATGTTCCTTGATTTTGCGTTACTTACGCGGTTGGGTGATTTATGGGACCCCCTTGACAGTTCGCTTTGAATAAAACTCCTCCAGCAAGGCCCAACCTTGGTTTTACCATTTGCCTACCTAAGCCTTTTTCCCTTGGGTTCTGCAGACTCAACGGTCATCTTTATTTAACCCCCCCCCCCCCGGGCCAGTGCTCCTTCGAGTGTTGGTCCGAACCGAGCAACCTGCGGGGCCACCTCGGGGCAACTTGAGGGCTGGTTTTACTCGTATCTTGACTTATCCGGTGTGCCCTGAGAACGAGATATGTGCAGCTCCTATCGGGATTTGTCGGCACATCGGGCGGCTTTGCTGGTCTTTTTTTAACATTGTCGAAATGTCTTGTAAACCGGGATTCCGAGACTAATCGGGTCTTCCCGGGAGAAGGAATATCCTTCGTTGACCGTGAGAGCTTATAATGGGCTAAGTTGGGACACCCATGCAGGGTATAAACTTTCGAGAGCCATGCCCGCGGTTATGTGGCAGATGGGAATTTGTTAATATCCGGTTGTAGAGAACTTGACACTCGACTTAATTAAAACGCATCAACTGCGTGTGTAGCCGTGATGGTCTCTTTTCGGCGGAGTCTGGGAAGAGAACACGGCTTTTGGGTTACGTTTGACGTAAGTAGGAGTTCAGGATCACCTCTTGATCATTACTAGTTGACGACCGTTCCGTTGCTCCTCTTCTCGCTCTTATTTGCGTATGTTAGCCACCATATATGCTTAGTGCTTGCTGCAGTTCCACCTCACTACCTTCTCCTACCCATAAGCTTAAATAGTCTTGATCTCGCGGGTGTGAGATTGCTGAGTCCTCGTGACTCATAGATACTTCCAAAACAGTTGCAGGTGTCGACGATACCAGTGCAGGTGATGCAACCGAGCTCAAGTGGGAGTTCGACGAGGACCTTGGTCGTTACTATGTTTCATTTCCTGATGATCAGTAGTGGAACCCAGTTGGGACGATCGGGGATCTCGCATTTGGGGTTGTCTTCTTTTCTTTTGGTTCCGTAGTCGGACCTATGTGTGTACTCTGATTGATGTATGATTTATTTATGTATTGTGTGAAGTGGCGATTGTAAGCCAACTCTTTATCCCATTCTTGTTCATTACATCGGATTGTGTGAAGATGACCCTTCTTGCGACAAAACCACAATGCGGTTATGCCTCTAAGTCGTGCCTCGACACATGGGAGATATAGCCGCATCGTGGGTGTTACACCATCACCAAAGGCGTCGCCCGCATTTTGTAGGCTACGCAAAGGCCCTAGGCCACAGGTCACCATGTCGAGCATTCCAGAAGGAGATGTGCAACAAAGCTCAGTAGCACGTCAAGTGTTTCCTGAAGCCACTCCTACTGCGAATGTCTCCGAGTCTGAAGCAAAAGCTGCTGAAGACATTCCGGCTGCATCAGCCAATGACAATCAAGAACCACGACAAGAAGAAGAAAGAGTTGCAACACCGCCTGCCATTGAAGAAGTCATTCTCGAGGAGAATGTGTCTATGCCCGAACCTCCTGCCATTGAAGACACATAGGTTGAGAACACTGAGGCTGCCACCAACAATGGCACTGAGGCCAATGACGTTGTCATGGCTGAAGATAATGTGGAGCCTGAAGCCAATGTTGTGCCTGAAGCTCATGAGCAACCTGAAGCCACTGTTCCAGCCCCAAGGCCTCACACCATTGAACAGGCCTATAATCGTGGTGAACTTGTCACAGTTTGGTGGCCCATAATGGTGCCTCCCACTACTCCCGGACCCCAATATGACTATCATGTGGAGCAGAGGCCACAAGTTCAGAAGCCAAAGCCTAGGCTACCAATGCTTCCAGGTGTTGCAACCTCCCCAGGATCATTCAGTGTGAACAGCTTCAGAGCCCACAACACCTTCTTTGATAGCGCCAAGAATCCTTACTCGAAGCCAAAGATCTCTCCTGATCACTTCTGGAGCTATCAGCAGCGCAGCTATTATTCATGTGTCTTATACAATCAAGAGCGAATCTTTCCTCACATGCGTCTGGATTGTGAAGCCATTGCTGGTCTGCCCTGCCTGGAAGAAACTCTGGATTGTTTCAGAGAAGTTGGTCTTCTGCCGTTCGTCACTAACAAAGAACACCGGAATGAAGAGCTCCTGCTGCAGTTCTACGCCACACTTCACATTCGTGGCTACAACAGGGATCCCAAGACATGGGTCCTTGAGTGGACGTCAGAGATGTGCACCATGAAGCCAAAGCTCAAGACATTATTGAGCTTACTTCCCTGCCCACTCCAGGTGAACTCTATGAGCCTGGTTGTCAGCTTCACACTAATGAACCGCAGAGTATCTTCCAGCGGCCTGAACCAAATATGAGTCAAATGCTGAGCATGATGAAGCCATTGCCTCAAGATGCTGATTGTCCCAAGGAATTCTTCATCAAGGACCTTGAGTACCTGCCCCGAACAGTCTATCACATTCTGAAGCGTACTCTCTGGCCCATCAAAGGATATTCTGCTGAAGCCAAACTAGAAGGAGCCATGAAGACTTTGGTGTTCTATATTGTCAATGGCATCAGATTCAATTCTCGGGATTTCTTCATCAGAAAACTTGCTGCGTCTGGAATTGATCTGTTTGGCTTGAAGTTTTATGCTCCATGGGTAATGCGCCTAACCAAGCTTCATTCCTCTGTCAACTACAAGCCCTTAGTGCGCAACCATCTTGTCTTTTTGCCTGAGGTTGATATGTCCGTCGAACCCATCTACCCCGAGCCTACCAAGGAGCCAGTTTATCTTCATAATATTGATCGCCAAAGCTTCTCGCAACCAATGGAGGGTGTTCTTGCTGCAAGTCGAGTCTAACCACTGGCTGGAAATATGCGCGCACCTCATCGTGCAAACACTGAAGCCACTGAAAGCACCATTGCTCAAAGGCCTCGAAAGCGGTCTCGTGTACTCAATGACCGAGAGCTCCTTGTGGCCTTACATCAGAAACATGATAGGCATCACGACTGGCTGAAGCGTCAGATGCAGAGCATCTTGGGGGATGTCAATCGCATTCGCAATCTAGCCACCAAGAACGCATTCGTAGCTCATGAAGCCTGTCGGCGGTCTTGGAAGAGTCTCACTCTGCTATGCTCTGAAGATGATCTTCGCGAAGACGGCTTCACAAAGGGCTTCAAATTTGATTCCAAGCCTCCCCAGAATGCAAGCTTGCGTCGGACTCCTTCCATTGAAGACTCTGAGTATTCATTTTTGGCTGCAACTGTTGTTGCGAGAGTCGTCGATGAAGAAGATGATGCCACTTCACCAACCATGGCTTCACCGCGTCTCGACACTACACCAAGCCCCTCTGCACCACCGAACTCCAACGTCGACCCTGCACCAGACTCGATGGCACTGACATCAATTCTCGGTGAGACCGACTAGTGCAAAAGACTTGACCGTTAGGCTTATTGGTGAGACCGATTATACCAACTCGGTGGGACCGAAGTGCAATGGCAAAGGTAGAACCCCGTTTCAGAAATTTTGATCGTTTCAACTCGGTGGTTCCAAAGTGAAGCGACTTCATCACATAAACTTAGCAATGCCATCTCGATGGGACCGAGATCCATTTCGGCCAAACTGAATTGCTAGGGTTTTGGCTGTGGCCATGGAATGATCATCTCGGTGGGTACGGAGTAGGTGATATCGGTGGGACCGAAATGATGAATTAGGGTTTGGATAGATGTGTTTTGGGAAAGCGATGGAGGGTTTTGGGAGCAATATCACTAAGCACTTTGAGCAACAACCTCATCAACAATACCTCATCCCCTTTTAATAATATTGGCTTTCCTAAGGGACTCAATGTGATCTTGGCTCACTAAACCAAAATGAAGAGTCTTGGGTAGCCAATCCTTTGTCCGTGATATTTTGAGGGGTCCACAACCATTAGTCCTTGCCATGCCAATCATTGATCTTTTCTGAATATATCATAAATGTTCATTAGGTCAATGACATATATAATCTTATTAATTACCAAAACCACCCGGGGATTAGTTGCACTTTTATGAACCTATTACAAAACATGATCATCTCATACATCAACATATATCACATCATGTTTTTTTGGCCACACGACATCACAACATGCCCTGCAAAAACAAGTTAGACATCCTCTACTTTGTTGTTGCAATTTTTGCGTGACTGCTAGGGCAAACTATAAGAACCATTCTTATCTACGCAAAACCACAACGGTGATATACAAGTTGCCTTTTAACCTTATACAAGAACCGCCATTGTCAAATCAGATTCAACTAAAGTAGCAGAGACAGACACCTGCCAGCCAATTTTATGCAATACGAGTTGCATGTTATTCACTGGAATCGGTCTCTTGTACGAGGACAACTAAGGTTGGTCCGAGCTGCTTCATTCCACAATGCCGCCGAATCCAAATAAGACAAGGGAGGTAAGCAATTTGAACATCAACGCCCACAACTTCTTTGTGTTGTACTCGTGCATAAACATCTACGCATAGACCTAGCTTGGATACCACTGATGGGGAACGTTGCATGAAAATCAAAAAATATTCATACGAACACCCAAGATCTAGTCTAGGAGATGCATAGAGACGATAGGGGAGTGTGTCTACCTACCCTTGTAGACCGGAAGCGTTAGCATCATAACGCGGTTAATGTAGTCATACTCTTCGCGATCCAATCACGATAAAACCGATCTAGTGCCAAACAGACGGCACCTCCAAGTTTAGCACACGTTCGGTTCAGTGTCGTAATCTCCTTCTTGATCCAACAAGCGAGGGAAAGGATGTAGATGAGATATGAACCAACACGATGGCGTGGTGATAGTGAGAGCAACGGAACTGCAGAAGGGCTTCGCCAAGCGTTTGCGCGAGGTGGAGGAGGTGTAATGGGAGGGAGACGGGCAAGGGTGGAAGGGTGCAGATCCCCATGAACCTCCCCACTATATATAGGGGTGGAGGGGGCTGGTGGCTTTCCCTACAAGCCCCTAAGGTCATTGGCCAAGGGGTAGGAAGGAAATTCCTGCTTTCCTTTCCGCACTAATCGCTATCCCCCTTTTTAGGGATCTTGATCTTATCCCTTCAGGTTATGATCCTATTCCTTGTAAGAGGGGATCTTCATGCACCTAGACCAAGGTTGTGGGACCTTTCCCCACTACCCAAGTTCAAGTGGATCCCCTCATGCAGGTGGGCCCCACTTCAAAACCTAATAGAACCTTTCGGGTACAATACCGAAAAAACCAAACTTTTTACGGAACCCAAAATATGACTTCCCATATATAAATCTTTACCTCCGGACTATTCCGAAGCTCCTCATGACGTCCCGGATCCCATTCAAGACTCCGAACAACATTTGTATTTTGCCATATTTGTAAGTGCATCTAGTGCCACCCCTAGTTGGTTTTGGAGTATTGACGACAAACTTGGTTGAGGGACTAATGTGTTTGTGAGAATTGCAGGATAACACAGGTAGTAGTCCCTCATTGATTCGGTTTACCTACCAGAGATGACCCCTAAAAATGTGAGAAGACATTGAAGACAATGTTGGTATGTGAAGATATTCACAACGAAGACTATGACATGAGAAGACATCGCATGAAGACTATGGAGTGCGAAGACATAGTTGTTTCATAGTTTCCTTTTCTTATTTGTTGAGTCAAAGGAACCACCGCACTGTTAAGTGGGGTCCAAGTGAACAAAGTCAGAATGACTAAAGTGATGCTCAACCAAATCCTATGTCTTCGAGCGAAGACAATGAGAGCAAATCTTATCCAGAGTTGGATGAGTCAGCTTTACTTGTAGCCCAAGTCAAGCTGCCGCGTGTGTTTGAAATCTGACCGTTGGACACGTATCAGTTCTGTCGTGGAATTGTCACGGCAGATGTCCTTAGTGTGAGGACTTAGTCGCGAGGCCAACGCATTTATGTAGTAGCTTGAGAGGGGTTGAGCGGAATCGAGAGACGCAACACAAGACGAGGATTTAGACAGCTTCGGGCCCCGGGAAACATCATCCGGTTACAACCCTACATGCTGTTTGAGGCTAGGTCTCATTATGATCATGGGAGAGTCTCCCGGAATCGGCTCTCGGTGTCTAGCCCTAGAAATTGTTTTTGTCTTGTCTGTCCCTCTTTGGGGTGCCCTACCCCTCCTTATATAAGTTAGAGGGGCGGGTTACATGCGGAGTCCTAGTTGGACTAAGACTAGTCTATCTTTTCTTACAAGCTGAATACAAGTCCGGGTCTTACTTCCTTGGTAGGAGAATATTCCTTATGCCTTTCCTCATAAACCGGCCCACCATAACATGAGCCGGCCTTCTGGGGGGCCTACTCTTCTGTCTGACCCACCGTCGGGGCCATCATTAAGTCGCCAGGCTCATGAGTCGCCAATCCTCCGTCGGGTTACGATGAAGCGCCAAGTCCGGCCGGGTCATACTCCCGGCCGGGTCATACCGCGGGGTATATCCCCGACATTAGCCCCCAGTTTAATTTGGATTTATCCATGTTAAACTGATCCTGCAAAATAATTGAAGAACAAATTTGACAGGTTGTGCTCCGGGTTAAATATTCTTGTAAGCCGGCACCTGATCATCCTTAAGTCCTTGACATTTTCTCCTAGAATATCCGGGTCAATAGGCCAGCTTCAGAGTCAATTTGCTGGCATTGGTCTCTTGTAGAGAAATATTGTAAGAAATAATTCACTTGAATCGGCTTCCAAAGCACCGGCTTAAAAGATATTGGTTTTGAAATACTCATCTGACTTTCAGCCGGCTTGAAGAGGTAAAACTTGCCGGTTTATCATAACCAAAATTGACGGCTTGTAAATATTGATAGCACCGGGTCATAACTGTTGGTGACACCGGATCATGATTGTTGCAAACACCGGGTCAACTTGATCTTCTCAAAACTGAGAATTTGAAGATTTTTCTCCCTTATATGTATATCACCTGTAGCCCCCAAGTCTTAAGAGGAGAACATAGTGATAACTTAAGACTTGCTTCAATATTAGTAATGCAACCTTGAAGAAATCTGAGTTATTCATCTTAATCATTAGTCATAAACTGAATATTCCATATATGTAGCCCCCAAGTGCCGGGTTGTCATGCTTGCAGCAACCTGGGACTTGTAATTGCCTTATGCTCATAAAAACTTGAACCAGTGTAGCCCCCAAGGGCCGGGTCATTATGCAATAATGAGCAGAGACTTTGTAAATATAATCATGTAAACTGGACCAGCAATGTGTAGCCCCCAAGGGCCGGCTTAGTAAGATAATACGGAGCTGGGACTTTGTATATAATTTATGGATAATATCATCATATAATATAATCTCCACCATGGGGCTTGAACCCACATCCACAAGGTTAAGAGCTTTGTACTCTACCAACTGAATAGTAGACCATTCAATATAATGGATTAATGCTTGTGTACCTTGAATTTTTGACAGGAGCAATTGGTAGCCCCCAAGGGCCGGCTCATTACAATGTGATGAGTCGGGTCTTCAATAAGTTGAGCAAAAAATGACTTTGCATTAGCCCCCAAGTGCCATGGTACATGCTGGCAGTAACATGGGACTTGCATATTCGATGTAATATCAATTTGAATAATGTAGCCCCCAAGTGCCGGGTCGTAAGCCTGAAGCGACTCGGGACTATTCCTTCCATTGTAGAATAAATCATATCCATTTATAAAATAATAGCCATTGCGCCAAAGCGACTTTGAATACCTCATATGTTGATAAGTAAATCTGGAGTTTAAATACCCGGCGGCTCTTGGCCGATGGCAATTTAATACGCCTCCATTGTAAGCCGGAATTTTTATAACCCGACGGCTTATAGCCTTTGAGAAAATCGAGAACGGATAATCATTTTGAAGCATCGATTTTAATGATGAGCTTGGACTTAAAAATTTATATAAGTCATAGTTCTGCAAATCCTGCATAGAGTTTAAACAACATACGCCCTGGCGACTTAATGTCAAAAGCCCGGGCGGGTAACTACCCAAATTGGCGGTTTACCGCAGGGCGGGTCATAATATCTTACATATGACCACTGATGTGTAAAAAAGGAGTCACAGATAAGCCTGTTATGAATCATAACTTTGAAACATAACTATAATATCATATTTGTGATATTGAATTTGCATTGTCGGTTTATATGACCTGCACAATAAGGGTGATAACCCAATCTTTGATACGCACATGATTCCAAATGCGCAATTCAAAACATACCGGCGGCTTAAAGTCCATAGCCAGGACCGGTTTAAACATAATCATGTATAAACAATATCATACCTGTGATATTGAATTGTACTGCCGGCTTATGATACCTGTGCAGTAAGTATGATAACCCAATCCTTAGAAGCCAATGCTTCCACATAGATGATGATTGTCATAAGCCGGCGACTTATCATCAAAAATCAAGCCGGGTTTAAATAGAAACCACTCATATACACTTTAGATGTGTTCAAAAGAGCTTCAAATTATTTGCAAAAAGTGACTTCAAAAATTTTGAGGCTTCTGATTCGAATACGATCATAAAACCATCCCAAAGGGGTTAAGATAAGATTCGAATACGATCATATAGCCCCCAGTGGCTTTGGCGTTGCCGATTAAGAGGGTACCGACAGCTATGTTCTCTTTGGTTCAAATACGACCTATGTTTGAACAGGAAGCCCCCAAATGACCTTGAGAGTTGTTTAACGACGCCGATTCGAATACGATCCACATCGGTTCCCAAGAGGGGTTGAGCTATGATTCGAATACGATCAAGAAACCCCCTAGTGAGCTCGGCAGTGTGCCGATCAAGAGGGTACCGACAGCTATGTTCTCTTTGGTTCGAATACGACCTATGTTTGAACAGGAAGCCCCCTAGTGATCATGAGAATATTTGACGACTCTGATTCGAATACGATCAGGGTCACACCAAAAGGGTTAAGCTAAATTCAAATACGATCAGCTCCCAATGGTCATTAAAGCAGGGTACCTATATTTGAGTTGTGCTTTGTAACAGACTCTCTTTGGTCCCTTTAATTTTTCCTGAGAACTCGAACTTTTCGAGAGATAACCTCTTTTTGAACCAGAAATTTGTAAACCAGATATTGAGAGCTTCAAAGCTTTATAAGATATAAATTTACCTTGAGCCGGATGTTTGAACCGGATTTGAGAGCTTCAAAACTTTGCGGGAGAGAGATATCTCTTGAACCGGATTTTAAACCGGAATCTTTATTTTGAACCGGCAATTTTCTGGCGGTCTTTAAATTTTCATCAATATGGTAGTAGCCTTCGGAACCGGGTTATCATTCCCTCCAACGACCCGGAGTTCCCGAGTCATGTCACTGTAGCCCCCGAGTCTCCAGATGACTCGAGGAGTTGGCTTGAGATTCTCCATATTTAACCGTGATATAAACCGGCATAACTTGTATATCATTGGTGTTGATAGCACGATGTGTATCCACAGAAGGTTGAGGTGACTGCGGCGGGTTATAAATGATCCCGTATGAGCCGTGTCAGCAACTCGGCCAATGGTTCCTTCCAACTGGTTGTTTGAAGTTTAACCAAACTGTAGTGACGGCGACTTGTGCGCATGTCCATTGAGCCATCCGGTGCAGACGGCGGTTGATAATACATGATAATTTGCCTCCAATTTGTTGGAAGAAAATCGGGCTTCCCAAGCAGTGACTTGCTCATACTCAATAAACAGCTCATGCAGACAGGTGCGGCCCGGTGTGTTGATGTAGACCAGGCCGCGGGAGACGGACGGTAAAGACGACCGCAACATCTAAGGCGGCACAGACAGATGAACCGGCCGTGGCGTTGTAAGCCGGTGCGGACGGGCAAGTTGTCCTCCTTGTTGTAAGCCGGCGTGGTCGCGGTTGTCTGCCACGGCGTTGTAAGCCGGCGCGGCCGCGAGAGACGGCCACGGCGTTGTAAGCCGGTGCGGGAGTCCGTTGAGTAATGGCGACCACCTGTGCCAAAAGATATTGGCGTGCCTCCATCCCCGTGGTATAATATCACTTTTTGTCATAAATAATTGCCCTGCATAAATAATATTGCAGACCAAGGCAAAGATAAATTTGTTCTTTGATAGAAAACAATGTACGTTAATAAACTTTAAACAGATAGACATCACCTGATTGTCCGGACGACAGATGATCCGTTCAACGCCACGGCAACAGCTCAGGCAGGCCGCGACTCAATATAACCCGGCTTAACACAACAGAGGCGAGTTGGTTCGACGGTCTAGTCATGCGAGCGATGATGACGATGTTGGCGAGTTGATGCTGCAGCTCGGAGCACAACGGCGACTCCACCCGGCGGCAGAAGTGGCTGTGCGAGGCCATGGCTAGCGGGTTGGAGAGGCGCGGCTGTGGCCGGTTCAGCGGGCACGGGCGCCGGCAGGCATGACGGATTTGAGCAGCGGCTGCGGGTCAATGATGTCAACCCAGAGGAGGTGAGGTGCGGCTGAACCGGTGACGAGTTGGAGAGGCGCGGCTGCGGCGGGTTCAGCGGGCAGCGGCCTGACGGACACAAGCTTGGAGGCGCAGGGCAGCTTCTCTGGCGGCGGTTCGACGGATGCAGGTCGGAGTCGCAGGGCAGCTCTCTGCTTGGGTCAAGAGGAGACACAGCTTGGCCGGTTTATTGCGGCAGAGGTGAAGCCGCTAGATTGCCATGGTGATTTGACGTTGCGGTCGGTCAAAAGGCCCGTGGCCGAGTGGGTCATGGCAATGGCTCGGGGACAAAACTGTTGCATCTCGGTGACGGCGAATCCGGGTCATAGCCGAAAATATCTCCTGAATTGTGCCGCAGGTAAAGCCGCAGGAGCACGTTCCAGGTCGGTTCGCCGACAGGACTGACTGGCGAGGCGGCGATTTATCGTGCGAGGAAGTGGCAGGTCAAACGGAGGAGTCCAAGTCCATCGATAACTCGCTCCCGGGTCGTGTCTGTTTCCTCCTCTCCCCTTTTTTTTCTCTGATCTAGTAGTAGTATTCACGTGGTACTGGCCCTTTTCCCAAAAAAGAACAGTTGACGATGGATCTCACGTGGCATAGTACTAGTTTAAGTAGTACTAGTCTAGCACTTTTGATTTGGTCTTGATTGGACCGTGAGTAGATGATTGCTCGTACGCGTGCTGGCTCCCCCGTATAAAACGGCAATCGGTCAGCGAAGTATTTTTAACTGGTCTTGGTTTCGTCGGATTGCACGGTCGTTCCGGCGGAAATCAATTTTACTCGGACCGGCGGATCAATAGGTCACGTGCGATGGCGCGCACGGAACCTTAGCTTCTGTCCATCCCAAACCATGTACTACCGGCTCCAAACTTAATCATGTTTCTGATCACAAAATAACAAACTTGCCGATTCTTTCTCATCCGACGAAATCGCGAGCTCGTCGATCCCTAGATGAGATCCCTTCAAGAACTCAACACCACCGTGCGCGGGCCCCACGGTGGGCGCCAACTGTCGTGGAATTGTCACGGCAGATGTCCTTAGTGTGAGGACTTAGTCGCGAGGCCAACGCATTTATGTAGTAGCTTGAGAGGGGTTGAGCGGAATCGAGAGACGCAACACAAGACGAGGATTTAGACAGCTTCGGGCCCCGGGAAACATCATCCGGTAACAACCCTACATGCTGTTTGAGGCTAGGTCTCATTATGATCATGGGAGAGTCGCCCGGAACCGGCTCTCGGTGTCTAGCCCTAGAAATTGTTTTTGTCTTGTCTGTCCCTCTTTGGGGTGCCCTACCCCTCCTTATATAAGTTAGAGGGGCGGGTTACATGTGGAGTCCTAGTTGGACTAAGACTAGTCTATCTTTTCTTACAAGCTGAATACAAGTCCGGGTCTTACTTCCTTGGTAGGAGAATATTCCTTATGCCTTTCCTCATAAACCGGCCCACCATAACATGAGCCGGCCTTCTGGGGGGCCTACTCTTCTGTCTGACCCACCGTCGGGGCCATCATTAAGTCGCCAGGCTCATGAGTCGCCAATCCTCCGTCGGGTTACGATGAAGCGCCAAGTCCGGCCGGGTCATACTCCCGGCCGGGTCATACCGCGGGGTATATCCCCGACAAGTTCCTTAGTGACCCAGGGTCATTTCGGACAAATCAGGTCGGGTTGCCTCTTGGCTATAAGTAGCCCACCCCCTGCACCATAAATTGGTGGCTGCTCAGAGTTAGTGCACGGCTTTTGTCGTTTGAGAGCAACCCACCTCCGAAGCATTTGAGAGAGAGAGATCCTTGCGAGGACAAAGCCCAAAACACCCAGAGCTAAAGAGTGTTAGGCATCACTGAAGTCTTTCTGTCCGCCTGATCTGAAGACTTGTTACACTTGAGGACTGTGAATCCTCCAGCCGGTTAGGCGTCGCATTCTGAGCATCCAAGAGTCATTGTGGATTGCCGGTGAACGAAGTCTGTGAAGGTTTGGAAATCTACCTTGAAGACTTACCAGAGTGATTGGGCGAGGACTAAGTGACCTTAGCTCAAGGGGAATAAGGTGAAGATGCGGTCTTCTGAGTTAAATCTCAGCCTCCCTAACCAGACGTAAAGTTGTCACAGCAACTGGAACTGGTCCAACAAATCCCTGTCCTCACCAAGCAACTGGTTCTATCTCTTACCTCTCTTTACTTACAGTTTGTCTTCGTGAAGTCATTGCCTGCTTGCTTGATCTGATTGACTTCACTGTGTGACGACTATTGTTCTTTGGCTTCATACTACCTTCCATCCTGATCTACACTACCTAGCTGCTAATAGTCTTCATGCTTTCACTTCATTGCTTACTTGACAATGGCTTGTCTAGTGTGGTCTACCTTCCGCTGCATATCTATAGGCTCAGATCTACTATTTGTCTTCAAAGCCCCCGTGTTTTGAAGACTTCCATAAAAATCGCCTATTCAACCCCCCCCCTCTAGTCGATAACTAGCACTTTCAATATTAATATCTCAATACTACCCTACCGGTACCGAACATTAAGCATGCGACCCTACGGGTTCGAGAATCATGTAGACATGACCGAGACTCCTCTGTGTTTAACAACCAATAGCGGCACCTGGATGCCCATATTGTTTCCTACATATTCCACGAAGATCTTTATCGGTTCAACCATGATGTCGAGAATTCAGTTAATCCCGTATGCAATTCGCTTTGTCCTGCGATATGTTACTTGCCCGAGATTCGATCGTCGGTATCTCCATACCTAGTTCAATCTCATTAATGGCAAGTCTATTTACCCATTCCATAATACAAAATCCCGTGACTAAACTCCTTATCCACTTGCTTGCAAGCTTCTTAATATGTTGTATTACCGAGAGCGCCTAGAGATATTTCTTCGTCACACGGAGCGACAAAACCTAGTCTCGATCCATGCAACCTAAAAGAAACCTTCGGAGATACCTGTAGAGCACCTTTATGATCACCCAGTTACGAAGTGATGTTTGATAGCACACAAAGTATTCCTCCGGTATCCTGGAGTGGCATGATCTCATGGTCAAAGGAACACATACTTGACATTACAAAAGTTGTAGCCAATAGCTAAGTGATAAGATCTGATGCTAAGCTTACGGTTGGGTCCGTCCATCACATCATTCTCCTAATGATGTGATCCCGTTATCAAATGACACCGCATGCCTATGGTTAGGAAACCTTAACCATTTTATCAACGAGCTAGTCTAGTAGAGGCTTACTAGGGACACAGTGATGTCTATGTATTCACACATGTATTTAAGTTTCCGGTCAATACCATTCTAGCATGAATAATAAAAATTTATCATGAACGGTAAATATGATAATAGCCATTTTATTTTTTCCTGGCATATTTCCAACACCTTTATTTCTCTTTTTCTCCATGTGCTCCTCCATCCACTACACACAACCTCCCCATACAAGCCCGCGCCGCACCACCTCCCTCCCGGCGCCGCCGCACCACCTCCCACCATGCGCCACCACACCCTGTAGAACTAGCTTCCCTCCTTGACGTACCTCCGACCATCGTGCAGTTCCTCTCGATGGCCATCGTTGCTACCTACCACCACAGGGAGGGGTGCTTCAACGGCAAGATGGGGGAGTAGGAGGTACATCCACCTCCAACGACACTCCAGTGACGGATCCAGGCGTGCCCCAGTCAAATCCCACCGCCACGTTCCCTATAGGTGAGGGATCTCGAGAGGCTGCCCTCTGAGCACACACGCGGGTGGCTGGACATGACCGATGCAGGCGGCTGGACATGTTCGGGAAACCAGCAATTTTGTTTAACTGAAAAATCTTTGCCATCACCTTCATAGTCAATATACGGCAAAGCCGTGTCGGGGTGCACCTACTAACAGATGACCATAAACCCTACTTTGCCGTCTGCCAGGGAAAAAACCAAACGGCAAAGACTTTGTCGTTAGCCCGACGAAAAACTGGCAGCAAATTAGCTCTTTGCTAATTTATTCTTTTCCGACTTTGTTTGACGTCAGCAAGCTGGTGGCAAAGTCTTTGCCATCTGTTTTGAGGTCTTTGCCGTCTGTTTGAGGCTGACGATAAATTTTCTGATTTTCTGCAGTGACCCCCAATGAATTAGCCTCAAATCACTCAAGGCTAATCTTGAAAATGAACATGACACCTTTACAAACGGCACGGAGCACACCAAAAGCAAGGACGCTTCCAGGACTTCACTCCTACTTCCTAGGAGCACATGATCCAAGAGTAACACTACTGCAGGATGCTGCTAACGCGACACTACGATCAGAGACCCTTCAACGAAACTGTGTACGATGCAATAATCGCAAACGGTGGTGTAAAATAACCGTCAAAAAGGTGCAAACCGTTTGCGATGGCGGGCACATCAAACACGGTTCAGATTTTAGTTGCGTGTGTGATGATGAGCATACGGTTGATCCATACGAACTGTTTGCGATTAGACAGAACAACAGAAACGGGCATCCATATCAATGTGTGTGCGATATACGGCATACAGTTCGCTCCGATGAACTGTTTGCGATGATCAAGGTGAACACAAACGATTCTGCGTAACAAGATGTGTGTGATTCCCGGCAAACAGGTCGGTAATCAGAATAGTGTCCACGAGCCAATCATCGGCATCCGTGGCCTCGGCATAGTAGCTGAAAGACTTGGGCTGATTTGCGAGAAACTGGTTGAGAGTGGCAAAGTGAAACTGATTGTTGCCTTGACCTTGATTGCCTTGATTGCCTTGCCCTTGAGTACGTTCTTGCAAGAGTTGCAGAATCATCTGAGCATTGGCGTTGGTGGCTGCCATGATAGCTTGCCATGCCTCCGGAGGCGGAGGTGGTGGCGGAGGGTTCGCTTGACTCCCTTCATTGCAATCCGGATTCTGACGCGTTGGCGGAGCCATCCTGAAGAGGGTGACATCCGTTAGCATCTTGATAGACAAATAGATAAGTAGAATCAACGGATAGAAATTGCAACATATAGTCTTCACAATAAACATTCGAACGAAGATGAACGAATGAATTCCGTAGTAAATCATCACACTTCCATAAGTTGAGAAGCCACTTGAAAAAGATATGGAGTGAACATAAGAATTCGAAGCAACTCGAATAGCACAATACAAAACAAAACAAAGTATTGGCTTGCAGGATAAGCCGGAACAAACATATGATAGATATTTCGTCCGAAGTTTTCGTGGTGGGGCCCACACGGGCTCAATCGTACAGCACCATCATCTACAAGGTTGTGCACATGACATACGAAGCGTCCCCGAGTCGGCAAAGCCATGGACTCTTTAAGACACAACGAGACCACTGTAAAATCAACCGTATACAGGCGGACCACTAGACGTCGAACCCGAATCTCATATCATGCGTCTGTCGGAAAGATATCCTAAGGCTACTTGAATTCCCACTTATAAACTCCCAAAACTTTCTGGTTATGCAATCTGGTGTAGGGGATACAGGGGACACAAAATATATCACCCAAACTAACAATCCCTAGATCCAGCTGTATCCATCCGTCAACACATAACCAAGAAACCTTCGGAAATCGTTTACCTCAACCTTCGAAAAACATCCGTTATACAAGTTATGGCAATACTCCCGAACTCCCGCCCCAGTACTGGGTGGCGTCGAGGTGATCTCACCAACAACTGCATAAAAGAGATTTCGATGTCGGCGAAACTCAGGTATTCCAGAACTGCAACGATAAAATTGTGACGACAACACCTCGGAGCTCAACTCCCCGGGACACCGCCACAACCCCTAAATGACAGGAGGCACCAAGAACAATGTTCTCGTCACAAATCCATCGGAACGATTCCAAGATACCCGCGTGATCCTAAAAAAAATTTAGTGAAATTTGAGGAGAGAGTAGTCAAAACTTCTACGTCAGGAGACCTCACCAGAGCGACGAAGGGACTAAGGAGTAAAAAGAATCCTACTCTCCGATATATAATCCTAAGACTCAAAACATTTTGTACTAGACTCAACAACGTCAGCGATTCGATCAAGCAGGGGGCTCCTAAGTCGGGGATGGCTCTGATTACCAACTTGTAACGCCCACGATGCGGCTATATCTCCCACGTGTCGAGGCACGACTTAGAGGCATAACCGCATAGTGGTTTTGTCGCAAGAAGGGTCATCTTCACACAATCCCATGTAATGAACAAGAATGGGATAAAGAGTTGGCTTACAATCGCCACTTCACACAATACATGAATAAATATCATACATCATCCAGAATACAAGCATATAGAC
This sequence comes from Triticum aestivum, assembly GCF_018294505.1. Lineage (NCBI taxonomy): Eukaryota > Viridiplantae > Streptophyta > Magnoliopsida > Poales > Poaceae > Triticum > Triticum aestivum. The sequence continues at coordinate 65,068,728 of NC_057796.1, forward strand.
CGACTACGGTCAAAATCCAGATGAAAATAAGACAACCCCAAATGCTAGATCCCCGATCGTCCCAACTGGGCTCCACTACTGATCATCAGGAAAAGACACATAGTAACGACCACGTTCCTCGTCGAACTCCCACTTGAGATCGACGCCATCATCTGCACTGGCATCGTCGGCACCTGCAACTGTTTTGGTAGAATCTGTGAGTCACGGGGACTCAGCAATCTCACACCCGCGAGATCAAGACTATTTAAGCTTGTAGGAAAGGGTGGTGTAATAAGGTGGAGCTGCAGCGGCAAAAGCATATATGGTGGCTAACTTGCGCAAATGAGAGCGAGAAGAGAAGCAACGGAACGGACGACATCTAGCAATGACCAAGAAGAGGTCCTGAACACCTACTTACGTCATGCATAACTCAGACCGTGTTCACTTCCCGGACTACGCCGAGAAGAGGCCATCACGGCTACACACGCAGTGGATGTATTTTAATTGGGTCAAGTGACAAGTTATCTACAACCGGACATTAACAAATTCCCATCTGCCTCATAACCGCGGGCACAGCTTTCGAAAGATAATACCCTGCAGGGGTGTCCCAACTTAGCCCATTATAAGCTCTCACGGTCAACGAAGGATAAACCTTCTCCCAGAAAGACCCGATCAGTCTCGGAATCCCGGTTTACAAGACATCTCGACAGTGGTAAAACAAGACCAGCAAAGCCGCCCGAATGTGCCGACAAATCCCGATAGGAGCTGCACATATCTCGTTCTCAGGGCACACCGGATAAGTCAAGCTACGAGTAAAACCAGACCTCGAGTTTCCCCGAGGTGGCCCCGCAGGCTGCTCGGTTCGGACCAACACTCGAAGGAGCACTGGCCCGGGGGGGTTAAAATAAGATGACCCTCGGGCTCGCGAAAACCCGGGGAAAAAGGCTTAGGCGGCAAATAGTAAAACCAAAGTTGGGCCTTGTTGGAGGAGTTTTATTCAAGGCGAACTGTCAAGGGAGTCCCATAAATCACCCGACCGTGTAAGGAACGCAAACTCAAGGAACATAATCCCGGTATAACAGTAACTAGGGCGGCAAGAGTGGAACAAAACACCAGGCATAAGGCCGAGCCTTCCACCCTTTACCAAATATATAGATGCATTAATTAAATAAGAGATATTGTGATATCCCAACATATCCATGTTCCGACATGGAACAACTTCAACTTCACCTGCAACTAGCAACGCTATAAGAGGGGCTGAGCAAAAGCGGTAACATAGTCAAACAACGGTTTGCTAGGAAAGGATGGTTAGGGGCTGACATGGCTAAAATGGGAGACATGATATAGCAAGTGATAGGTAGCGAGCATGGCAATAGAGCGAACAACTAGCATAGCAAAGATAGAAGTGATTTCGAGGGGTGGTCATCTTGCCTGCAAGGTTCTCAGAGTTGTCGAGAGCTTGATCCTCGTAAGCGTACTCGACAGGTTCCTCGTTCACGAACTCATCTCCCGGCTCTACCCAAGACAAGAACACAAACAAACGGAACCACAATCAACAACGAGAAATGCGCAAGCAACATGATGCAAAACATGTATGATATGCAAGATATGATATGCGATGCATATGCGTGCTTCGGAAGGGAAAATGATGAACATGGCAGTAACTTGGCAAACCAAACATGCCACTGGAAAGATGAGATGATTTCGGTCGAAATCGATATAAAGATCACCGGAATCGGATGCACGGTTTGCAAATGGCAAGCAAGACAAGAATGACACTGAACTGCGATAAACAGCAAGATAGCACTTAAAATGCAACAAGCAGCAATGCTACAGCACCCCAACATAGCAACAAAGCCCATGACAGTAATCTACAGGCGATGCTTGACAAAAGATGAACACTGAGCTATGGCTAGTTCACAAAATATCAAGCCCAAACAAGCATGGCAAAAGTGCAAAAGATTACAGGTTCACAGACTTAGTGAAAAACTGGACATGGCAGAAAACAGCATCAGGTAGCAAAGTTCAGAGCACAAAATCAACATGCTACAGGAACTTAACATAGCAAAACAAGGCATGGAAGTGTTCTACTAAATGCACATGACAAAAGTCCCTTAGTGACCATAAGCCAAAAAGGACCAGAAGATATGATGGCAAGCATGTAAACATAGCAAGTTTCGTTATCAGGTTCCAGACTTAGCAGAAAACAGAGCATGGCAGAAATATTAATATGTAGGCCTCTTTCTGAGCTTGATGCACTCACTACAGAGCAATGCATGACAAACCAAGCATACCTACAGCAAGATGGAATGTTTATGAAGCTAAACATGGCAAGAACAACTGCATAGCATGTAAGGATCAACTACAATAAGCTTGGCAAGATTGCAAATCATGTTAAGAATCTGTCAGAAATATTTTATAGCAAAAGTAGAGCAAGATTGAGTCATGCTATGGCACTCCATAATTGCAAACAATTGTAGTAATGTATCAATTACAACTATAGCTACAAAACATCCTTACTGAACATCTCCAAAATATGCATGGATCTCTCTGTAGCATCAAGTTTACATGGCAACAAAATTACAGCAGACAAGGACTTAGAGAAATCACGAAGTCCCTCAAATCAGAAATATTACGGGGCCTCCTTTGCATGCTTGTGCTAGTCAACACAGGGATCACAAAAATACATGGACTACACCACTGGAAAGATGGCATGACATACTTCAAAACACATGTAGAGCTCATGCTCAAAAGATGCACAGATTAAATGATACAAAAATGACAAATCTCCAAGTTCTGTCAAGAACTAGAGAATAACAGCAACTAGCCCTCTTCCAACAGAGATTTGGGCATCAATATGACCTCTAATGAACATGGTGCAATTTAGCAAAATGAAGAGCATCACGAGACGAACAATTTGACATATTACACGTGCGAATCGGAGCTACATGCACGGAGTTATAGCTATACGAACAGAGGCACTTGCTGATGAAATTCCATGACTTAGAAAAAATAGAGGGGCGAGGAAAGTCAACGGGGGCTACCAGATCGGATCGAGCCCGTGGCTCTCGAGCTCGTGCTCGTCGGCCGGCGAGGAAGGAGGGAGAGGGCGGCAGCGCGGCTCGCCGGCGGGAGGGGAGGAGAGGCCGGGGGCGCGGCCGGAGGTGGCGCCGGCGGGCGGTGGCGCGACGCCGGCGGGGAGGCGGGCGGCCGCGGCGGGACCGGCCGGCGGCGGGGCGGCGCGGCTCCGGCGCGGAGGCGGCGGGGCGAGGCGGGGCCGAGCCGGCGGCGGTGCGGGCCGGCGGGCCGGGCGGGCCGGCGCGGTGGAGGATCCGGACGTGTCCGTCGGCAGGCGTTTTCGTCCGGCGGCGCGCGCTGGAGAAACTAGGGTTTCGTCTGCGATTCCGTTTTTCGGGATGCCCACATATAAATAGGTAGAGGGAGCTAGGAGGCTCCAAATGAGGTGCGGTTTTCGCCCACACGATCGTGATCGAACGACCTAGAGCATGGAAAAGAGTTTGGTGGGTTTTGGGCTGGTTTTGGAGGGGGTTTTTGCTGGACACTCAAATGGACATTGCGGATGCCCGGTTAACCGTTGGAGTACCAAACGACCTCCGAATGGAACGAAACTTGACCGGTAGTCTCCGGGTGGTATATTAGGGCCACTTGACAAGCCTCGGTCCATTTCGAGAAAGTTTTACACACGCACACGGAAGAAAACAAGAGGGATGCACCGGAGGAGATAGGAGCGCCGGATTGCAAAACGGACAACGGGGAAAATGCTCGGATGCATGAGACGAACACGTATGCAAATGCAAAGCGCATGATGACATGATATGAAAATGCATGACATGAAAAAATACAAAACGAAAGACAAAACCCGACAACGGAGGGAAAAACATAACACATAGCCGGAAATGGCAAGAGTCGGAGTTACAAATATGGCAAGTTACATGCGGGGTGTTACACTATGTAGGGATTTGGGGGAAATGGGGAAACTGTGGGGACAAGCTAGCGATCGGGAACTACTTATGGCACTATATGTTGTATAGGGCACACTGTTTATACATGTCGTTTGTGTTAGGTATTACAACATCACACACGATTTCTGCACCAAACCGTGTGAGGAGACAACGTAGGTTAGACACGGTTGCCGTTACAAAACCGTATGTGATGTACTACCCTGTCCATATAATTGAGTTATAGTGATACCGTGTAAATAGCCGCTCTACGGATATCCGTCAAAAAAAAACAGCCGCTCTGCATATAGAGATGGCGGCAGCGGCCTAGGCAGCGGCTACTGGAGAAGAGATCAATCCTCGATCGGTGGGCGGTGGCGACGTCATAGGAGGTCAATCCTCGATCTGCGGCAGGAGATAGGAGGAGCTCAACCATCGAGGTCGACGGCGGCGTGATTCGAGCACATCCATCGCGGTAGATGGCGGGATAGTGGAGGTCGAACTTCAGGCGGCAGCCGCACTAAGCTTTGCTCCTCGACCCTGCTGTCTCAGCGTGCCGCCGCATCGCACTTCTCTGTCTGCTGGGTGGAGGTCGCCGCGCGGCTAATTAATTAAGGTATTATTTTCGTGAGTGGCTTAATTAAGGTATTCAATTCCTATGGGTAGTGTTGTACTAGTACTCTGCGTTTAAATTGACTGGCCATTAATTTTTGTCATTGCACGTCTGGATAACAACATGGAGCGCCCTCAGTAATTATGAAAAAAAACCTTGTGATTTATGCACGCATCTTTGGGCAGCAGTTAATCCATGTATTAATGTTGTTATTTTGTTTTTAATTACCATTCGTGTGCTGCAGATGGAACGATCTCGATGGATGAAGAATCGTAAAACCGTAGATTTTATCAGTGGCGTGACAGAGTTCATGAATTTGGTTGAAAGTACAAAGAGGAGAATTGGTGATGCGGATTACATCCTGTGTCCATGTACTGATTGTGCCAATACAGAGTCACATGAAGTTGCAGATGTCCAGTTGCACTTAGTCTCTAGGGGATTCATGGATGGATATACACGTTGGATCGGACACGGTGAAGAGGAGGTCATGGATGAAGATACCCAGGGCAGCGAGATGCCAAACCCCGATCAGTGTCACATGGATGTTGAATCTAACATCGGGGCAGAGGCATCAAGCTACCAATGGAACATCGGAAAGCCGAAACGCACACTGGAAAACCAAGACGTCGATACAGATGACGACAATCTTGATATGCCAGATTTTGCTGCTATGATTGCAGATTTCGAGGGCCCAAAAAAGGATATGATTGGGTACAAGGATCTGCCAACCATTGATGCGGACTCCAAGAAAGAATTGTATCCAGGTTGCAAAAAGAAATATTCCAAGTTGAGTGCCACCCTGGCGCTCCTCAGATTTAAAGCAGCAAACGGTCTATCAAACAAGGGCTTCACAAATATGTTAGGTCTTTTCAAAGAAATTCTTCCGAAAGATAATGTGCTCCCTAGAAGCACGAATGAAGCGAAGAAAATTGTTTGCCCATTGGAACATGAAGTACAGAAGATACACGCTTGTGTGAATGATTGTATATTGTACCATGGTGAGTACAAAGATTTGCATGCATGTCCCACATGCAAGCATGCGATACAAGCGCAGGAGAGCAAAGGACAAGTACAAATTGGACAACGAGATCAAGACAGGAATCCCGTTCAAGGTTGTTTGGTACTTGCCTTTAATTCCAAGGTTGAGGCGTTTGTTTACAAACCCTAGAGAGGCAAAGAAGCTGCGGTGGCATCATGATGAGTGATTTGCGGATAGGTTTATGAGGCACCCGAAAGATGGGGCTCAGTGGGAATTAATCGACAACAAGTATGTAGACTTTGCCAAGGATCCTAGAAGTATAAGGCTCGGGGAGTGTACCGACGGGATGAATCCTTTTGGCGATATGAGCACCAATCACAGCACATGGCTGGTGCTTCTATGCATATATAACCTAGCTCCTTGGTTGTGTACGAAGAAAAAATACATTATGATGTCAATGATTATCCAAGGCCCAAAACAACCTGGAAATGACATCGACATTTACTTTCAGCTACTGGTAGAAGAACTGCTGACAGTGTGGATAGATGCGCCTGCTGTAAAATGTTATGATGCTTACAGAAAGGAGATTTTCAATCTACATGCGATGCTGGTGCACACCATTCAAGATATGCCGGCATTACGCAACACATCGGGGCAGAAAACAAAGGGAGATGTAGGGTGTGTCACATGCATGGATAGGACAGCTAGCAGAAGACTTCCCAACTCGCACAAAACCGTGTATTTGCGTCACCGTAGGTTCTTACGGAAAACTCACCCATACCGAAAGATGAAAGCTGAATTTGATGGTACGGCAGAGGCAGGTGTGGGCCCAAGACGGGAGGTGGTCCACAACAAGGCTAAAAAAAATTAATGTTGTGCTTGGCAAGAACCACCCTTTGACGGTGAAACAAACACCCAAGGGTCAAGTGTTTAAGAAGAAATCGGTGTTCTAGAAATTACCTTACTGGGAGATTCTACGTGTACGTCACTGCATCGATGTCATGCACGTAGAGAAGAACGTATGTGAAAGCATACTTGGTACTCTGCTCAAGATTAAAGGTAAAAGAAAGGATGGTGACAGTTCACGGCTCGATATGCTTGCTGATCAATCAAAACGCAAGAGTGAAGCAGAAGATGATGACAAATTCATCAAAGCTCGCCAGAGTTACAATTTTAGTACAAAAGAAGCAACACGGTTCTTCACCTATTTGTTGTCAGTTAAGACACCCTCTTCCTACTGCGCAAACATCAGAAGTCTCGTGGATGTGAGCTCAGGTAAAATGAAGTTGGGACACATGAAGTCACATGATTGCCACGTAATGTTGACACAAATCCTCCCGGTGGCCATCAGGAATCTGATGGACAAAGATATAAGAAACACACTCATTGACCTCTGTGATTTCTACAACCAACTATGGCAGAAAGTTGTAGATCCTGAAGACTTGGATCATATGCAAGATGATATTGCAAGAATATTTTCCAACCTAGAGATGTTTTCCCACCGTCATTGTTTGATGTCATGGTCCATCTCACTGTGCACCCTATTGACGAGATAAAGTATTGTGGTCATGTGTTTCTTCACAACATGTATCCCTTCGAGCGGTTCATGGGAATACTGAAGCGGTTTTGTCGGAACCGAAACCATCCAGAGGCAAGCATCCTACAAGGTTATACCACAGAGGAGGCGGTTGAGTTTTGCACCGAATACATGAAACAAAGACCTATAGGTTTGCCCCTCTCTCGCCACGAGGGAAGGCTGAAAGGTAAGCCGGTCCTTGCTGGCACGCAAATGGCTACACCCAGAGAATTGGCAAAGAAAGCCCATTTGACGGTACTGCTTAACAGCCCAGTTCTTAGCGCTTATGCCGAAGAACACTTGGCGAAGATACGCCAAATCTTCTTACCAATGGTGCCTTCATCAGATGTCGAGATGAAGGAGCACACTAAGAACTACACCGAATGGCTGAAGAATCGTTTGGCACAAGGATCCATCGATGACATTGCTACGTGGTTGGCACAAAAGCCATCACCTACGGTGTTGACGTACCAAGCATATGACATAAATGGATAAACGTTCTACACTGAGGAACGTGATCAGAAGACCTCATATCAGAACAGCTCTGTTCGAATAGAATGCATGACTATAAATGAAGCTGATAAAAGGGTTACTATGGAACCATCAAAGAGATTTGGGAACTTGACTATGTGAAAGTTAAGGTGGCATTATTCAGGTGCGCATGGATCCCTCTTGGTCAGGTAAGGATTGATGAGTACAGGAAGACCTGTGTTAACAGGACAACAATGGCATATCACGCGGACCCATTCATTCTTGCCAGCAATGCTACCCAGATTTTTCTTTGTGGAAGACCCCTTGCATAAGAACTGCCATGTAGTGATGCATGGGAAGAGAAGGGTAGTGGGTGTCGACGATGTTGCCGATGAGGACGAGTATGATGAATTTGATGAGTTGCCAGCCAAGGGATCACTCACTGGTGTAACAGAGAAGAGTAAAATCATCAGAAAACCCAAGTTCATTCGGGGTCAACGTAATGATCCCAGTTCCCCCATGTGCATGGGAATTATGCCGTAAGACTAGTCTTTATGCCTACCCTGCAACTTAATTCGTTCAATTTAGAACTATCGCGTGTATTGAATTTGTGAGTTATGCCCGTTTTTTGTGTTGATGTAAGAACCGTTAATATGTTGACCTTGATATGTTGTCAGCTCACGCAATGAATATGAACTATTTTTTGTTATTATTATTATTATATCATAGAGGTAGCACACTCAATTGATCTCACTACAGTATGTGTGAAAAAATATGCAATCTGGTTTGCGAATAGCACACGGTTCGTTGATGAAAGCCGTGTGCCGACCAGACCCCGCCCACGATCTGAGTCGTGCTTTCTGATTGGCCAGAACCCAAACCCCACGGATCGTACATCTGCACCGTTGGATGCTCCCAGATCGAACAGCGATCCTCATCCCTTTCGACAGCACATGCAGTTCCGGTTGTAATTTTATTTTTATGCACAAAATGCACGTTAATCTGAAAAAATGTCTTAAATATAGCTAACGATACCTGAAATGTGCCAGAAAATCAAACCCGTGGTATAATGGTGATTGCGTACCGAGGAAATTTTTATGAGGCCAAACGATGAAGTCACCGGCCACAGGAGTTTAAATTGACACGTCTCCTTTTTGAAACCATGATCCTTCATGTGAGATGCTCCGGTTTGGAAGGAGCGGTCATCAAAACTTGTGCCAGACTTTACCAATTTTTTTCCACGGGGTCGTGAGGGCACGCCACGGGCACGCATCAATTTTGATGATGTCCGAACTCCATCGAAATTTCCTGTAATTAAAATACCAACTAGGCCTATGCCAGTGGCCGCACCTCGCGGCCGAAATGTTTGTATCTTCTCCCCGCTTCTCGAACAAACGGATGAAAACTCACAAAGCGACGCACAAATGATCTGTACACCTTCTTTGCTAGGCTGATAGTAAGGGGGTATCATAGCTAGTATCATGCATGCCAACTAGGCAATTTTGATGAGCTATCATAGAATTAAATGAAGAAAGAGAGGGTTAAGTATCATATCATGAAACCGTGTCATAATAAATGCTATGCTACTATGTGTCATGCATGACAATAAATAAAGTACTGCATATGATACTACTCTATGATACTATGCATTAGACTAGCCACATTGGGAGTAACTTCAGCAGTAACATCGAGTCCAACTCAACAAATTTGCTTATGTGGCAATGAGTTAATGAGGAGAGAGGTAGTTTGAGTAACTTAGCTAGTTACTGTAACATCACATGTCCCAATGCAATATGAGTCTATAACCTAATAAATAAGGCTTTGCATGTTACCATACTTATGTTACTACCCACTATGAAAGGTAGTAACATAGTCTAGGGATATGTGTATGTTACTAGTGTATGTTACTCTCCATTGTGGCTAGTTTTAGAGAAAGTATACAATAGAGTGACATAAATAGGCTATAAGGAATAGAATAATATATATGTGCTTATTAGTTGGAGGAAAGAGAAGAGGAGAGAGAAGAGAAGCGGGCTCTTGGTTAGTAGAGCCAGCTGCAACACGAGACCCAAGACACTTTGTGAGGATGTAAGGTGGGCCAACTATTGATAAACTAGTACATATTTAAAACTTGTTATTGTACATGCCGGCTAAGAGGTTGGCTATATATGACATGGCAACTTCTTATCGCCGACCGTTGGCCGTATTATTAACCATGCTCTAGTGAGGTAGCTAGTATATCATAGACTAGCTAGTATCATACTCCCTCCTTTCTTGCCGGTTTATAGGGCTCAATTCAAAAATCTCACCAACCAAGGTAGATGGTGAGTGGTGGAATACTTTTTGTAGTTTGCAAAAACACCCAATTAATGCTTTTGTTTTCCTAAAAAAATATGTTTACCAACGTATTAATTGCAATACATGCATGCATAAAGTATATGCATTGGTCAATTTTCTGTTAATACTTGCATGCAATGATTTAATGCACCTTGGAATCTGAACATGTGATGGGGAACAACCAAATTGAGCCTTATAAAATGGAAAAACTAAAATTTTGAGATAAGATAAACCGGAAAGGAGGGAGTATATATGCATGATACTAGTATATGATCGGTAATACCTCCGTAATGCGCGCATGCATAGTATCATGAGTTAGTATCTTAGGTTGCCTTATTAATTGCCATGCATGACACAAAGTAGTACAACATTTAATATGATACGGTATCATGATATGATACCACACCCTCTCTTTCCTCATTTAACTGTGTGCCACATCATCCAAAAAGTCTAGTTGGCATGCATGATACCGCTTGATACTCTCATATTACGACCAGCCTTAGGGTGGCCATAGTGGGGGTATCATAGCCGGTATCATGCACTCGGGAATAGCAAATATGATGATGTGGCAAAGAAGCAGTAACATAGGTAGATACCGTAACATATATAATAAATGTTATACTACTTTGTGTCATGCATGGCCATAAATACGGTCATCTATGATATATAGTACTCTATGATACTATATATGCACTATGAAGGTACGTACATAGTATCATACACTAGTATCATACACTAGTATCATATGCATGATACTATATATAGTATATGATATTCCCCACTATATAAGGCTGGCCATAGTGGTGGTATCATAGCCGACGATATCATGCACTCGGGAAAGGCAAGTATGCTGATGTGCCAAAGAATTAAATATATATAGAGAGGGTTAGAGTAACATATAGGTAGATACCGTATCATGTTAAATGTGATGCTAATTTGTGTCATGCATGGCAATAAATATGATATATGATACTATACTCTATGTATTATACTATGCACCATAATTAATTAAAGGTAGTATCATACACTAGTATCATATATATGCATGATACTAGTACATGAAACTCTCCACATGAGTAGCCTAAGTATATATAGCCTAACTAAAACACCCACATGTAGTTCTAGTAGGGTTTTTGACTTTAATTAATTATATGCACTAAAATGCAACGCAAGGTAAGTGCAAAGAATGACTTAAACATAGTAGACGACCTGAAATGGGCCGGAACGATGTAGCTAATAACTGAAGATTTGTAGTCCGAAGTGTCGCATCTACTTTTGGAAACTATGATCCTTCTTGTGATATGCTCCGGTATGGAAGGTGCGAGCACCAAAATTTGTGCCAAACTTTACCAATTTTTTCCATGCGATCGTGAGAGCACGCAACAGTGACACAATGATTTTCATTATTTTCCGGACTCTATATGCATTTCCTGAAATTAAAATACCAACAAGGCCTACGCCTCTGGCCGCACCCTGCGGCCGAACTGTTTGAAGTTTTTTCCTGTTTCTCACACAATGTTGAAAACTCGCAAAGCGACACACAAATGATCTTGCTAACACGTGTATATATATATATATATATATATATATATATATAGGACAACACTATTCTAATCCTGGGATTAGAATAGTTATTTGGATCACAGCGCCCTATATAGGGCGATCGGTTGTTTCCCGAGATTCGAAACCCAGGTAACCAGTGCGCCCTACCTTATCCATACTGCCCACCACTACCCCGCGAACTTCTCCCCAACCACCGCTGCCTCCCTGTAACACCTCGGATGTAACTTTCCATAATTGTAACTCCAACTCTTGCCAATCTCGGCTATGTGTTATGATATTTTCCTTCGTGGTCGGGTGTTGTTTGTCGTTTTGCATTTTGTTCTTGTCATGCGTCTCATATCATGTCATCATGTGCATTGCATTTGCATACGTGTTCATCTCATGCATCCGAGCATTTTCCCCGTTGTCCGTTTTGCAATCCGGCACTCCCACCTCCTCCGGCGCACCCCTCTTGTCTTCTTTTCGTGAGCGGGTGTTGAACGTTCTCGGAATGGACCGAGGCTTGCCAAGTGGCCTTGGTATACCACCGGTAGACCACCGGTCAAGTTTCGTTCCATTTGGAGGTCGTTTGGTACTCCAACGGTTAACCGGGTAACCGCAAAGTCCATTTGTGTGTTGCAGCAAAACCCCTCTCTAAACAGCCCAAAACCCACCAAACTCTCTTCCATGGTCTAGGTCGTTCGATCACGATCGTGTGGGCGAAAATCGCACTCCGTTTGGAGTCTCCTAGCTCCCTCTAGCTATATATATGCATCCCTCCCGAAATACGTTCGCAGTCCAAACCCTAACCCGCTCCTCCGCGCCGCCGGACGTGTCCGGTCCGAGCCGGACAGATCGCGCCGCCGCCTCCAGCCAGTCCCGCGCCGCCACGTCAGCCTCGCCGCCGCCCGTACGCCCGTGGCCCGCGGAGCCCATCCGGGGCCCGCGCGAGCCCGCCGCGCCGCCGCCTGGCCCGAGCGCCGCCCGGGCGCCTCGCCTCCCTCCGCCGCGGCCCCGCCGCCGCGCCCGCACCGGCTGGCCCCGCCGCCGTCCGCCGCTCCGCCCCGCCTCCGTCGCCGCCGCCGCACCCCCCGGGACCGCGCCCGTCGCCGTCCGTCCTCCGCCGCCCTCCCGCACCGGCCGGCGAGCCCCGCCGCCTCACCGCCGTCTCCGCCGCGCCCCGAGCTCCTCCTCTCCTCCGGCCTCCTCCGCTCCGGCCAGCAGCGGCCCCAGCGCCGGCGAGCCGACCTCGACCTCGGCCCGATCTGGATCGAACCAAAGGGTTGACTTTTTCTTCTCCTTTCCCGAAAATTTCTCCAAGTCTTCAAGTTTTTCACAATATCTTGCCATGTTCATTGCATCATAACTCTCTGCATATAGCTCCGTCTTGCGCGTGTAATATATAGAAATGTTCGCCTCGTGATGCTCTTTATTTTGTTCCATTGCACCATGTTCATTTGACTCCACCTTGATGCCCAAATCTCTGGTGCAAGAGTGCTAGTTGCTGTTATCTGCTGTTACTTATCAGAACATGAGGATTTGTTATTTTTGTTGCATTTAATCTGTGCATCTTATGGGCATGAGCTCTACATGTGTTTTGTTGCATGCCATGCCATCTTTCCAGGGGTGTATGCCATGTATTTTTGTGATCTCCGTGGTGACTAGCACAAGCATGCAAACTAGGATCCGTAATGTTTCTGATTTCAGAGACTTAGTATTTTCTCCAAGTCTGTGACTGCTGTTATTTTGTTGCTATGTATCCATATGTCTACAGAGAGATTCATGCTTATTTTGGAGATGTTCAGTAAGGATGTCTTGTAGATATTGTTGTAGTTGATCCATTCATGCCCTTGTTTGCAATTATGGAGAGCCATAGCATGACTCAATCTTGCTCTACTTTTGCTATAAAATATTTCTGGCAGATTGCTTACGTGTTATTCAATTTTGCCAAGGTTGTTGTAGTTGTTTCATACATGCTATGTAATTTCTCTTGCCATGGATAGCTTTATAAACATGCCATCTTGCTGTAGGTATTCTTTTTTTGTCATGCATTGCTCTGTAGTGAGTGCATCAAGCTCACCAAGAGGCCTTTATATTGTTGTTTCTGCCATGCTCTGTTTTCTGCTAAGTCTGAAACCTGTTAACAAAACTTGATATGTTTACATGGTTGCCATCATATCTTCTGGTCCTTTTTGGCTTATGGGCAGTAAGGGACTTTTGTCATATGCATTTAGTAGAATACTTCCATGCCTTGTTTTACTATGTTAAGTTCCTGCAGCATGTTGATTTCGTGCTCTGAACATTGCTACCTGATGCTGTTTTCTGCCATGTCCAGTAATTTCACCAAGTCTGTGAACCTGATATCTTTCGTACTTTTGCCATGCTTGTTTGAACCTGTTATGTTGTGATCTAGCTATAGCTCAGTGTTCATCTTTTGTCAAGCATCTCCTGTAGATTACTGCCATATGCTTTGTTGCTATATTGGAGTGCTGTAGCATAGTTTCTTGATGTATTCTAAGTGCTATCATGCTGTTAATCTCAGATTCGTGTCATTCGTGTTTTGCTTGCCATTTGCAAACCTTGCATCCGTTTCCGGTGATCTTTATATCGATTTCGACCGAAATCATCTCATCTTTTCAGTGGCATGCTTGGATTGCCAAGTTACTGCCTTGTTCATCATTTTTCTTCCGGAGCACGCATATGCATTGCATATCATGTCTTGCATATCATGCATGTTTTGCATCATGTTGGTTGTGCATTTTCCGTGATTGATTGTGGTTCCGTTGCTTGTGTTCTTGTTGTGGGTAGAGCCGGTAGACGAGTTCATGAACGAGGAACCTGTTGAGTACGCTTACGAGGATAAAGCTTTCGACAACTCTGAGAACCTTGCAGGCAAGATGACCATACCCTCGAAATCACTTCTATCTTTGCTTTGCTAGTTGTTCGTTCTATTGCCATGCTGCGCTACCTACCACTTGTTATATCATGCCTCCCATATTGCCATGTCAAGCCTCTAACCTGTTGGGGAACGTAGTAATTTCAAAAAAATTCCTACGCACACGCAAGATCATGGTGATGCATAGCAACGAGAGGGGAGAGTGTTATCCACGTACCCTCATAGACCGACAGCGGAAGCGTTATCACAACGCGGTTGATGTAGTCGTACGTCTTCACGATCCGACCGATCAAGTACCGAACGTACGGCACCTCCGAGTTCTACACACGTTCAGCTCGATGACGTCCCTCGAACTCCGATCTAGCCGAGTGTTGAGGGAGAGTATCGTCAGCACGACGGCGTGGTGACGATGATGATGTTCCACCGACGCAGGGCTTCGCCTAAGCTCCGCAACAGTATTATCGAGGTGTAATATGGTGGAGGGGGGCACCGCACACGGCTAAGAGATCTCAAGGATCAATTGTTGTGTCTCTGGGGTGCCCCCCTGCCCCCGTATATAAAGGAGCAAGGGGGAGGCAGCCGGCCAAGGGGAGAGGCGCGCCATAGGGGGGAGTCCTACTCCCACCGGGAGTGGGACTCCTCCTTTCTTTGTGGGAGTAGGAGAAGGGAAGGGGGAAGGAGAAAGAAGGAAGGGTGCGCCCCCCTTCCCTAGTCCAATTCGGACCAGACCATGGGGAGGGGTGCGGCCACCTTTTGAGTCCTTTCTCTCCTTTCCCGTATGGCCCATTAAGGCCCAATACGAATTCCCGTAACTCTCCGCTACTCCGAAAAATACCCGAATCACTCGGAACCTTTCCGAAGTCCGAATATAGTCGTCCAATATATCGATCTTTACGTCTCGACCATTTCGAGACTCCTCGTCATATCCCCGATCTCATCCGGGACTCCGAACTCCTTCGGTACATCAAAACTCAATAAAACTGTCATCGTAACGTTAAGCGTGCGGACCCTACGGGTTCGAGAACTATGTAGACATGACCGAGACACGTCTCCGGTCAATAACCAATAGCGGGACCTGGATGCCCATATTGGCTCCCACATATTCTACGAAGAACTTTATCGGTCAGACCGCATAACAACATACGTTGTTCCCTTTGTCACCGGTATGTTACTTGCCCGAGATTTGATCGTCGGTATCTCGATACCTAGTTCAATCTCGTTACCGGCAAGTCTCTTTACTCGTTCCGTAACACATCATCCCGCAACTAACTCATTAGTCACAATGCTTGCAAGGCTTATAGTGATGTGCATTACCGAGTGGGCCCAGAGATACCTCTCCGACAATTGGAGTGACAAATCCTAATCTCGAAATATGCCAACCCAACAAGTACCTTTGGAGACACCTGTAGAGCACCTTTATAATCACCCATTTACGTTGTGACATTTGGTAGCACACAAAGTGTTCCTCCGGTAAACAGGAGTTGCATAATCTCATAGTCATAGGAACATGTATAAGTCATGAAGAAAGCAATAGCAACATACTAAACGATCGAGTGCTAAGCTAACGGAATGGGTCAAGTCAATCACGTCATTCTCCTAATGAGGTGATCTCGTTAATCAAATAACAACTTATGTCTATGGTTAGGAAACATAACCATCTTTGATTAACGAGCTAGTCAAGTAGAGGCATACTAGTGACACTCTGTTTGTCTATATATTCACACATGTATTATGTTTCCGGTTAATACAATTCTAGCATGAATAATAAACATTTATCATGATACAAGGAAATAAATAATACTTTATTATTGCCTCTAGGGCATATTTCCTTCAGTCTCCCACTTGCACTAGAGTCAATAATCTAGATTACACCGTAATGATTCTTACACCCATGGAGCCTTGGTGCTGATCATGTTTTGCTCGTGGAAGAGGCTTAGTCAACGGGTCTGCAACATTCAGATCCGTATGTATCTTGCAAATTTCTATGTCTCCCACCTGGACTAAATCCTGGATGGAATTGAAGCGTCTTTTGATGTGCTTGGTTCTCTTGTGAAATCTGGATTCCTTTGCCAAGGCAATTGCACCAGTATTGTCACAAAAGATTTTCATAGGACCCGATGCACTAGGTATGACACCTAGATCGGATATGAACTCCTTCATCCAGACTCCTTCATTTGCTGCTTCCGAAGCAGCTATGTACTCCGCTTCACATGTAGATCCCGCCACGACGCTTTGTTTAGAACTGCACCAACTGACAGCTCCACCGTTCAATATAAATACGTATCCGGTTTGTGATTTAGAATCGTCCGGATCAGTGTCAAAGCTTGCATCAACGTAACCATTTACGATGAGCTCTTTGTCACCTCCATATATGAGAAACATATCCTTAGTCCTTTTCAGGTATTTCAGGATGTTCTTGACCGCTGTCCAGTGATCCACTCCTGGATTACTTTGGTACCTTCCTGCTAGACTTATAGCAAGGCATACATCAGGTCTGGTACACAGCATTGCATACATGATAGAGCCTATGGCTGAAGCATAGGGGACATCTTTCATCTTCTCTCTATCTTCTACAGTGGTCGGGCATTGAGTCTTACTCAACTTCACACCTTGCAACACAGGCAAGAATCCTTTCTTTGCTTGATCCATTTTGAACTTCTTCAAAACTTTGTCAAGGTATGTGCTTTGTGAAAGTCCAATTAAGCGTCTTGATCTATCTCTATAGATCTTGATGCCCAATATAAACGCAGCTTCACCGAGGTCTTTCATTGAAAAACTCTTATTCAAGTATCCCTTTATGCTATCCAGAAATTCTATATCATTTCCAATCAGTAATATGTCATCCACATATAATATCAGAAATGCTATAGAGCTCCCACTCACTTTCTTGTAAATACAGGCTTCTCCAAAAGTCTGTATAAAATCAAATGCTTTGATCACACTATCAAAGCGTTTATTCCAACTCCGAGAGGCTTGCACCAGTCCATAAATGGATCGCTGGAGCTTGCACACTTTGTTAGCTCCCTTTGGATCGACAAAACCTTCTGGTTGCATCATATACAACTCTTCTTCCAGAAATCCATTCAGGAATGCAGTTTTGACATCCATTTGCCGAATTTCATAATCATAAAATGCGGCAATTGCTAACATGATTCGGACAGACTTAAGCATCGCTATGGGTGAGAAGGTCTCATCGTAGTCAATCCCTTGAACTTGTCTAAAACCTTTCGCAACAAGTCGAGCTTTATAGACAGTAACATTACCATCAGCGTCAGTCTTCTTCTTGAAGATCCATTTATTTTCAATGGCTTGCCGATCATTGGGCAAGTCAACCAAAGTCCATACTTTGTTCTCATACATGGATCCCATCTCAGATTTCATGGCCTCAAGCCATTTTGCGGAATCTGGGCTCACCATCGCTTCTTCATAGTTCGTAGGTTCGTCATGGTCTAGTAACATAACTTCCAGAATCTTACTCTGGTTGATCTACGAGGTTTAGTAATAACTTGATCTGAAGTTTCATGATCATCATCATTAACTTCCTCACTAATTGGTGTAGGTGTCTTAGAAACTGGTTTCTGTGATGAACTACTTTCCAATAAGGGAGCAGGTATAGTTACCTCATCAAGTTCTACTTTCCTCCCACTCACTTCTTTCGAGAGAAACTCCTTCTCTAGAAAATTTCCGAATTTAGCAACAAAAGTTTTGCCTTCGGATCTGTGATAGAAGGTATACCCAACAGTCTCCTTTGGGTATCCTATGAAGACACATTTCTCCGATTTGGGTTCGAGCTTATCAGGTTGAAGTTTCTTCAGATAAGCATCGCAGCCCCAAACTTTAAGAAACGACAACTTTGGTTTCTTGCCAAACCACAGTTTATAAGGCGTCGTCTCAACGGATTTTGATGGTGCCCTATTTAACGTGAATGCAGCCGTCTCTAAAGCATAACCCCAAAACGATAGCGGTAAATCAGTAAGAGACATCATAGATCGCACCATATCTAGTAAAGTGCGATTACGACGTTCAGACACACCATTACGCTGTGGTGTTCCGGGTGGCGTGAGTTGCGAAACTATTCCGCATTGTTTCAAATGTAGACCAAACTCGTAACTCAAATATTCTCCTCCACGATCTGATCGTAGAAACTTTATTTTCTTGTTACGATGATTTTCAACTTCACTCTGAAATTCTTTGAATTTTTCAAATGTTTCAGACTTATGTTTCATTAAGTAGATATACCCATATCTGCTTAAATCATCTGTGAAGGTGAGAAAATAACGATATCCGCCACGAGCCTCAACATTCATCGGACCACATACATCTGTATGTATGATTTCCAACAAATCTGTTGCTCTCTCCATAGTTCCGGAGAACGGTGTTTTAGTCATCTTGCCCATGAGGCACGGTTCGCAAGTACCAAGTGATTCATAATCAAGTGGTTCCAAAAGTCCATCAGTATGGAGTTTCTTCATGCGCTTTACACCGATATGACCTAAATGGCAGTGCCACAAATAAGTTGCACTATCATTATCAACTCTGCATCTTTTGGTTTCAATATTATGAATATGTGTATCATTACTATCGAGATTCAACAAAAATAGACCACTCTCCAAGGGTGCATGACCATAAAAGATATTACTCATATAAATAGAACAACCATTATTCTCTGATTTAAATGAATAACCGTCTCGCATCAAACAAGATCCAGATATAATGTTCATGCTCAACGCTGGCACCAAATAACAATTATTTAGGTCTAAAACTAATCCCGAAGGTAGATGTAGAGGTAGCGTGCCGACCGCGATCACATCGACTTTGGAACCATTTCCCACGCGCATCATCACCTCGTCCTTAGCCAATCTTCGCTTAATCCGTAGCCCCTGTTTCGAGTTGCAAATATTAGCAACAGAACCAGTATCAAATACCCAGGTGCTACTGCGAGCATTAGTAAGGTACACATGTATATCACATATACCTTTGTTCACCTTGCCATCCTTCTTATCCGCCAAATACTTTGGGCAGTTCCGCTTCCAGTGACCAGTTTGCTTGCAGTAGAAGCACTCAGTTTCAGGCTTAGGTCCAGACTCGGGTTTATTCTCCTGAGCAGCAACTTGTTTGCTGTTCTTCTTGAAGTTCCCTTTCTTCTTCCCTTTACCCTTTTTCTTGAAACTGGTGGTCTTATTGACCATCAACACTTGATGCTCCTTTTTGATTTCTACCTCCGCAGCCTTTAGCATTGCGAAGAGCTCGGGAATTGTCTTACTCATCCCTTGCATATTATAGTTCATCACGAAGCTCTTGTAGCTTGGTGGCAGTGATTGAAGAATTCTGTCAATAACGCTATCATCCGAAAGATTAACTCCCAGTTGAATTAAGTGATTGTTATAACCAGACATTTTGAGTATATGCTCACTAATAGAACTATTCTCTTCCATCTTGCAGCTGAAGAACTTATTGGAGACTTCATATCTCTCAATTCGGGCATTTGCTTGAAATATTAACTTCAACTCCTGGAACATCTCATATGCTCCATGACGTTCGAAACGTCGTTGAAGACCCGGTTCTAAGCCGTAAAGCATGGCACACTGAACTATCGAGTAGTCATCAGCTTTGCTCTGCCAGACGTTCATAACATCTGGTGTTGCTCCTGCAGCAGGCCTGGCACCCAGCGGTGCTTCCAGGACGTAATTCTTCTGTGCAGCAATGAGGATAATCCTCAAGTTACGGACCCAGTCCGTGTAATTGCTACCATCATCTTTCAACTTTTCTTTCTCAAGAAACGCATTAAAATTCAACGGAACAACAGCACGGGCCATCTATCTACAATTAACATAGACAAGCAAAATACTATCAGGTACTAAGTTCATGATAAATTCAAGTTCAATTAATCATATTACTTAAGAACTCCCACTTAGATAGACATCCCTCTAATCCTCTAAGTGATCACGTGATCCATATCAACTAAACCATGTCCGATCATCACGTGAGATGGAGTAGTTTCAATGGTGAACATCACTATGTTGATCATATCTACTATATGATTCACGCTCGACCTTTTGGTCTCCGTGTTCCGAGGCCATATCTGTTATATGCTAGGCTCGTCAAGTTTAACCTGAGTATTCCGCGTGTGCAACTGTTTTGCACCCGTTGTATTTGAACGTAGAGCCTATCACACCCGATCATCATGTGGTGTCTCATCACGAAGAACTTTCGCAACAGTGCATACTCAGGGAGAACACTTATACTTTGATAATTTAGTGAAGGATCATCTTATAATGCTACCGTCAAACAAAGCAAGATAAGATGCATAAAGGATTAACATCACATGCAATCAATATAAGTGATATGATATGGCCATCATCATCTTGTGCTTGTGATCTCCATCTCCGAAGCACCGTGCTTGTGATCTCCATCTCCGAAGCACCGTCATGATCACCATCGTCACCGGCGCGACACCTTGATCTCCATCGTAGCATCGTTGTCGTCTCGCCAACTTATTGCTTTTACGACTAACGCTACCGCTTAGTGATAAAGTAAAACTATTACATGGCGATTGCATCTCATACAATAAAGCGACAACCATATGGCTCCTGCCAGTTGCCGATAACTCGGTTACAAAACATGATCATCTCATACAACACATTATATCACATCATGTCTTGACCATATCACATCACAACATGCCCTGCAAAAACAAGTTAGACGTCCTCTACTTTGTTGTTGCATATTTACGTGGCTGCTACGGGCTTAGCAAGAACCGTTCTTACCTACGCATCAAAACCACAACGATAGTTTGTCAAGTTGGTGCTGTTTTAACCTTCGCAAGGACCGGGCGTAGCCACACTCGGTTCAACTAAAGTGAGAGAGACACACACCCGCCGGTCACCTTTAAGCAATGAGTGCTCGCTACGGTGAAACCAGTCTCGCGTAAGCGTACGCGTAATGTCGGTCCGGGCCGCTTCATCTCACAATACCGCTGAACCAAAGTATGACATGCTGGTAAGCAGTATGACTTATATCGCCCACAACTCACTTGTGTTCTACTCGTGCATAGCATCAACGCATAAAACCAGGCTCTGATGCCACTATTGGGGAACGTAGTAATTTCAAAAAAAATCCTACGCACACGCAAGATCATGGTGATGCATAGCAACGAGAGGGGAGAGTGTTGTCCACGTACCCTCGTAGACCGACAGCGGAAGCGTTATCACAACGCGGTTGATGTAGTCGTACGTCTTCACGATCCGACCGATCAAGTACCGAACGTACGGCACCTCCGAGTTCTACACATGTTCAGCTCGATGACGTCCCTCGAACTCTGATCCAGCCGAGTGTTGAGGGAGAGTATCGTCAGCACGACGGCGTGGTGACGATGATGATGTTCCACCGACGCAGGGCTTCGCCTAAGCTCCGCAACGGTATTATCGAGGTGTAATATGGTGGAGGGGGGCACCGCACACGGCTAAGAGATCTCAAGGATCAATTGTTGTGTCTCTGGGGTGCCCCCCTGCCCCCGTATATAAAGGAGCAAGGGGGAGGCAGCCGGCCAAGGGGAGAGGTGCGCCATAGGGGGGAGTCCTACTCCCACCGGGAGTGGGACTCCTCCTTTCCTTGTGGGAGTAGGAGAAGGGAAGGGGGAAGGAGAAAGAAGGAAGGGTGCGCCCCCCTTCCCTAGTCCAATTCGGACCAGACCATGGGGAGGGGTGCGGCCACCTTTTGAGGCCTTTCTCTCCTTTCCCGTATGGCCCATTAAGGCCCAATACGAATTCCCGTAACTCTCCGCTACTCCGAAAAATACCCGAATCACTCGGAACCTTTCCAAAGTCCGAATATAGTCGTCCAATATATCGATATTTACGTCTCGACCATTTCGAGACTCCTCGTCATATCCCCGATCTCATCCGGGACTCCGAACTCCTTCGGTACATCAAAACTCAATAAAACTGTCATCGTAACGTTAAGCGTGCGGACCCTACGGGTTCGAGAACTATGTAGACATGACCGAGACACGTCTCCGGTCAATAACCAATAGCGGGACCTGGATGCCCATATTGGCTCCCACATATTCTACGAAGATCTTTATCGGTCAGACCGCATAACAACATACGTTGTTTCCTTTGTCACCGGTATGTTACTTGCCCGAGATTTGATCGTCGGTATCTCGATACCTAGTTCAATCTCGTTACCGGCAAGTCTCTTTACTCGTTCCGTAACACATCATCCCGCAACTAACTCATTAGTCACAATGCTTGCAAGGCTTATAGTGATGTGCATTACCGAGTGGGCCCAGAGATACCTCTCCGACAATTGGAGTGACAAATCCTAATCTCGAAATACGCCAACCCAACAAGTACCTTTGGAGACACCTGTAGAGCACCTTTATAATCACCCATTTACGTTGTGACGTTTGGTAGCACACAAAGTGTTCCTCCGGTAAACGGGAGTTGCATAATCTCATAGTCATAGGAACATGTATAAGTCATGAAGAAAGCAATAGCAACATACTAAACGATCGAGTGCTAAGCTAACGGAATGGGTCAAGTCAATCACGTCATTCTCCTAATGAGGTGATCTCGTTAATCAAATAACAACTTATGTCTATGGTTAGGAAACATAACCATCTTTGATTAACGAGCTAGTCAAGTAGAGGCATACTAGTGACACTCTGTTTGTCTATATATTCACACATGTATTATGTTTCCGGTTAATACAATTCTAGCATGAATAATAAACATTTATCATGATACAAGGAAATAAATAATACTTTATTATTGCCTCGAGGGCATATTTCCTTCATAACCATCCTTTCCTAGCAAACCGTTGTTTGGCTAAGTTACCGCTTTTGCTCAGCCCTTCTTATAGCGTTGCTAGTTGCAGGTGAAGTTGAAGTTTGTTCCATGTCGGAACACGGATATGTTGGGATATCACAATATCTCTTATTTAATTAATGCATCTATATATTTGGTAAAGGGTGGAAGGCTCGGCCTTATGCCTGTTGTTTTGTTCCACTCTTGCCGCCCTAGTTTCTATCATACCGGTTTTATGTTCCTTGAGTTTGCGTTCCTTACGCGGTTGGGTGATTTATGGGACCCCCTTGACAGTTCGCCTTGAATAAAACTCCTCCAGCAAGGCCCAACTTTGGTTTTACCATTTGCCACCTAAGCCTTTTCCCCCGGGTTTTCGCGAGCCCGAGGGTCATCTTTATTTAAACCCCCGGGCCAGTGTTCCTCTGAGTGCTGGTCCAAACTAGAGCCCTTTGCAGCGCCACCTTGGGGAAACTCGAGGATTGGTTTTAGTTGTACGGACTGCTCATCCGGTGTGCCCTGAGAACGAGATATGTGCAGCTCCTATCGGGATTTGTCGGCACATTCGGGCGTCTTTGCTGGTCTTGTTTTACCTTTGTCGAAATGTCTTGTAAACCGGGATTCCGAGACTGATCGGGTCTTTCCGGGAGAAGGTTTATCCTTCGTTGACCGTGAGAGCTTATAATGGGCTAAGTTGGGACACCTCTGCAGGGTAATATCTTTCGAAAGCCGTGCCCGCGGTTATGAGGCAGATGGGAATTTGTTAATGTCTGGTTGTAGAGTACTTGTCACTTGATCCAAGTAAAATACATCAACTGTGTGTGTAGCCGTGATGGTCTCTTCTCGGCGGAGTCCGGGAAGTGAACACGGTTTGAGTTATGAATGACGTAAGTAGGAGTTCAGGATCACTTCTTGGTCATTACTAGATGACGACCGTTCCGTTGCTTCTCTTCTCGCTCTCTTTTGCGTATGTTAGCCACCATATATGCTTAGTGCCTGCTGCTGCTCCACCTCATTACACCATCCTCTCCTATAAGCTTAAATAGTCTTGATCTCGCGGGTGTGAGATTGCTGAGTCCTCGTGACTCATAGATTCTACCAAAACAGTTGCAGGTGCCGACGATGCCAGTGCAGATGATGAAATCGACCTCAAGTGGGAGTTCGACGAGGAACGTGGTCATTACTATGTGTCTTTTCCTGATGATCAGTAGTGGAGCCCAGTTGGGACGATCGGGGATCTAGCATTTGGGGTTGTCTTATTTTCATTTGAATTTTGACCGTAGTCGGTCTATGTGTGGATTATGGTTGATGCATGAATTATATTTATGTATTGTGTGAAGTGGCGATTGTAAGCCAACTCTCGTTATCCTATTCTTGTTCATTACATGGGATTGTGTGAAGATGACCCTTCTTGCGACTAAACCACAATGCGGTTATGCCTCTAAGTCGTGCCTCGACACGTGGGAGATATAGCCGCATCGTGGGCGTTACACTCCCCGTCTCCCGGCGCGCTACCGCCCACACCACGGCTCCTCGCCTCCCCGCCGCCCGACGCGTCGCCTCCCCGCTGCTCGACGCGCCGCCGTCCCACCCCACGGCGCACCACCTCCCGGCAGGCCACCGTCCCCACACCTCGGCGCATCGCCTCCCGGCAAGCCGCCGTCCCCACGCCACGGTGCATCGCCTCCCCGCCGCCAAACACGCCGCCGCGTCACCTCCTGGCACAGCTCCACCCCGCCTCCCAGCGCACCGGCGCCGCGAATCATGCGTGCCTCGCGTCCCTCGCGTGTTGGCCACCGCGTGCATCACGCCCGCCCCCACCACCTGAACATCGATCCAGTCGAGGGGCGGCAAGATCCAACCGTCCGCGACCCTCGAAGAGGCACGGGAAGCGGCGTGCGGCGGATTCCCTCCTGCTGACAACCGATGGATTCGTTGCCTCCGCCGCCGTTCTCCTGGGCGACCATGCCGGACGCCGCTGAACCGCTTGCTGGATCCTTATCTTCCCCACGTCCTGCATCACGCGACGCCGCTGGACTTCGAACTGCATGGTAGCTTCCTTCCTCGAGGACAGCCTGCCGGTTTCTCTTGATCTTGCCCCAAAATCTCGATATAGCCATCACCTAGTTTGGCCTCGCAATCCACTTGAGTTCCATGTTTTTTCTTTGTTCAGAATAGCTTCAGTTAAATGTGTGTGTGCTGATGTGTTTGTCTGTGATGCGTGCTCCCGTCCTCCCACCCTGAAAATGCACCGACGCCGAATTTTCTTATTGTTTAGCCACAATAGTCTTTCTTGATGCCTGCTCTTTTTACAGTGCCTAACTAATGCTTGTTGATAATGGTGCATGATGTTGCCTGTATAATACAGTGTGCGGCTTTGAATTGATGGTGCTTGCTGATGCAATGATCGGTGCTTTGTTTCTATTCTAAAGCCTGAAAGGTTTTTATTTTCATTTGGTGATCTTGTTCTATACATGACCACTTGGTCGATGTTGTGTTGTTTCTTGATGGCATATTATTTGTTATAACTAAATCTGCTCTGCTTATTTCTTCCTAGCATCTCCTTGGCTCTTGTAATGTTGATTGCTCTGGTTGTAAAATGTACGTGGTCTGATGTTTGTTATGTGATTGAAATACGGTGCAAAACTAGGTGGAGTTGTTCCTCACATATGTATGTTCTCGACATGGTTGAAGCTTCATAGGACTTTTTTCCTTTTCAATGTCAGAAGTTAACTCGCGAAAAAGGTTCCTTAACCTCATTTACAGGAGAAAGTACACATAAAACCCGAGGTTCAAAATTTTTAACTACAATTGTTTGTGTCTGAAAGAAAAAGTGCATGAAAGTTCGGAATTGGTAAAATTAGAAGGAACGACAACACTAAGAAACATCAATATGTTTGTTGCGAAAACAGCCCCCCATATATAGTGAAAGTTCACGCTAAAAAAATCCATGAAGTTGAAGAAGTTCAAAATAATAGACAACAATTCGTGTTTATAAAAGAACGATTTTCCCATTTTAAATAATAAACAAGGAAGTTCAAATTAAAAAAGGTAAGCAGTTTGATGTTAATAAAAACAATCAAATTTTTCTATGGCTAAAGAAACCCAGATTACATTTTTTGGAATTTCCACGTTTCTAAAAATATAAAATCACGAAGTTCAATTTGAAAATAAGCGAACAGTCCAGTGAGTATAGAACCCTAGTGTTTTCCTATTTCTAAAAAAAACCAAGAAGTTCAAATTAAAATTACAGAGCAGTTCAAAATTTTATAAAAAAAATCAGATTTTCCTCATTTCTAAAAAAACCATAAAATTCAAATTAAATTAACGGAGCCGTTCAATGTTTGTTATAAAACTGGGATTTTCACGTCCATCTTCTCATGGATTTTGTATTCCTGAAATCTTTCTCATTGATTAAAATGTCAATCCTTCCATCACATTTTTATTTTGGTTTTTTTTACTACCAAATTCTTTTTCATGGGTTACCTCGGAAAAATTTAATCAGCTTCGTTTTAAATGTAGCAAGTTTATTTAAAAATGTGAAAAGTTCACACGGAGAAAAAGAAAGGTCACACACGATTAGAAGATCAATTTTTTTAAATGCAAACGAGTTCCTTTGAGTAACTTTAAATGCTAATAAGTAACATTGAATAACCGAGAAGTTCAACTTAAAAAACAGAGAAGTTCGAAGCTTTTAAAAAGTTAAAAAAAATTCTCGTTACTAAAGAATAAAACAAAGAAGTTTAAATTAAAATAAAGGAACAACTAAAAAAAGTTTTAATAGAGTTTCCACATTTTTAAAAACAATAAGCTCAAACTAAAAGAGCCAAGAAGTTCAAGATAAAAGAATAAAATGGTTTAATGTATATAAAAATGATTTCTTTTCTATTTTTAAAAATAAAACCAAGAAGGTCAAATTGAAATAATATAGCGGTTCAATTTTTTAATATAAAACATATTTCTCCAATTCTAGCAACACTCCTAGAAGCTCAAACAAAAAAACTAGGAGTTCAAATATAATATAACGGAGCGGTTCAATATTTATTATTAAATTAGAATTTTCCTCGTTATAAAAGAATAACCAAAGAAGGCCAAATAAAAAATAGAGCAACTCAAAATTTATAGAGAAAATGGGTTTTCCTTGTTTCTACAAAAAAACTTAGACGTTCAAATTTGAGTAACTGACAAGTTCAATGTTTCTAACAATACCAAGAAGGTCAAATTTAAAAAATGAGTAGTTCAAAAAGTTTACAAAAATAGATTTTCCCTTTGTTAAAAAATACCTAGAAATTTGAATTTAAATAAGTGAGTGGTTTGATATTTATTACATAATAAGGACTTTTCCCCTATACAAATGAATAACAACAAAAAATCCTAATTAAAAAATGAAGTTGTTTGATGTTTGTAAAAATCTTAGATTTTCCCTGATACTAAAGATTTGATGCATATTAAAAACTCAGTTTTTTCTCTTTACTAAATAATAAAACCAAAGAAGTTCAACGTTTAAAAGTAGAGCGTTTGATATTTATTTGAAAAACTCAGTTTTTTTGGTTACTAAAGAATAAGACCAATAAGATCTATTCGAAATAACGAAGAAGTTCAATGTTTCTAACAAAACTCCATTTTTACATTTCTAAAAAGAACACAAAGAAGTTGAAAAAGAAAGTTAGAGCGGTTCGATGTCTATAAAAAACTCAAAAAAATTCGTTACTAAAGTGAAATAGAGAGAAGTTCAAATTGACAACAGACGGAAGTTCACGTACTGCATGGTGTGTGTTTTGTATGAGAAAATAGGAGTAAAAAGGTGAAGTCCAAAAATTTTGTTGCTAGAAGTTCAAGTGCACAGACCGGGAAAATTCAAAAAGTTCCTCTTGTTCAACAAGTTTCCACAACGGAAAGCTCAAATTAAAATAACAAAAAAAAGTTTAGAAAATTTAATTAGAAAAAGAATGTGGAGGGGGTCCAATATTTATGACAAAACTAGGATATTTTGATGCTAAAATAAATAAACCAAGAAGTCCAAATTATAAAAAAAAGTTCAATATTTATAAAAAAACACAGGTTTTCTTCGTTACTAAAGGATAAAATTAAAGAAGTTCAAATTAAAAAAAGGAGTAGTTTGATGTTTACGGAAAACTCAAATTCTTTCCATTTCTAGGAAAAATAAAAGTATGAGGTTCAATTTAAAAAAAATGTTTGATGCTTATTTGAAAACATATTTTTTCTAAGAATAAGACTAAGAAGTTCAATTTGAAATAACAGAGAAGTTCGAAGTATATAAAAAACTTAGATTTGTTGCAAGAAGTTCACGTGCACCTCCGTGCACGGTTCAGAATTTTTATCGCGGGACGTTCGACCTCCAATTATATGTTTTAAAATCACAAAAAATGACGTTCGACCTTCAATTGTGTGTAATTCGACGTATACGCAAAAATGTGACAGAAGTTCATAGTGAAAACATCGAGAAGTTCAAGTACTGCAAGGAATGCATTTCAGGTGAGAATAAAAGTATAAAAAATAAAAGCTTAAAAGGTTGTTGACAGAAGTTCAAGTGCTCTGTCCGGGGAAATTCAAAAATTCTTGCGAGAGAGGTTCACCTTGTATTTCCATGTCCGAAAATATTTGCGTTTTAAAATAATTCTCTCAATCCACGAAGAAGTTCAGTTATTATTTGGGAGCAATTTGATTTCAAAAAGAAAATAAAAATTCAAATTATAAAAATGGAAAAGGTTCATGTACTACATGGTGTGTGTTTAATATGAGAAAAGTGAATTAAAAGGCAAGGTCCAATTTTCTTGTTGTTATAAGTTCAAGTACTCGGTCGGAGAAAGTTAAAAAAATATTGTGAGAGATGTTTGTACAAAAGGAATATCATTTGTGTAACACTGACGAATGTATGAGAAAATTACAAATGAAAATACGTCACAGAAGTTCAACGTGAAAATAGCAGGAAGTTCAACTACTACACTGAATGAATTTCAGATGTAAAACTTTTAAAATCGTCGCGAGTATGAAAAAATTATCAACACAAAAAGTTGCGTGTTTACAGCAGCTTTCCATTGGTATATTACTTGCTCAATTCCGGTGAGTAAATGGAGAGCTATGAGCAGTGGATGGAGATCTACAAGCAAAGAAAGCACGTGAAAAATAGAGTGAAGTTCAAGTACACACGTCGAGAAGTTCAAGTTCTTCACGCGGTGCATTTTCGACGAATCTGTTTCGCGATAAAGGCAGAACGAATGATCTCGGCATTTTCAAAGTTATTTGAAAACAACTAAGAATCAGAGAAAACCGTCAACATGAAAAAGTTTTGCATTTTCCGTAGCTTTTTAACGGTATATTATTCGCCCTATTCCGATAAAGTTTGTAGAAAATATGGTGAAAATACGTTTTTTCCATTTTCGAAATTGACTTAAAACCGTAAAAAATTGGGAGAAACAATACATACCAAAAAAAATTCGCGTTTGTTCAAGCTTTTCAACGCCGTATCATTTGCTGCATTCGGACTCACGGTTAGAAAATGAGCTCGAAAATACGAACTCGGTAGGACTTGTACCGTTTTCTAAATTATTCTTAAACCGTTCAAAATTAGAAAAAACTTTGAACATGAAAAAGTAGCGAATTTTCATAAGATTTCCAACGCCATATCATTTGTCTCAATTGGATTAGCCATTTAGAAATGACATCAAAAATATGAACTCGTCTGTTCGGTTTGCGAAATTTTACGTTTTTCCAAATTACTCTTTAACCATAGGGAATTAGAGAAAACTTTCAACATGTAGAAGGAGCGGTTTTGTAGCAGCTTTCCAATGCCATATTATTTGCCTCATTCCGATAAAAGGTTTAGAAATGCGATCGAAAATACGATTCACGTTTTTTGTGTGAAGAAAAAATGGTTTTTAAAACTGCTCTTAAACCGCTTACATTTTGACAAAAATTTAAGTTGGATGATGATACTGGTGTCCATAGCTTTCCAACGGTATATCGCAAGCCCCGTTTGGGCAATGTTGGCAGAAGTTCAACCTAGTTCAGAGGGAAGTTCAACATACTACTAGCGGGCAGGTCAGGTTGTGATCAGAATATTATTCTCATCCCGTGATCAGAATAGTGTTTATGTATATGTATATGTGTGTATATATATATATACAGCCGGTCTATTCTGCTAATATTAGCAGAATAACTATTCTGATAACACTTCCGCACTGCACGCTCAACGCAAGTGCACGTCATTGTTTGAACCAAGTGTGCTGCAGTACTCAAGCGAGTGAACTTCCCGTCGCAAAAAACTGCACGCTGTGTTTTTCGGTACCTTTTTCGCTTTATTTTTTAATCGTTTATCGGAACGAGGCGTGTAATATACCGTTGAAAAGCTACCGACTAGGCGCTACTTCGCCATGTTGAACACTTTCCGAGATTCCTCACGGTTTAAGAGCAGTTTTGAAAACGGTGCGGCCCACAACGAGTAGCAGCGAGTGTTTTTTCGTGTTTTTCTAAACCGCTCGTCGGAATGAAGCAAATGATGCACCATTGGAAAGATATCGTCGAGGCGCATCCTTTTCATATCTATTATTTTCTCTAACTCGTTACGGTTTAAGAGTAGTTTCAAATTTACTAAATCGCGGAATTCTGTTTTTTTAGATTTTTTCAAATTTTCGGTACTGTTTTTGCTCCAATTTTTGAACCGTTCGTCCAAACAAGGCGTATGATACGCCATTGGAAGCTACGGATGAGGCGCAACTTTCATATGTTGAAATGTTTTTGAGATTCCTTACGGTTTTTAGTTAATTTTGAAAATCATGCGGCTGACGAAGAGAGGCAGCGGCCGTTTTTCGCGAAATTTTTACAAACCGCTGGTCGAAATGGTTCAAATTATACACCATTGGAAAGATATCGACAAGGCGCAACTTTTTCATGTAGAACACTTTCTCCGATTGCTTACGGTTTAAGAGCAATTTTGATTTTTAATGAAATGCGGACACTCTGTTTTTTCGCGACACCAAAATCATCGTGTGTACTGCATTAGATAGATGAACCCACTGCTTCAGACTGAAAACCGCACATCATCAGACAGTCAAGTGAACTTCATGGTTTCTCTCGTCATTTTTCTAACTTTTTTATGAAACACGAAACACCTTGTGATGTAACTTTTTTATGAAACACGAAACACCTTGTGATGAGTGCAGTGCACATCAAAGGTAAAGTGAACCACAACAGAAATCAAAGTGGGCTGCGTGCCTTTTTTTGTTTTCAAACTATAGTTTTAGAAATTCGTTCGAACTGAATTTTCAAGGCCAGTGTACTACATTTTTTCCAAAACGCCTTTTTGAAGTTTGCATGTTTGAGATTAGTGAACTTCACTATTATTATTTTTTTTCTTCTCACTTTTTTATGAATGCATCATGGATGCTGAGACAAGGCAAGTGTACTGCATCAACGATTTTCTACAGAATGAACCACAAAGCACTTCCTGCGCCCACGCACCGGACTGCAAGTGCACCAAAACGAAACCACATGAATACATTGCTCGAACTACAACAAAATCATACATATAGACATGTATACTCCCATCGCACAACAAAACGAGCACCGGACGTCTCCTAGAAGCTAACATCACTTCAAGATTACAAACAAAACAAAAATGAACCACAACATCCGTCAAAAGACAAAGTTAGTTTCCCGCAGCCGTGAGGGTGAGCCGCCCATGAACCGCCACAAAATGGGAAGGAGTGCACTGTAGCAGGACCAGAGTGCACCACTTCCCCCACCGGAGTGCACTGCAGCAGGACCAGAGTGCACCACTGCCCCCACTGGAGTGCACTGCAGCAGGACCAGAGTGCACCACTGCCCCCACCGGAGTGCACTGCAGCTCCGAACTCCACCATCTGAGCTGCTCACACCCCTGATGTGGGATGCATCCTACAACAAAGCGGTCACCGGCGCACTGCTACACACACCCAAGCACACTACTGAACAGCGATACAGCTAACCTACACACGCCACCGGATTGCAAGCATGGTCGCCAGTGGACTGGACATCCAGCCGCACCGCACTGCGCCCCAATAGTGCCCAAGTGAAATCAGAAAAAGCAACAAAAAACGATGGGGAGGAGAGGACGCTCGAGGGCGGTGGTTGCAGCGCCGTGACTGGCGACGAGGGAGGACGGCAGAGGCAAGCGGTGGCCCGCGAACCTGCACGAAGACGGGGCTGGGACCGAGCTGTACTGGTGCCTCAACTGAGCTGCATGAGGTGGGCCGCGCCAGAGCACCACGGATGGCGCAGATGAGGCACTGGCCGAAGACCGCCACGAAGAGGAGAGAGCTCGTCCTCGGTGTTTTCAGGTGGGTGCGGTGCGGCTCAGGGGAGGGAAGAACTCGGATCCGACAAGGGATTCATGGGTCCGTGGCCAGTGAAGATGTGGTCGGGGTCGGAGCTCGCAGCGGTGGGTGCGGAGAAGAAGAAGGCGGGGCGGTGCCGGCCACCATCACGAGGGAACGGCTGAGGAGCTCATGCACTGCTCGATGCCGGATCCGGCAGCCGGCGGGCATCTACCCCGAGCGCAGATCGGGGTGGCGTTCAGGTGAAGGAATGGGGAGGGGACGGCCGCCGATGGGAGAGCCTGGCCGGATCCAGCCGGGGCTGTGCGCGGTGGAGGTGGGGGTGCCTGTGGCGGCGCTGTGTGGTGGCTGTGGCCGCGACGGAGCAGGACATGGTGGGCGATGGGCTGTGGCGGGGCGGGACATGGTGGGGCGGTGGCGGGGCGGGACGTGGTGGGCGACGGCGGGGCGGGATGTGGTTGGCGGCGGCGACTGGGATGGGTGGGAGGTGGATCGAGAGGAAGGTGGGGGTGGGTCATGGGGAATGGGTCTGGGAGTTTTTTTGTTAAATTTTGTTTTTGCGGGGAGCTACGTGTTCGGTTCGGTGCGCGGGGCGGTGCGTTGTTGTTAGCAGAATAAGAATTAGTGTTAGTAGAATAAGGTCTTAAGGGGTGTTATTAGAATAGACCCATATATATATATATATATATATATATATATATATATATATATATATATATACAAACGAGATCTTTTTTTGCATATTCAAAGTTTGAGATTGCTAGCGAGGCCCGCCGCCTGGTAAAATGTACCAGAAAATCAAACCATAGGGTACAATCGTGATTTCTTACCGTGGAAAAAAATTGGAGGCGAAACGATGAACTCATGTTTTCATTCAAACAAAAATATGATGTTAGGTAATGTAAATGTTTTCAAATAGCACACGGTTTATTCACGAAAGCTGTGTGTCCACTAAACTGTGGCCGATGCCCCCCTCTGCCACGCGCGCGATCTGAGTCGTGCGTTCTGATTGGCCAGAACCCAAACCCCACGGATCGTACGTCTGCACTATTGGATTCTCCTTGATCGAACGGCGATCCTCATCCCTTTCGACAGCACATGTAAATGTTTTCAACTAGCCCCTCACAACAAATGTTTTCAAATAGCACACGGTTCACTCACGAAAGCCGTGTGCCTACCAAACCGTGGCCGATGCCCCCCTCTTTGCTGCGCGCGCGATCTGAGTCGTGCGTTCTGATTGGCCAGAACCCAAACCCCATGGATTGTACGTCTGCACCGTTGGATGCTCCCAGATCGAACGGCAATCCTCATCCCTTTCAACAGGAAATGCAGTCCGGCTAGGAATTGATTTATATGCCAAAATGCACGGTAATGCCAAAAAAATGTCTTACATATAGCACACGAGACCTGAAATGCGCCAGCAAATCAAACCCGTGGTATAGTTGTGATTGCTTTACGTGGGAAAATTTAGAGGCGAAACAATGAACTCACGTCTTCATTTCAAAAATAGTACATCTTCATTTCAAACGAAATTATTCTCTTTGTGCACACGAGCGCTTAGAGGCAACCGTTTGCATAGGCCTTTCCGCGCGGCGACCGGGGATATTTTTCACCCTTTTCACCTAGGCCGCCAAAACACCCCCCCCCCCCACCGTCCGCCCGCATTTCACTCAACTAGTCCACCCAATCTCCATCACCAGCTCCCTCCTCCCCCAGATCCATAGCAGAACCCTCTCCGGCGCCGCCACGCTCACCCCGGCCGTGTGCTCGCTCTTCGGGGTCAAGCCTACCTCCACTGTCGTTCCCAACACGCGGCGGCCCGCGCCTCACCGTCTTTGTTTGCTCGCCACCCTCGAGCATATCGATGCAGTAACCCTCGCCTATGTTGTGGTCCGGCCGGGTTTGCATTAAGAAGCCTGTTAGTTACTGCTCTCCATCACGGTGAGCCATATTTCCTCGCAATCCCTCTTCCTATTTTGTTCCGTATGTTCCCAAATTGGCTATAAAATAACGAAGAGCATATATATGTTCATTATCTACCTTCCTTACTACATATAAGTTGTATTTGTTCCAATAAGTTACTGTCTATTTATAGATCGCGGGCGCCCGAGTCACACAAACTTAACAAATTAGCCATACATTTTCTAAATTATTGCATTGCGTGTTTAGAAAGCTTGATACCAAGTTGTTAGTTTTATGCTTATCCTCCTTTCCTGAGTTTCGCATGTGTTCTCTGTAGATGCCGAGTAGCAGCCACAACACTCATGCTTCAGGCGATGTATCTTCATCTAATTCGGAAAACCCTAGGTCTTCAGCAGATTGTGAGGGATCAAGTAATCTTGAACAGGATAGAGCTGCAGCAATTACCCTTCCGGTCAGGACATGGAGGAACGCTCCAAGGAAGCCCACACACCAGCCTAAAGGTGTATATGAAGTAACCAAGATTGATTTAAAGTCTTGGGCTCCAACTAAACCAGATAAACCACGCACGAGGTTCAGGAGTGTGTGGATTTGTTGGCAGGGCAAGGCTCAACATTAATCTGGCGGGGTTTCGGAAGGCTGACACAAAAACACGGCGAAGGATAGTCCGGGAGATCATGGATCACTTCAATGTTCCAGAGCAGTGGAGAATGCAGGTGGAAAACGCTGCACTGAAGAAGGCTAGGGATGCTTGGAGAAACTGGAAACACGTGTTGTACAAGAAGTACTTGAGTGAAGGCAAGGACCCAATCCCCGCATACCCCCAAATTACAAAGGTAGACTGTGCAGAATTCAAAAGGGTCATGGCAACTAAAGAGTTTGCTGAGAAGAGTTTCAAGCAATCGGAATTTCAGAAGAAGAACATACACCCCCACCGTATGGGTGTGGCAGGATACTACGGCATGAAACTGATATGGGACCAGGAGGACAAATAAGCAGTAGCAGCTGGTGGGAATCCGGCATTTAGTGAAATCAGGGGCCAACGCGCCAGAGACTACTTGCGGGCACGTGCAAAGAGGCGTGATCACGGAACTTATTACTTTGAAAACTCACGTGACGCCGAACTGTATCAAGTGATGTTAGAGGCTTCCAAGATCCCTGAAAGGTTCTACAGGAACTCAGGGCCATGTGACATTCTGTCTGCTGCTCTAGAAACAAAAGAGCCCCCTCGCCGTGCAAGGGGTATAGGTGTTAATGTCCCGCACAAGAGGGCTTTCACACTCAGCAAAGAAGAGAGGCTCGGCATGAAAAAAGCGAGGAGTGAAATGAAGCAGAATGCATTGTATGAAAGGTTGAGGAAGGAGATTTATCCAGCTGTTCGAAAGGATGTTGAGGAGTCAATGATGATACGGAAGACTCTAACACTGACAAATAGCCAGCAGATGGGAGGGGAGGCGGGCATGGAGGATGCTGCTTATTGCGTGACAACACTGCACAAGAGTAGCTGTGCATCAGCTGACCCCAACGACATTGAGACTGCAGCTGCTCGTGATGATGCTATATCTGATCTATCTGGAATGAAAGACAGACTGAAGGGCGTGCTTACACATTATGAAGGTACATTAAAATGTGCAAAAGCTTGGGTTTGCCCACCCTTCTTGGAAGATGGCCTCTTGTTGGACAATGTGCCATTGAAGCCGAGCTGTGTGAAGTGCTACGTGACTGAAGTAAAGTCTGGATTCAATGAATTTGCCCTGAAGAATGTCCTAGGAGACTTCGATGAGCAAAGGACCTTGGGAGAAACACTGTTACATCACATCCAGTGGCCACGAAAGGAAATAGAGTTCATCGATGAGATCCCAGAAGCCCCGCCAAGAGCAACCACTGTCTCCCCTCAACCGGTGACACTCTCCTTGCCACAGCAGCTCTCGCGGGCTGATGCATCACCCTATGATCAGCCGGCCCGACTTTGTGGCGTACAGGCCATGTCATCCTCCTCCCCAAAGCAGCCAGTGGCAAGGCCTAACAACTGCTGAAGACGCAGCACAGGTTCAGATGTCGGCCGCTGAAGCAGCGGGGGGAGACCCAGCTGCAGCACATGCTCAGCAGACCAACCTGGTGGAACAGACTGGTAAGCAGTCTGATGCTTCGGAACCACCTGCTAAGCAGTCTGTAGGTCCAAAACCGACTTCTCATCAATCCGTCGGTCCGTAGTTGCGTGATCATCATACCAATGCGTCAGCACTTCCTGCTCAGCAAACCAACGCGTTGGCACGGCCTCCTCAGCACACCGACAAGTTGGCACCACCTGCGCAGAAACCCGACATAGCTTCAACGCATGGTCAGCAGTCCGATGCCTCTGCTCCTACAACCCAGCAGTCCGTCACAGCAGCACCGCCAGCTCAGCGGTCCGGCATAGATAAACCGTCTGCTAAGCAGTCCGTCGAAGCTTCACCGTCTACTTGGCAGTCTACCTTGCAGCCAACTAGACGTTCTGCCAGAAATGCTTCAAGTACCAAGAAGGAAGTGGCCAAAAAGGATACACCCACGACCACGAGGAAGCGCGGCGGTAAAGTGAAGAGGAAAGAGAATGATTGCCTCTTACTTAAAGCACTCATCGCCCAGAACCAAATTAACAGCAGGTTGTTCGAATCGGGGAGGAATATTATTTCTGACGGCATGGATGATGAAGAAGTAGATTTGTTGCTTGCTAAAAGTAAAGCAGACGTACTTGAAGCACACAATTACGTCCATGGCCAGCCATTTCTTGTTGGCGAATACTTTGATGAGTGCAGCTCCAGTTGCTGCGAGTTACATGAATATTGCATGGATCAAATGTCAGTAGGTCATCATGGTTTGCTAGTCCACTACAACAGAGTTCATTTCCGACACGATGCTGGTTCCATCGATGTGAGTTTTGAGGACTTACATCTCTTCTTCAACTTCAACGAGCTCGATGCCACTCTTGTTAGATGCCTGATTTTGTAAGTACTTAACAAACTTTGATCAAGTTCTCCATACAAGGTTGTAAATGATAAACGGCTAACTGCATTTTATTCCTCTCAGGGGATTGAACGCGTAGAGAAGAAAAAGGGAGAGTGTGTATTTTATAGATCCCGAATTAGCAAATGGCACAACAATACATGGTAAGGACCTACGGGACTGGGCCGTTAACATAAGTCAAGTAAACAACCACGCATACACTGATTGTCTTTCATATTTCGACATAATTCATAAGTTCATGGCTTTCTTAATATGTAGCAATCACTGGATATTGGTATTCATTGTTCCAAACAAGAACACAGTTTACTACATCGATTCTCTCAGAGAGTCAACAAACGCTCAGGATCTGACGCATCTTCAGCAATTCATGGATAGGTATTGAATTCTATGATGTTGAAATTAATTTGCATTCATATCTGGTTCAATAATTGATGTTGTCAAAATTCATCATCATTTGCACTGTGCTTGCATTGTGGAAAACTAAACCAGGGAACCTGCTCAAGAGCAAACTACCTTTGCAGCACGAGATCATTTCTCCGGTAACACACCAAAATCCGTTATTTTTGGAAAATTTATCCAACAGTCTGCAAATACCTTTTCTTGCGCTAGCCAAATGTTCAAGCTTCTAAATAAACCTCTTTCTATTTTGTCCAAAGAAAAAATAATACATCTAACACCGGTTAGGTTGTTCCTAACAGGACAAATACATGACTAATTCTGTACAAAGAATTTCAGTGTCCTCAGCAAGAAGCAGGGACCAACCTTTGTGGATACTATGTTTGCAGGCACATGATCTCCATCTGCAAATCTGCTGATAGTTGTGACGATCCTCGCAAATTAGTACCAATAAGCCTATCTTAATTAATATCTTCTACTCCACTCATATGAAACATTCTGATCTTAAAAATACTGCAGCTCGTCTTAAAATCGAGGACCCCTGAACCGCTCCCGGCTGGTGAATTGCTGATGGTTCGGAGATTTATCAGGGACTTCTTCCTGGGTCACTACATCAATCCCACTGGTGATAATGAAGATTTCAGCATGCCTTCTCCTGACACATGGAGTAAGAGTTAGCCGCTAAACATATACGCATGGATCCATTGATTTCCATCTGATGAGGTCTTCGTATTCCGTACACTATGATTAATTATGTAATGCATATATGTGTGGGCAAATCATTGGAATTTAGCTACCATATGTTCAATTGCGATTGTTGCGAAATCTGATGAATGTTCTTCCTGTGGACACTATTTGTTCAACTGAATATTGTGGCGAATTTGCTTTTTGTGTGCCGATTCAAAATGGGATGTTTTTGTTTATTTGTTCAATTGAATATTGTGGCGAATTTGCTTTTTGCGTGCCGATTCAAAAAGTGATATTTTTGTTTATTTGTTCAATTGAATATTGTGGCAAAAAAAAAATTTTGCATGCCGATTCAAAATGGGATATTTTTTAACCTGGCAATTGCTCCACACACGGTTCAACTAAATGAGTGTGTGTGATCCACATCGGAAAGCATACGTCAATTGTAGCGAAGCCGTAGGTGATACACAGCAGATCATAAATGATTTGCAGCGCTACTACATGTGCGTAGGGTCTCCAGAACCGTTTGTGATATCGCGTTATCGCACACGAGAACTCGGAGTAAACCGTGCCCAATGTAAAATACAATCCCAGTCGTAATTTTTTCAGGAAACATGTGGGATCCCAAACGAAAAGCACATGTCACTCTTGCGGCAACCGTCAGTGATACCCAACAAATCACAAATGGTCTGCAGCACTTGTATGTGTGCGAAAAGGGGCTACTGAACCGTTCGTGATAGAACATTATCGCAGACGGTAATTGTTGGGAAACGTGTGCGATGGAGTCTTGCATGGCAGACGGGTTACGCAGAAAACTCGTGTGCGATGGGGCACAAATCGCACACAGTTCATATGTTGGCCCATGTGCCTTACATACTATTTCCCAATCGGTTCATTACGACAGACCGTATGGTTTAACTGTGTCATTAGAAACGTTTAATCATCGATACCACACGTGCGAAAGAAGTTAGTGCGTGCCGCATCGCACACGATTACATTTTGGAAGGCCTCTGGATCATTGCTCCATATCCCCGACGGTTTCTGGGTCATGTGGGAAGGACACCCTATCGCCCACACTCATTTGGCGACGGTCCCAAATGACGTCGCGGAAAGGGGTTAAAAACCGTTTATATAGCGCCGACGCGTACCAATGTAACAAGTGTTGATGAAGAAATTGGGTGGGGAACACAATCTAGTTTGGTGGAAGTGTGGATCGGGTCTTGCTCACTCAATCCCCCAAGTATCAACAAGTTTGGGTTGAGAGATTGAGAGTATTGAAGCTTTTGGAGGTTTGGGAGCTTCCCAAGACATTAGGGTTAGAATGGAAGGTGGAAGAAAGGTGCCTCTTATACCCCCACAACCAATTGTGGTTGTTGCCGACCTAAAGGGCGCACAAGCTAAAGTATCCCATGCACACGAGGTCACCAGAGAAGGAAACCATAGACCTTGTAGGCACATGGGACAGAGACCCCGTGTGCACAGGGTGTCGAGAGAGTTCTCCAATCGACCCCGTGCACATGGGGTGTCCAGAGAGTTAATACTGGACCCTGTGGTCACGGGGTAGGTTGGGCACAATTGAGGTGGGTTTTCAGGCTAATTTGAGTGGAATGTGTAGGATAGCTGGTGTATATATTTTTGCATGGTCCCATACTTTCATTCAAGCACCCCGGCCCCTCCTAATTGTGCGGTTGTCTTATGACTCAAAAGAAACCAAGCAAATCTCGAGTCTCTTCGGATAACTGCGCCTTTTCCCATTTTAAAGGGGGGGGCAACCGTCTCCATATACATACTTCCAAAGACCAATGACCTAAGATAACTTCAGTAATCATTCTTAGTCTCGCTAACCACATTGTGATCATACCAAAATGCCATTTAGGGATTAAATACACTTTTAATCTCCCTCATTTAGGTGAATTGATGATAATGCGTTTAGTGCATGGCAATAGGAATAACAATGAGTAATGCCATGCACTCTACTAGTACTAGGTGATGGCCCGCGCGTTGCTGTGGGGACTTTATTAAAAGAAATGCATAAAATTTGGTAAAAAATATCTAAAACTAATGGGACTCAAATGTAATCTTTAAAATGAATAAAAATACAACACGTATAAAAAGAGGAAAATTAAATTGCATTTAATACAATGTCATTTCTAAAAAGATATGAAGGGTGAACTATATAAGAATGCTGCAATCTCCCAACACACATATTGTAAATACAAAATTTAATGCAAAAAATAACTTATGACTAACTTGCAGGAATTGATGGTGGGCAGCGCTACATGCATAGAGTAGCGGGAAATAAGTATTGGGCCATGCCAACAACCGTGTCTCCACAAACTTGGGTAGTGTTACATGGGTCTTATTTGTTCAATATTGTATCTGATCTTCTTTTTGGTTGGAAAGTTGGGAGCAACTAACTCATGGGTGGGTGCAGCTATGTAGCCATTATAGCAATCCCGAGTGCAGTTGTTCAACATTTTTCTTTTAGTTCTCAATAATTAAGAGACAGGTTCTCTAGTTGAGGCGGGTAAAACCAGTTTTCAATTTGTTTTCACGATTATTTTCTGTTTTTTCTTTTGTGTTTTCTTCGGTTTTTTCTTTTTCTTTCTTCTTCGATTGGTTTTTCTTTTAGTTTTTTTTTTGTTTTTCTCCATTTTTTCTCTCTTTTCTCCATTTTTTTCTTATGTTTTTCCCTTTCACTCTACAATTTCTTATATGCCAAAAACATTTTTTAATAAGTGATCAACATTTTTTGTATACACTTTCAACATTGTCCAAACGCTTATTCAACATTTTTCAATACTTGTTCAACATTTTAATACTTACTCAAAAAAATACTTGTTCAACATTTTCAAATACTTGTTCGACATTTTTTAATACATATTCAACATTTTTCAAATACTTGTTCAACATTTTGAATACTTATTCAACATTTTCAAATACTTGTCTACGTTTTTTAAATTCTTTTTCAACATTTTTAGAATGCTTGATTAACATTTTTTCAAATATTTGTTCCACACTTTTTTCAAATCCTTGTTCAACATTTTCCTAATGCTTGATTAACATTTTTTCAAACACTTGTTCAACATTTTTCAAATACATGTTCAACACTTCTTTAATGCTTAATTAACATTTTTCAAATGCTTGATTAACATTTTTCAAATAACTGTTCAACATTTTTCAAATTCTTGAGTAGCATTTTTTAAATACTTATTCAACATTTTTCAAATACTTTTTCAATATTTTTCAAATGTGTTTTTGGGAGAGTGTTAAAATTAACGAAACAGGAAACAGGAAAAGAAAAAAAGAAAAAGGTAAAAAAGAAAGCAAAAAGGAAAAACGTGGAAAGTAACGAAACAGGAAAGAGGCAGATGCTTACCCGCGCACATGGGCCGGTCCATATGCTCGCTAGCTTCAGCGAGTCGGAACGATCGACTCGCTGAACACGAGAAATAGCAGCGCCCCTTGCCATATGGGGGGCTGAATTGGACAAGGGAAGGGAGTCCAACTCCCCCTCCTAGGTCGGCACCCCAAGGGGGAAACTTTCCCCCTTGGTGGCTGCCTCTCCCTCCCCTCCAACCTATATATACTAGGGGTTTTGTTCCATTGTTCATACAAGTTTTGGAGCCTCCTCTAGTTCTTCTAGTTCGACTTCTAGTTGGTCCTAGTTGACTAATTAGAGCTAGGTTAATCCTCTTGTCCTCGTAATTAGAAGCCATGTGTGGTTCTAATCTCCTCACTCTAATTCTTCAATGACGATTAGCTCTGGATGGCAAAGCGCTGCTGGATCGTGAAGGTTGCACGCTTGCAACCAAGTAGAGAGGTTGTGCTTTCGGTCTTCGGTTCGAGGGACTGTTCGTGGGCGGTACGAGGGACCGTTCATCGATGGTTCAAGGGACCCCAAGTATGATCTACACCGACACGTTCATCTTCTGCTGCAACTCGGTGATGGTAACGATCGTGAACCCAACCTGTTATGCATCTTCATATTGATCTTGGGTGATCGTAGGTGCGGAACTTTTTATTTTCTAGTACGTTTCCCAACAAGAGGGCCCACAGCACCGCCACGACCAGCCTTAGAGGAGGCATGGTCGGGACAAGGTCCTACTGCTAGGAGGACTTCGGACATCTAGGGCCACGGGGGTGGGTGCCCGGGCGAGGTGGAGCGTATGGGAGGGTGGGGGGAGGAAGACGTGCCACACCGGGCAACGCTGGTGAAGACGACAAGGAGGAACCTTGGTGGCGCCGCCAGATCCATCACCAGGAGGAGCCACGAGGATGTGCACCGCTAGGACAACCACCAGGAGTGCGCTGCCGGCCGCCAGGACGCCAACGGACCACTGCAATGCGAGCCACCAACCGCGGGGCACCACGCGAGGAGAGTCGCGGAACAGGAGGAGATCCCGCCGCTGCAGCCACAACACGAGCTTCGCTAGTGGTGGCTTCCGGTGGCAGCGAGGGGAGTAGCCGGAGGAGGGGGCTGGTGGCGCGGTGTGGTGGGTGGTTGTCGCCCGTGTGGCCTAGGTTAGGCGACGCGGGAGCCTCGGCTCGTTCGCTCCCCTGGTTTACTCCTACTATCGTGCTATTTGGTGCTTGTTTGGAAAAAAAACAAGACTTAACCTTAAAAAATCGTTTTGGCATGCAACACTATAGGGCCTCTTTGATTCGTAGGATTCTGAAAACGCCAGAATAAGAAAAGTATAGGATTGAAGTGGCATGCCCACTTAAATCCTATAGGATTAGCACGGAGTAGTTAATGCCAAGGAAGAACAAAGGAATTAGAAAAAGGTTGGAGTGGATGTTACATTGCCTATGAAATGTAATGTAGTACAAATGATTTCATACCAAAAATTTATGTGGGATCCAATCCTATAAATCAAAGGACCAAGGTAGGAAAAATTCACGAGGATTTCAATGCTTCAAAAATCCTATATAATTCCTTTGAATCAAATGAACCCTTATGCAACAAAGTTGTCGACTCTAACTTCATGTTAGCATGCAGCACTACACACTTGCGAATTATTATAATAGAAGGCGTTTGAAATAGGTACTCTCTCCGTAAATTAATATAAGAGTGTTTAGATCACTACTTTAGTGATCTAAATGCTCTTACACTACTTTAGTGATCTAAATGCCCTTACACTACTTTATAAAGGGAGTACAAGAGTAGCATCACATGACACGTACACAAATTGGCGTACATCAAGATGCTAGAGTAAAAGAATGGGTTGCTAAGCCCGAAGAGGAAAAAAACAAAGCCTTACTCCCAGAGATAAGCATGTCGCTCCTTTCGGCTCTGGCCCAAGCATGCCGTGCAGTCCCAACCATGAGGGGAGCGGGCAGGGCTGCCACGCCGAAAGCCAGGGCTATTTATCGCATTCACGATTGTCGAGGGAACTATCACGTCGAGAAAACGGCGTCGGGCCGGCACATTTTAAACGCGCGATGGTTTTAAAAAGGGGAATAAAATGAGGAAGCCAGGAATCGAACCCTGGTATGTAGGGTTATTCCCTGCGAGACTAACTAGCCCGCCCACAATTACTTACTGGTTAGCAGTAGGATCGTGACCTACTAGAGCTGACCAGATCCAGTCTTCTTCGGTTTTTCTTTGTTTCTCGTTTTTTTCTCCGATTTTTTTCTTTTTTATTCTCCATTTTGTTTCATTTTTTTGTTTTTCTTCTTTGTTTCTTTTTGTTTCTCATTCTACAATTTTATATACATGTTAAACATTTCTTCAAATACTTATTCAACATTTTTGAAATACTTGTTCAACATTCTTTAAATACTTGTTCAATATTTTTTTTATACGTGATCAACATTTTTTTCAAATATTTGTTCAATATTTTTTCAAACAATTTGTTCAACATTTTTCAAATACTTTTTGCAACATCTTTTTGAATATTTGTTCTACATTTTTTATATACTCGGTTAATATTTTTAAATACTCGTTCAACATTTTTCATATACCCGTTCAACATTTTTTGTACTTATTCAACATTTTTCAAATTTTAAGGTGCCATGTACAGTCAAAAACGTTACAGGGCACCCGCTACTTTCTACACTAGTAGGTTATAAGTGGGTTGCCGCCACATGTTGTGTCTCCATCATTCTGTATTTTTGGCTGGGTTCTCTGGTTTTGTTTTCATCGGGTCTTGTTCGATTTTCTAGCTGCTTTTTTCTTTGCTTTCAAGTTTTTAATTTAATATTTTACTTTATTTCCTTTTTATGTTCTTCCATCTTAAATTAATGAAATTGTTTCAATTTTCGTGAACTTTTCTATTTTGTGAAGTTTTCAAAATCAAGGACTTTTATCAATTCACCAAAAATCAAAATCATTAATATTTTCTTAATCCGTGATTTGTTTTTCAAATTCGTGGAGATTTGTAAATATGCAAACTTTTTTCAACT
This sequence comes from Triticum aestivum, assembly GCF_018294505.1. Lineage (NCBI taxonomy): Eukaryota > Viridiplantae > Streptophyta > Magnoliopsida > Poales > Poaceae > Triticum > Triticum aestivum. The sequence goes on from NC_057796.1 coordinate 65,113,633, forward strand.
CGTGAACAATTTTTCTAATTCGTGATCTTTTTTCAAATTCATGTTTTTTAAAATCTGTAAACTTTTTCAAATTCATGACCATTATTTAAGTCCATATAGTTTTTCCAAATTCGTAGATTTTTTTAATCCATAACTTTCTACCGAATTTGTGAACAATTTTCAAGTCCATGAAAGTTTTTTGAATTCGTGAGCTTTTCAAATTCATGATCTTTTTTCCAATTCTTAAATTTTTAGAAGTCAACGATCAATGGACAAATGTCAATGGTCAGCGTTCAACATCATTGGTCAATGATCACAGGCCTGCGGTGAACGGTCAAGGCGAGCCAGCCAGCTGACTGAAAAAACGAACAGCCAACCAACCAGGACCTCATATACGGAAAATCCTATACGACGCATTCTGCGTCAAAATGTCGGCGTATCGCACACTGTGTTTCTCAGCGATCGAACGAAACGGCCGGCCCATTAGAAGCGTTCCACCGATCCGGTTTTGGGACCTGCTGGAAGGTTCCAGCCGGGTTTTCCCGGTTCTGGGAACATTCTAGTAGGATCTGAACCTTTTTTTTTTGTTTTTCTTTTTTTTTCCTGTTTGTTTATTCTTTTCTCTCTTTTTTCGTGTTCTTTTTTCTTTCCTTTTTCCTTTTTTGCGTCTTTGGAAAAATGTTCTTAATTTTCAAAAAAAAAGATGATTTATCATAAATTGTTCAATGTTTCAAAAAATGTTTCCGAATTGTATTCAGAAATTCAAAAAGTTCAGAAATTCAAAATTTGTTCAAAATTTCACAACTTCTCACATTTTGTTCAGTATTACGAAAATTGTCTCAAATTATAGTAATATCTGGGTTTTCAAATTTTGTTCCGGAGTTTAAAAAATGTTCATGATTTTTTAAATAAAGTTGTTCTTTTCAAATTTTGTTCTAGGGTTTCAAAAATTGTTCGCAATTTCCGAAAATAGTTCGTGCTTTGAATTTTGTTCTGGAGTTTCAAAAAATGTTGGTGCTTTCAAATTTTGTTCAGGAGTTTAAAAAATGTTCACAATTTTTTAAATAATGTTCTTGTTTTCAAAGTTTGTTCTGGGATTTCAAAAATTGTTCGCAATTTTCAAAAATTGTTCGTGCGTTGAATTTTGTTCTGGGGTTTCAAAAAATGTGGTGTTTTCAAATTTTGTTGAGGAGATTCAAAAAAATTCCCATTTTTCAAAAATGTTCGCGTATCCAAAAACTGTTTTGCCATTCAAAAAATGTTCTAGTGTTCTAAAAAAATGTTCGTGTTTTTCAGTTTTTTGGGGGGAGTTTAAAAATTGTTTCCGTTTCTATAGAATTGTTTGAGTTCTTTCAAATATACACAATTTCGGAACGTGTTCACGGTTTCATACAGAATTCCCTTTTTCTCCAAAATGATATTTCGCGTCTAAATTTAAAAAACGTTCTTATCCGCGCTTGGTTTGGTTCTTAAGTGTTTGTGCTGCCCATTAGATTACCCAGCTCGGTAGCTCAAGTGGTAGGATTGTTACCTGTGTTGCAGGTGGTGTTGTGTTCGAATCTTGCTTGGCTCATTATTTTTTGCGAGCATGGCTGTAGTTTTTTTTTTTTTTTTTTTTGAGGCAATGTAGTTTCTTCGCTAGCCGGAACGGGAGAGCGGCTGTAGTTTGTTCGCTAGGCGGGCGGGACGGGAGAGCGACATGGGCCGGCCCAGTCGGGGAGACCCGCCTGTGCGTTCCCTCGACGTTTTGCCGCAGTTAGCGGCGTTTCCTATTTGGCGCTGCAGGCGCCAGTTATAGCTCATTTTGCAAACTGGCGCCTGCAGCGCTGGGAGCTGGGCCGGCCAATCTAAGATTTTCTATTTTTCAAAACGAAAAAGAAGAATGTATTGCGATTCGAACCGGCAACCTCCTACCGCGAGCTACAATGCAGCAACCATCCTGCCACTAGACCTCACGTGACAAAATTCACTTTTCCATTCTTTTCATTTTCCTCTTTTCTTTCCTTCTTCTTTTTCTTCTTTTTTATTCTTCCTGGTTCTCATACTTTTTTGTAAACTGGACGAACTTTTTAAAAATTTGTGAACTTATTTTCAAATTTGATGAACTATTTTTCAATTTCGTTGAACTTTTTTATAAAATTGTTGAACTTTTTTTCAAAATTTGATGAACTTTTTCCCACTTTTGATTAACTTTTTCCAAATCGGTGAACTTTTTTTCATTTTTGATGAACTTTTTTGTAAATCAATGAAATTACTTAAAAATCACCGAACTTTTTTCAAAATCAGTGAACATTTTTGCAAGTTTGATGAACTTTTGGTTGAAAATCTGTGAACTTTTATCAAATTTGTGAACTTTTTTTTTCAAAATTTCATGTACTTTATCCTAAATTTTGTGAACATTTTTCAAATTCGTGATTTTTCTCAAACTCACGATTTACTTCAGTTTGTACGCATCTTTTCAGTTTTATGAACTTTCTTAAAATTCACGATTTTATATGGTGCATTCATTTTTTTATTTTATCATAAAATAATACGCATAATAGGCTTGGTGTAAAATAAGGTTTGTTTGTCCTGAAAAAGAACAACTAAGGAAGTACGGTCTAGTGGCTGTGTTCAGAGGTTTGGCTACAAGAGGTGCGCGTTCGAATCCCGGGATTACCTCATTTTTTGCTATCCGCGCTCTTCGCTGCGTTTCCTGGGCCGGCCCACTAGGCCAGGCGTGCGAGCGCCAGTATCGCTAGCCAGCGCCGAACAGGAGCTTAGGAGCCCTCCTCATATACGACGCATTCTGCGTCAAGATGCTGCTGGAACGCATGGACGCTCGGTTTCTTCTTTTTTATTCTTCCTGGTTCTCATACTTTTTTGTAAACCGGGTCAGCATGTTGGTATAAATTTTATATAAATTTAGTGACATAGGAAAGCCTCTGTTCTGCTTATTAAACACATTTTTATGTGTACAATACTCTACTTTAAATTGAATCAAACAGCAAAAATATCCACTATTTTCCCATTTTGCCACAAATCATATATTTATAGGATATGTTTGGTGGAACAATAAAAAAAAACATATGTCTATGCACACGTCTAAGTTTTGTCTTCTCAAACTTACAATTTTACCAACATGCTAGTCAGTTTCGTTCTTTTGAACTTATGTTCGTAATACATTGCTTTTTCCCTCTTCCCACTGCATCCCTTATCAGAGTTTAAGGTCAGACGCATTAAATTCTTTTTTCCTCCTCTTCTCCATGTACCGTCTTTCTTCCCTTCCAGGTCCGACCTATTCTCACTTCTAAGGGACCCTAGTTAACTAGTCCAACCAACTCCACTCTCCCAACCATTGCCATGAATGAAATCTAGTTCCTCTCCTTGTTAGTTTCTTTTGCTACGGATTACTAGTCGTTTCCATACCCTGACCAAATGGAGGACGATGGAGGCAGTGGAATTGAGGTAAAGTTCCATCTATCTCGCTTAAGCTCGTTCGAAGACATCGAAGAAAGTGTATTTTCTACTGAATCTATGCTTTATGTACCTAGTGCCCAATCTGTTACGACAACAGAGGCTTCTGCAACTATGAGGAGTTTCCCATATACAACAGTTTCAACCTCTTCTTTCGGGAATCATCGGTTGACATGCCGGTAAGCTTTAAATTAATTGTCTTTTCTTAAGGAACGAGAACGACTATGTAATTTGTACTTGAGCATACAATATTCCTATCGATTTGTTAACTTCAACTTACTTCTGACAAATAGATGACAAAGGAGACTTACCATTTAGAACACAATGCATGTTCTATTACTATCTTTTGTAAACACCTGAATGTCCCTCACATATACAATGTGTCTTGTGAAAACAATTACTTAAGAAACCTTGTAAGAATAATCAAATATTTCCTGTATTCTGTGTCAGGTTATCCCCTGCTTTGCAAGAAATATTTTCCTTGAGAATGTAATGATCAAGAAGTCCAGGAAATTCTAGAAAGAGTTCACCATGAGACCAAAAAGGACATCAGCATTGGTCTTTATGCCATGAATGAAGAGCATGGAACATGTTTCAGTGGAGAGGATTGGAATAAGTTTATCGAACTTAACAATATTCAAAATGGTGTTCGGATTTCATTGAAGATGTATGGTCGTTCCTTCCATGTGCTACTACCCAATGATCCTCTCACTAATCCATGTTAGATGCTTAAGATATAACTGCAGTTTACTATGCTTTCTCTTACCTGCTGCAAGTACTAATTTCATATTCATCGCTAACTCTACTGAAACTCCATACTAGTTTATTTTAGGCAGACTGCAATAAGCCAAACAATTATCAAGAATATCCAAACTACGAATGGCACAACAACAAACTGGAAGGATATTTCTCACGCAATATCATTTACGTGGTGTATTCATTATGTTCAGGCAATTCACCATTCTGGCCCAAGTGATCATTTGCATGTCCCACTCATACAACTTTGACCAAGTCCAATATTAAAACAAACTGCTAGTAATTGTTATAATTGTCATTACAATTTTAATATATTTTCTATAGAATACATATACTGTTGGGGAACGTAGTAATTTCAAAAAAATTCCTACGAACACGCAAGATCATGGTGATGCATAGCAATGAGAGGGAGAGTGTTGTCCACGTACCCTCGTAGACCGAAAGCGGAAGCGTTAACACAACGCGGTTGATGTAGTCGTACGTGTTCACGATCCGACCGATCAAGTACCGAACGTACGGCACCTCCGAGTTCAGTACACGTTCAGCTCGATGACGTCCCTCGAACTCCGATCCAGCCGAGTGTTGAGGGAGAGTTTCGTCAGCACGACGGCGTGGTGACGATGATGATGTTCTACCGACGCAGGGCTTCGCCTAAGCACCGCTACGATATTATCGAGGTGTAATATGATGGAGGGGGGCACCGCACACGGCTAAGAGATCAATAGATCAATTGTTGTGTCTGTGGGGTGCCCCCTGCCCCCGTATATAAAGGAGCAAGGGGGAGGCCGGCCGGCCCTTGTTGGCGCTCCAGGAGGAGGAGTCCTCCTCCTAGTAGGAGTAGGACTCCCCTCTTTCCTACTCCTACTAGGAGGGGGAAAGGAAGGGGGAGAGGGAGAAGGAAAGGGGGGCGCCGCCCCCCCTCTCCTAGTCCAATTCGGACCTGAGGGGGAGGGGGCGCGCGGCCCCTCCTGGCTGCCCCTCTCTCTCTCCACTAAGGCCCATAAAGCCCATTACTTCTCCCGGGGGGTTCCGATAACCCTCCGGCACTCCGGTTTTCTCCGAAATCACCCGGAACATTTTCGGTGTCCGAATATAGTCGTCCAATATATCAATCTTTATGTCTCGGCCATTTCGAGACTCCCCGTCATGTCCGTGATCACATCTGGGACTCCGAACAACCTTCGGTACATCAAAACATATAAACTCATAATATAACTGTCATCGTAACGTTAAGCGTGCGGACCCTACGGGTTCGAGAACTATGTAGACATGACCGAGACACGTCTCCGGTCAATAACCAATAGCGGAACCTGGATGCTCATATTGGCTCCCACATATTCTACGAAGATCTTTATCGGTCAGACCGCATAACAACATACGTTGTTCCCTTTGTCATCGGTATGTTACTTGCCCGAGATTCGATCGTCGGTATCTCAATACCTAGTTCAATCTCGTTACCGGCAAGTCTCTTTACTCGTTCCGTAATACATCATCCCGCAACTAACTCATTAGTTACAATGCTTGCAAGGCTTATAGTGATGTGCATTACCGAGAGGGCCCAGAGATACCTCTCCGACAATCGGAGTGACAAATCCTAATCTCGAAATACGCCAACCCAACAAGTACCTTTGGAGACACCTGTAGAGCACCTTTATAATCACCCAGTTACGTTGTAACATTTGGTAGCACACAAAGTGTTCCTCCGGTAAATGGGAGTTGCATAATCTCATAGTCATAGGAACATGTATAAGTCATGAAGAAAGCAGTAGCAACATACTAAACGACCGAGTGCTAAGCTAACGGAATGGGTCAAGTCAATCACATCATTCTCCTAATGATGTGATCCCGTTAATCAAATGACAACTCATGTCTATGGCTAGGAAACATAACCATCTTTGATCAACGAGCTAGTCAAGTAGAGGCATACTAGTGACACTCTGTTTGTCTATGTAGTCACACAAGTATTATGTTTCCGGTTAATACAATTCTAACATGAATAATAAACATTTATCATGATATAAGGAAATAAATAATAACTTTATTATTGCCTCTAGGGCATATTTCCTTCAGTCTCCCACTTGCACTAGCGTCAATAATCTAGATCACATCGCCATGTGATTTAACATCAATAGTTCACATCACCATGTGATTAACACCCATAGTTCACATCGTCATGTGACCAACACCCAAAGAGTTTACTAGAGTCAATAATCTAGTTCACATCGCTATGTGATTAACACCCAAAGAGTACTAAGGTGTGATCATGTTTTGCTTGTGAGATAATTTTAGTCAACGGGTCTGTCACGTTCAGATCTGTAAATATTTTGCAAATTTCTATGTCTACAATGCTCTGCACGGAGCTACTATAGCTAATTGCTCCCACTTTCAATATTTATCCAGATTGAGACTTAGAGTCATCTGGATCAGTGTCAAAATTTGCATCGACGTAACCCTTTACAACGAACCCTTTTTGTCACCTCCATAATCGAGAAACATATCCTTATTCCACTAAGGATAATTTTGACCGCTGTCCAGTGATCTACTCCTAGATCACTATTGTACTCCCTTGCCAAAATCAGTGTAGGGTATACAATAGATCTGGTACACAGCATGGCATACTTTATAGAACCTATGGCCAAGGCATAGGGAATGACTTTCATTCTCTTTCTATCTTCTGCCGTGGTCGGGATTTGAGTATTACTCAATTTCACACCTTGTAACACAGGCAAGAACTCTTTCTTTGACTGTTCCATTTTGAACTACTTCAAAATCTTGTCAAGGTATGTACTCATTGAAAAACTTATCAAGCGTCTTGATCTATCTCTATAGATCTTGATGCTCAATATTTAAGCAGCTTCACCGAGGTCTTTCTTTAAAAAAAAACTCCTTTCAAACACTCCTTTATGCTTTGCAGAATAATGCTACATTATTTTCGATCAACAATATGTCATTCACATATACTTATCAGAAATGCTGTAGTGCTCCCACTCACTTTCTTGTAAATACAGGCTTCATCGCAAGTCTGTATAAAACTATATCATTTGATCAACTTATCAAAGTGTATATTCCAACTCCGAGATGCTTGCACCAGTCCATAGATGGATCGCTGGAGCTTGCATATTTTGTTAGCACCTTTAGGATTGACAAAAACCTTCTGGTTGCATCATATACAACTCTTCTTTAATAAATCCATTAAGGAATGCAGTTTTGTTTATCCATTTGCCAGATTTCATAAAATGCGGCAATTGCTAACATGATTCGGACAGACTTAAGCATCGATGCGAGTGAGAAAATCTCATCGTAGTCAACACCTTGAACTTTGTCAAAAACCTTTTTTCGACAAGTCTAGCTTTGTAGATAGTAACACTACTATCAGCGTCCGTCTTCCTCTTGAAGATCCATTTATTTTCTATGGTTTGCCGATCATCCGGGAAGTCAACCAAAGTCCACACTTTGTTCTCATACATGGATCCCATCTCAGATTTCATGGCCTCAAGCCATTTTTGCGGAATCTGGGCTCACCATCGCTTCCTCATAGTTCGTAGGTTCGTCATGGCCAAGTAACATGACCTCCAAAACAGGATTACCGTACCACTCTGGTGCGGATCTTACTCTGGTTGGCCTACGAGGTTTGGTAGTAACTTGATCCGAAGCTTCATGATCATCATCATTAACTTCCTCACTAATTGGTGTAAGCATCAGTGGAACTGATTTCAGTGATGAACTACTTTCCAATTCGGGAGAAGGTACAGTTACCTCATCAAGTTCTACTTTCCTCCCACTCACTTCTTTCGAGAGAAACTCCTTCTCTAGAAAGGATCCATTCTTAGCAACGAATATCTTGCCTTCGGATCTGTGATAGAAGGTGTGCCCAATTGTCTCCTTTGGGTATCCTATGAAGACACATTTCTCCGATTTGGGTTTGAGCTTATTAGGAAAAGCATCGTTACCCCAAACTTTAAGAAACGACAACTTTGGTTTCTTGCCAAACCACAGTTCATACGATGTCGTCTCAAACGGATTTAGATGGTGCCCTTTTTTTCGTGAATGCAGCTGTCTCTAATGCATAACTCCAAAACTATAGTGGTAAATCGGTAAGAAACATCATAGATTGCACTATATCCAATAAAGTACGGTCATGACGTTCGGACACACCATTATGTTGTGGTGTTCCAGGTGGCACGAATTTGTGAAACTATTCCACATTGTTTTAATTGAAGACCAAACTCGTAACTCAAATATTTGTCTCCGCGATCAGATTGTAGAAACCTTATTTTCTTGTCACGATGATTTTCCACTTCACTCTGAAATTCTTTGAACTTTTCAAATGCTTCAGACTTATGTTTCATCAAGTAGATATACCCATATCTGCTCAAATCATCTGAGAAGGTCAGAAAATAACGATACCCGCCGCGAGCCTCAACACTCATCGGATCGCATACATCAGTATGTATTATTTCCAATAAGTCAGTTGCTCGCTCCATTGTTCCGGAGAATGGAGTCTTAGTCATCTTGCCCATAAGGCCTGGTTCGCAAGCATCAAGTGATTCATAATCAAGTGATTCCAAAGCCCATCAGCATGGAGTTTCTTCATGCGCTTTACACCAATATGACCTAAACGGCAGTGCCACAGATAAGTTGCACTATCATTATTAACTTTGCATCTTTTGGCTTCAATATTATGAATATGTCTATCACTACGATCGAGATCCAACGAACCATTTTCATTGGGTGTGTAACCATATAAGGTTTTGTTCATGTAAACAGAACAACAATTATTCTCTAACTTTAATGAATAACCGTATTGCAATAAACATGATCAAATCATATTCATGCTCAACGCAAACACCAAATAACACTTATTTAGGTTCAACACTAATCCCAAAAGTATAGGGAGTGTGCGATGATGATCATATCAATCTTGGAACCACTTCCAATACATATCGTCACTTCATCCTTAACTAGTTTCTGTTCATTATGCAACTCCCGTTTCGAGTTACTACTCTTTAGCAACTGAACCAGTATCAAATACCGAGGGGTTGCTACGAACACTAGTAAAAGACACATCAATAATCTATATATCAAATATACCTTTGTTCACTTGCCATCCTTCTTATCCACCAAATACTTGGGGCAGTTCCGCTTCCAGTGACCAGTCCCTTTGCAGTAGAAGCACTTAGTCTCAGGCTTAGGTCCAGACTTGGGCTTCTTCACTTGAGCAGCAACTTGCTTGCCGTTCTTCTTGAAGTTCCCCTTCTATCCCTTTGCCCTTTTCTTAAAACTAGTGGTCTTGTTAACCATCAACACTTGATGCTCTTTCTTGATTTCTAACTTCGTCGATTTCAGCATCGCGAAGAGCTCGGGAATTACTTTCGTCATCCCTTGCATACTATAGTTCATCATGAAGTTCTACTAACTTGGTGATGGTGACTAGAGAATTCTGTCAATCACTATTTTATCTGGAAGATTAACTTGTTGGAAATATGCCCTAGAGGCAATAATAAATTGGTTATTATTATATTTCCTTGTTCATGATAATCGTTTATTATCCATGCTAGAATTGTATTGATAGGAAACTCAGATACATGTGTGGATACATAGACAACACCATGTCCCTAGTAAGCCTCTAGTTGACTAGCTCGTTGATCAATAGATGGTTACGGTTTCCTGACCATGGACATTGGATGTCGTTGATAATGGGATCACATCATTAGGAGAATGATGTGATGGACAAGACCCAATCCTAAGCCTAGCACAAGATCGTGTAGTTCGTTTGCTCAGAGCTTTTCTAATGTCAAGTATCATTTCCTTAGACCATGAGATTGTGCAACTCCCGGATACCGTAGGAATGCTTTGGGTGTACCAAACGTCACAACGTAACTGGGTGGCTATAAAGGTGCACTACAGGTATCTCCGAAAGTGTCTGTTGGGTTGGCACGAATCGAGACTGGGATTTGTCACTCCGTGTAAACGGAGAGGTATCTCTGGGCCCACTCGGTAGGACATCATCATAATGTGCACAATGTGACCAAGGAGTTGATCACGGGATGATGTGAGTTACGGAACGAGTAAAGAGACTTGCCGGTAACGAGATTGAACAAGGTATCGGGATACCGACGATCGAATCTCGGGCAAGTAACATACCGATAGACAAAGGGAATTGCATACGGGATTGATTGAATCCCCGACATCGTGGTTCATCCGATGAGATCATCGTGGAACATGTGGGAGCCAACATGGGTATCCAGATCCCGCTGTTGGTTATTGGCCGGAGAACGTCTCGGTCATGTCTGCATGGTTCCCGAACCCGTAGGGTCTACACGCTTAAGGTTCAATGATGCTAGGGTTATAGGGAAAGTATGTACGTGGTTACCGAATGTTATTCGAAGTCCTGGATGAGATCCCGGACGTCACGAGGAGTTCCGGAATGGTCCGGAGGTAAAGATTTATATATGGGAAGTCCTGTTTTGGTCACCGGAAAAGTTTCAGGTGTTATCGGTAATGTACCGGGACCACCGGGAGGGTCCCGGGGGTCCACCAAGTGGGGCCACCAGCCCCATAAGGTTGCGTGGGCCAAGTGTGGGAGGGTACCAGCTCCAGGTGGGCTGGTGCGCCCCCCCCACCAAGGCCCAAGCGCATGGGAGAGTGGGAGGGGGCAAACCCTAGGTCCAGATGGGCCTTGAGGCCCACCCTAGTGGCGCCCCCCACTTGGCCGCCACCCTAGATGGGTTTTGGGGCTGCCGCACCCCTTGGGGTGGAAACCCTAGAGGGGGCGCAGCCCCCTCCCTCTCCCCTATATATAGTTGAGGTATTGGGGGCTGCAAACACATGAGTTTTCCTCTCCCTGGCGCATCCCTACCTCCTCCTCCTCCTCTCCCGTGGTGCTTGGCGAAGCCCTGCGGGATTGCCACGCTCCTCCACCACCACCACGCCGTCGTGCTGCTGCTGGATGGAGTCTTCCCCAACCTCTCCCTCTCTCCTTGCTGGATCAAGGCGTGGGAGACGTCACCGGGCTGCACGTGTGTTGAACGCGGAGGCACCGTTCTTCGGTGCTTAGATCGGAATCAACCGCGATCTGAATCGCTACGAGTACAACTCCCTCATCCGCGTTCTTGCAACGCTTCCGCATCGCGATCTACAATGGTATGTAGATGCACTCCCCTTCCCCTCGTTGCTAGATTACTCCATAGATTGATCTTGGTGATGCGTAGAAAATTTTCAATTTCTGCTACGTTCCCCAACAGTGGCATCATGAGCTAGGTCTATGCGTAGTTTCTATGCACGAGTAGAACACAAAGCAGTTGTGGGCGTAGATGTTGTCAATTCTTCTTGCCGTTACTAGTCTTATCTTGTTTCGGCGGCATTGTGGGATGAAGCGGCCCGGACCGACCTTACACGTACGCTTACGTGAGACAGGTTCCACCGACTGACATGCACTAGTTGCATAAGGTGGCTAGCGGGTGTCTGTCTCTCCCACTTTAGTCGGAACGGATTCGATCAAAAGGGTCCTTATGAAGGGTAAATAGAAATTGGCATATCACGTTGTGGTTTTACGTAGGTAAGAAACGTTCTTGCTAGAAACCTATACAAGCCACGTAAAAACTTGCAACAACAATTAGAGGACGTCTAACTTGTTTTTGCAGCATGTGCTATGTGATGTGATATGGCCAGAAGATGTGATGAATGATATATGTGATGTATGAGATTGATCATATTCTTGTAATAGGAATCACGACTTGCATGTCGATGAGTATGACAACCGGCAGGAGCCATAGGAGTTGTCTTTATTTTTGTATGACCTGCGTGTCATTGAATAACGCCATGTAAATTACTTTACTTTATTGCTAAGCGCGTTAGCCATAGAAGTAGAAGTAATCGTTGGCGTGACAACTTCATGAAGACACAATGATGGAGATCATGATGATGGAGATCATGGTGTCATGCCGGTGACAAAGATGATCATGGTGCCCCGAAGATGGAGATCAAAGGAGCAAAATGATATTGGCCATATCATGTCACTATTTGATTGCATGTGATGTTTATCATGTTTGCATCTTATTTGCTTAGAACGACGGTAGTAAGTAAGATGATCCCTCACTAAAATTTCAAGAGACGTGTTCCCCCTAACTGTGCACCGTTGCGAAGGTTCGTTGTTTCGAAGCACCACGTGATGATCGGGTGTGATAGATTCTAACGTTCGAATACAACGGGTGTTGACGAGCCTAGCATGTACAGACATGGCCTCGGAACACATGCGAAACACTTAGGTTGACTTGACGAGCCTAGCATGTACAGACATGGCCTCGGAACACAAGAGATCGAAAGGTCGAACATGAGTCGTATAGTAGATACGATCAACATGGAGATGTTCACCGATGATGACTAGTCCGTCTCACGTGATGATCGGACACGGCCTAGTTTGACTCGGATCATGTATCACTTAGATGACTAGAGGGATGTCTATCTGAGTGGGAGTTCAATAATCAGATGAACTTCATTATCATGAACATAGTCAAAAGGTCTTTGCAAATTATGTCATTGCGCTTTAGTTCTACTGTTTAAGATATGTTCCTAGAGAAAATTTAGTTGAAAGTTGGTAGAAGCAATTATGCGGACTGGGTCCGTAAACTGAGGATTGTCCTCATTGCTGCACAGAAGGCTTATGTCCTTAATGCACGGCTCGGTGTGCTGAACCTCAGCGTCGTCTGTAGATGTTGCGAAACATCTGACATACACGTTTTGATGACTACGTGATAGTTCAGTGCGTAATGCTAACGGTTTAGAATTGTGGCACCAAAGACGTTTTTGAAACGTCGCAGAACATATGAGATGTTCCGAAGACTGAAATTGGGATTTCAGACTAGTACCCACGTCAAGAGGTATGAGACCTTTGACAAGTTTCTTAAGCCTGCAAACTAAGGGAGAAAAGCTCAATCGTTGAGCATGTGCTCAGATTGTCTGAATACCACAATCACTTGAATCGAGTGGGAGTTAATCTCCCAGATGAGATAGTGATAGTTCTCCATAGTCACTGCCACCAAGCTAGTAGAGCTTCGTGATGAACTATAACATATCAGGGATAGTTATGATGATCCTTGAGCTATTCGCGATGTTTGACACCGCGAGAGTAGAAATCAAGAAGGAGCATCAATTGTTGATGGTTAGTAAAACCACTAGTTTAAGAAGGGCAAGGGCAAAAGGAATACTTCATGAAACAGCAAGTCGTTTGCTGCTCTAGTGAAGAATCCCAAGGTTGAACCCAAACCCGAGACTAAGTGCTTCTGTAATGAGGGGAACGGTCACTGAAGCAGTACTACCCTAGATACTTGGTAGATGAGAAGGCAGGCAAGGTCGACAGAAGTATATTGGATATACATTATATGAATGTGTACTTTACTAGTACTCCTAGCAGCACCAGGGTATTAGATACCGGTTCGGTTGCTAAGTGTTAGTAACTCGAAATAAAAGCTGCGGAATAAACGGAGACTAGCTAAAGGTGAGATGACGATGTGTGTTGGAAGTGTTTCCAAGGTTGATGTGATCAAGCATCGCATGCTCCCTCTACCATCGAGATTTGGTGTTTGCGTTGAGCAAATGATTGGATTATGTTTATCGCAATACGGTTATTCATTTAAGGAGAATAATGGTTACTCTGTTTATTTGAATAATACCTTCAATGGTCTTGCACCTAAAATGAATCTCGATCGTAGTGATACACATGTTCATGCCAAAAAAGTAATGATAGTACCACATACTTGTGGCACTGCTATTTGAGTCATATTGGGATAAACGCATGAAGAAGCTCCATGTAGATGGATCTTTGGACTCACTCGTTTTTGAAAAGATTGAGACATGCGAACCATGTCTATTGGTATATATGCATGAAGAAACTCCATGCAGATGGATCGTTTGGACTCACTTGATTTTGAATCACTTGAGACATGCAAATCATACCACATGGGCAAGATGACTGAAAGGCCTCGTTTTCAGTAAGATGGAACAAGAGAGCAACTTGTTGGAAGTAATACATTTTGATGTATGCAGTCCAATGAGTGCTGAGGCATGCAGTGGATATCGTTATGTTCTTACTTCACAGATGATTTGAGTAGATGCTGAGTGTATTTACTTGATGAAACACAAGTCTGAATTATTGAAAGGTTCAAGTAATTTCAGAGTGAAGTTGAAGATCGTCGTGACAAGAGGATAAAATGTCTGTGATATGATCATAGAGATGAGTATCTGAGTTACGAGTTTGGCACACAATTAAGACATTGTGGAAAGTGTTTCACAATTAATACCGCCTGGAACACCATAGTGTGATGGTGTGTCCGAACATCATAACTGCACCCTATTGGATATGGTGCATACCATGATGTCTCTTATCGAATTACCACTATCGTTTATGGGTTAGGCATTAGAGACAACCGCATTCACTTTAAAAGGGGCACCACGCAATTCCGTTGAGACGACACCGTTTAGAGAAACCTAAGTTGTCGTTTCTTAAAAGTTTGGGGCTGCGATGCTTATGTGAAAAAGTTTCAGGCTGATAAGCTCGAACCCAAAGCGGATAAATGCATCTTCATAGAAAACCCAAAACAGTTGGGTATACCTCCTATTTCAGATCTGGAAGCAAAAGTAATTGCTTCTAGAAACGGGTCCTTTCTCGAGGAAAAGTTTCTCTCGAAAGAATTGAGTGGGAGGATGGTGGAGACTTGATAAGGTTATTGAACCGTCACTTCAACTAGTGTGTAGCAGGGCACAGGAAGTTGTTCCTGTGGCACCTACACCAATTGAAGTGGAAGCTTATGATAGTGATCATGAAACTTCGGATCAAGTCACTACCAAACCTCGTAGGACGACGAGGATGCGTACTACTTCAGAGTAGTACGTGATCCTGTCTTGGAAGTCATGTTGTTGGACAACGATGAACCTATGAGCTATGGAGAAGCGATGGTGGGCCCATATTCCGACAAATGGTTAGAAGCCATGAAATCCGAGATAAATGGATCTTTGAGAAGAAGACGGACGTGGACGGTAATGTTACCGTCTATGAAGCTCGACTTGTGGCAAAGAGTATTTCCACAAGTTCAAGGAGTTGACTACGATGAGATTTTCTCATCCGTAGCGATGCTTAAGTCCGTCGGAATCATGTTAGCATTAGCTGCATTTATGAAATCTGGCAGATGGATGTCAAAACAAGTTTCCTTACCAGTTTTCGTAAGGAAAGGTTGTATGTGATACAATCAGAAAGGTTTTGTCGATCCTAAGGATGCTAAAAGGTATGCTAGCTCCAGCGATCCTTCCATGGATTAGAGCAAGCATCTCGGAGTCAGAATATACGCTTTGATGGAGTGATCAAAGTTTTTGGGTTTATACAAAGTTTGTTAGAAACTTGTATTTACAATAAAGTGAGTGGGAGCGCTACAACATTTCTGATAAGTATATGTGAATGACATATTGTTGATCCGAAATGATGTAAAATTTCTGGAAAGCATAAAGGGTTGTTTGAAAGGAGTTTTTCAAAGGAAGACCTGGATAAAGCTGCTTACATATTGGGCATCAAGATCTATAGAGATAGATCAAGACGCCCGATGATACTTTCAAAGAACGCACACCTTGACATGATTTTGAAAGAGTTCAAAATAGATCAGCAAAGAAGGAGTTCTTGGCTGTGTTACAAGGTGTGAGTATTGAGTAAGACTCAAGACCTGACCACAGCAGAAGAGAGAGAAAGGACGAAGGTCGTCCCCTATGCTTCAGACGTAGGCTCTACAGTATGCTATGCTGTGTACCGCACATGAAGTGTGCCTTGCCATGAGTTGGTCAAGGGGTACAATAGTGATCCGGGAATGGATCACATGACAGCGGTCGAACTTATCCTTAGTATCTAGTGGACTAAGGAATTTTCTCGATTATGGAGGTGAAAAGGAGTTCGTCGTAAAGGGTTACGTCGATGCGAACTTTGACACTAATCCGGATGACTCTGAGTAGTAAACCGGATTCGTATAGTAGAGCAATTATTTGAAATGGCTCCAAATAGCGCGTGGTAGCATCCACAAGATGACATAGATATTCGTAAAGCACACACGGATCTGAAAGGTTCAGACCCGTTGACTAATAACCTCTCTCACAAGCATAACATGATCAAACCAGAACTCATTGAGTGTTAATCACATAGTGATGTGAACTAGATTGTTGACTCTAGTAAACTCTTTGGATGTTGGTCACATGGTGATGTGACCTATGAGTGTTAATCACATGGTGATGTGGACTAGATTATTGACTCTAGTGCAAGTGGGAGACTGTTGGAAATATGCCCTAGAGGCAATAATAAATTGGTTATTATTATATTTCCTTGTTCATGATAATCGTTTATTATCCATGCTAGAATTGTATTGATAGGAAACTCAGATACATGTGTGGATACATAGACAACACCATGTCCCTAGTAAGCCTCTAGTTGACTAGCTCGTTGATCAATAGATGGTTACGGTTTCCTGACCATGGACATTGGATGTCGTTGATAACGGGATCACATCATTAGGAGAATGATGTGATGGACAAGACCCAATCCTAAGCCTAGCACAAGATCGTGTAGTTCGTTTGCTCAGAGCTTTTCTAATGTCAAGTATCATTTCCTTAGACCATGAGATTGTGCAACTCCCGGATACCGTAGGAATGCTTTGGGTGTACCAAATGTCACAACGTAACTGGGTGGCTATAAAGGTGCACTACAGGTATTTACGAAAGTGTCTGTTGGGTTGGCACGAATCGAGACTGGGATTTGTCACTCCGTGTAAACGGAGAGGTATCTCTGGGCCCACTCGGTAGGACATCATCATAATGTGCACAGTGTGACCAAGGAGTTGATCACGGGATGATGTGAGTTACGGAACGAGTAAAGAGACTTGCCGGTAACGAGATTGAACAAGGTATCGGGATACCGACGATCGAATCTCGGGCAAGTAACATACCGATAGACAAAGGGAATTGCATACGGGATTGATTGAATCCCCAACATCGTGGTTCATCCGATGAGATCATCGTGGAACATGTGGGAGCCAACATGGGTATCCAGATCCCGCTGTTGGTTATTGGCCGGAGAACGTCTCGGTCATGTCTGCATGGTTCCCGAACCCGTAGGGTCTACACGCTTAAGGTTCGATGACGCTAGGGTTATAGGGAAAGTATGTACGTGGTTACCGAATGTTGTTCGGAGTCCCGGATGAGATCCCGGACGTCACGAGGAGTTCCGGAATGGTCCGGAGGTAAAGATTTATATATGGGAAGTCCTGTTTTGATCATCGGAAAAGTTTCGGGTGTTATCGGTAATGTACCGGGACCACCGGGAGGGTCCCGGGGGTCCACCAAGTGGGGCCACCAGCCCCAGAAGGCTGCGTGGGCCAAGTGTGGGAGGGGACCAGCCCCAGGTGGGCTGGTGCGCCCCCCCCCCCACCAAGGCCCAAGCGCATGGGAGAGTGGGAGGGGGCAAACCCTAGGTCCAGATGGGCCTTGAGGCCCACCCTAGTGGCGCCCCCCCCCCTCTCCCCCCACTTGGCCGCCACCCTAGATGGGTTTTGGGGCTGCCGCACCCCTTGGGGTGGAAACCCTAGAGGGGGCGCAGCCCCCTCCCTCTCCCCTATATATAGTTGAGGTATTGGGGGCTGCAAACACATGAGTTTTCCTCTCCCTGGCGCAGCCCTACCTCCTCCTCCTCCTCTCCCGCGGTGCTTGGCGAAGCCCTGCGGGATTGCCACGCTCCTCCACCACCACCACGCCGTCGTGCTGCTGCTGGATGGAGTCTTCCCCAACCTCTCCCTCTCTCCTTGCTGGATCAAGGCGTGGGAGACGTCACCGGGCTGCACGTGTGTTGAACGCGGAGGCACCGTTCTTCGGTGCTTAGATCGGAATCAACCGCGATCTGAATCGCTACGAGTACGACTCCCTCATCCGCGTTCTTGCAACGCTTCCGCATCGCGATCTACAATGGTATGCAGATGCACTCCCCTTCCCCTCGTTGCTAGATTACTCCATAGATTGATCTTGGTGATGCGTAGAAAAGTTTGAATTTCTGCTACGTTCCCCAACATAACTCCCACTTGATTCAAGCGATTGTAGTACCCAGACAATCTGAGCACATGCTCACTGCTTGAGCTATTCTCCTCCATCTTTTAGCTATAGAACTTGTTGGAGACTTCATATCTCTTAACTCGGGTATTTGCTTGAAATATTAACTTCAACTCCTGGAACATCTCATATGGTCCATGACGTTCAAAACGTCTTTGAAGTCCCGATTCTGAGCCATTAAGCATGGTGCACTAAACTATCAAGTAGTCATCATATTGAGCTAGCCAAACGTTCATAATGTCTGCATCTGCTCCTGCAATAGGTCTGTCACCTAGCGGTGCATCAAGGACATAATTCTTCTGTGCAGCAATGAGGATAATCCTCAGATCACGGATCCAATCTGCATCTTTGCTACTAACATCTTTCAAGATAATTTTTCTCTAGGAACATATCAAAAATAAACACAGGGAAGCAACAACGCGAGCTATTGATCTACAAGATAATTTGCAAAATACTATCAGGACTAAGTTCATGATAAATTTAAGTTCAATTAATCATATTACTTAAGAACTCCCACTTAGATAGACATCCCTCTAATCCTCTAAGTGATCACGTGATCCATATCAACTAAACCATGTCCGATCATCACGTGAGATGGAGTAGTTTCAATGGTGAACATCACTATGTTGATCATATCTACTATATGATTCACGCTCGACCTTTCGGTCTCCGTGTTCCGAGGCCATATCTGTTATATGCTAGGCTCGTCAAGCTTAACCTGAGTATTCCGCGTGTGCAACTGTTTTGCACCCGTTGTATTTGAACGTAGAGCCTATCACACCCGATCATCACGTGGTGTCTCAGCACGAAGAACTTTCGCAACGGTGCATACTCAGGGAGAACACTTATACTTTGATAATTTAGTGAAGGATCATCTTATAATGCTACCGTCAATCAAAGCAACATAAGATGCATAAAAGATAAACATCACATGCAATCAATATAAGTGATATGATATGGCTATCATCATCTTGTGCTTGTGATCTCCATCTCCGAAGCACCGTCATGATCACCATCATCATCGGCGTGACACCTTGATCTCCATCGAAGCATCGTTGTCGTCTCGCCAACTATTGCTTCTACGACTATCGCTACCGCTTAGTGATAAAGTAAAACAATTACATGGCGATTGCATTGCATACAATAAAGCGACAACCATATGGCTCCTGCCAGTTGCCGATAACTCGGTTACAAAACATGATCATCTCATACAATAAAATTCAGTATCATGTCTTGACCATATCACATCACAACATGCCCTGCAAAAACAAGTTAGACGTCCTCTACTTTGTTGTTGCAAGTTTTACGTGGCTGCTACGGGCTTAGCAAGAACCGTTCTTACCTACGCATCAAAACCACAACGATAGTTTGTCAAGTTGGTGCTGTTTTAACCTTCGCAAGGACCGGGCGTAGCCACACTCAGTTCAACTAAAGTTGGAGAAACTGACACCCGCCAGCCACCTCTGTGCAAAGCACGTCGGAAGAACCAGTCTCGCGTAAGCGTACGCGTAATGTCGGTCCGGGCCGCTTCATCCAACAATACCGCCGAACCAAAGTATGACATGCTGGTAAGCAGTATGACTTATATCGCCCACAACTCACTTGTGTTCTACTCGTGCATATAACATCAACGCATAAAACCAGGCTCTGATACCACTGTTGGGGAACGTAGTAATTTCAAAAAAATTCCTACGAACACGCAAGATCATGGTGATGCATAGCAACGAGAGGGGAGAGTATTGTCCACGTACCCTCGTAGACCGAAAGCGGAAGCGTTAACACAACGCGGTTGATGTAGTCGTACGTCTTCACAATCCGACCGATCAAGTACCGAACGTACGGCACCTCCGAGTTCAGTACACGTTCAGCTCGATGACGTCCCTCGAACTCCGATCCAGCCGAGTGTTGAGGGAGAGTTTCGTCAGCACGACGGCGTGGTGACGATGATGATGTTCTACCGACGCAGGGCTTCGCCTAAGCACCGCTACGATATTATCGAGGTGTAATATGGTGGAGGGGGGCACCGCACACGGCTAAGAGATCAATAGATCAATTGTTGTGTCTGTGGGGTGCCCCCTGCCCCCGTATATAAAGGAGCAAGGGGGAGGCCGGCCGGCCCTTGTTGGCGCGCCAGGAGGAGGAGTCCTCCTCCTAGTAGGAGTAGGACTCCCCTCTTTCCTACTCCTACTAGGAGGGGGAAAGGAAGGGGGAGAGGGAGAAGGAAAGGGGGGCGCCGCCCCCCCTCTCCTAGTCCAATTCGGACCTGAGGGGGAGGGGGCGCGCGGCCCCTCCTGGCTGCCCCTCTCTCTCTCCACTAAGGCCCATAAAGCCCATTACTTCTCCCGGGGGGTTCCGATAACCCTCCGGCACTCCGGTTTTCTCCGAAATCACCCGGAACATTTTCGGTGTCCGAATATAGTCGTCCAATATATCAATCTTTATGTCTCGGCCATTTCGAGACTCCCCGTCATGTCCGTGATCACATCTGGGACTCCGAACAACCTTCGGTACATCAAAACATATAAACTCATAATATAACTGTCATCGTAACGTTAAGCGTGCGGACCCTACGGGTTCGAGAACTATGTAGACATGACCGAGACACGTCTCCGGTCAATAACCAATAGCGGAACCTGGATGCTCATATTGGCTCCCACATATTCTACGAAGATCTTTATCGGTCAGACCGCATAACAACATACGTTGTTCCCTTTGTCATCGGTATGTTACTTGCCCGAGATTCGATCGTCGGTATCTCAATACCTAGTTCAATCTCGTTACCGGCAAGTCTCTTTACTCGTTCCGTAATACATCATCCCGCAACTAACTCATTAGTTACAATGCTTGCAAGGCTTATAGTGATGTGCATTACCGAGAGGGCCCAGAGATACCTCTCCGACAATCGGAGTGACAAATCCTAATCTCGAAATACGCCAACCCAACAAGTACCTTTGGAGACACCTGTAGAGCACCTTTATAATCACCCAGTTATGTTGTGATGTTTGGTAGCACACAAAGTGTTCCTCCGGTAAATGGGAGTTGCATAATCTCATAGTCATAGGAACATGTATAAGTCATGAAGAAAGCAGTAGCAACATACTAAACGATCGAGTGCTAAGCTAACGGAATGGGTCAAGTCAATCACATCATTCTCCTAATGATGTGATCCCGTTAATCAAATGACAACTCATGTCTATGGCTAGGAAACATAACCATCTTTGATCAATGAGCTAGTCAAGTAGAGGCATACTAGTGACACTCTGTTTGTCTATGTATTCACACAAGTATTATGTTTCCGGTTAATACAATTCTAGCATGAATAATAAACATTTATCATGATATAAGGAAATAAATAATAAATTTACTATTGCCTCTAGGGCATATTTCCTTCATATACTTGTTAATTACTTACAATTCTGGTCCTATCTATAGAAATTGCCAAAACATGTTACATCTGGATTGAAAGATGAACCAGCTGAATTGCCGCTTGTTATGACTCCCCATATAGACTTCACATGTACATACACACCTGCTGTGGATGATCATTCCATCATTAATGCCTCGCCTGAAGTATTGAAGTAGACCTCTTTCAGAATTGGGGAGAAGGTTCTGATCATGGACAATAGTCCTCATGGAGTTTTCATATTTGTCTTACGCATTCATGATTCAATGTAGTTCTATTTTGTGATATTCTGGTCGTACTTTATCCTGTTGCATGCAACTGTAGTCCTAGTGTGCACCTTTTGGAAATGTTGATTTTAAAGTTTTTTCTGATGCTTTTAGTATGTAGCTAGTAAGTGTGTACTATATTTTTTTGTACTGTTATTTTGCAGTATAACACTCCCTCTGATCCAAAATAAGTGTCGCAATTTTGAACTGTTGTTAGTTCAAAATTGTGACACTTATTATGGATGGGAATATTGCTACATGGACATATGTTTAACTATAGATCCTTAGCTTATGATCGTTCCCATCATTTCCTCAACTTAAATTATATTTACATTCTTACAATCATTGTAACCAAGTGTCATACTATATTAACATATTTTTCAAATTATATTTGTAAATAAACGAATTACTATCATGTCGTATCAAATCAACATTCTTTTTGGTCGATATATGTAGATCTTTCGATCTATCTTGTCACAGCCAAATAATTATGAAGTACTATTACACGAAGGTAAATTACACATATGTTGTACTTCCATCAACGTATGTCTTTTCATGTGTCAAATTGTATGCTTTTTACATATGACAATTCATGTTAGTGTTACTATTTAGAATTTACAGGTTGGGTGAGAATTTATCATTCTTATTTTTAGCTCTAAGAGTTTTAGATCTTATGATTACACTTATTGTTTAATATTTCGAGTTCAACTTCGGGTTTGTGGTTTAGGTATTATAGTATAGGGTTTAGAGTTTAGGACTTTGTACTTCTTGCCTATATTATCAACAGATTTAGTTTGGGGTTTAGGGTTATCTATAGAATTTAGGCTTTACAATTTAGGGTTTAGGATTTAGTTTACTGATGTACTCAATGTAGGGATTGTACTTTAGGGTTTAGGGCTTAGATTATTGACTTACATTTTATTGTTCATGGTTTATGGTTGGCGTTTTTGAGTTTGGGTTCAGTTTCGACGGATTACTATTTATACCCTACAGATTATTACATTTAGTGTTACCGTTTACAAATCGTATGATCTAGCATTTGATATAATATGGATCACGTCCTATAATCTTTATCGAGTCAATAATTAGTATTATTACCAACACAGAGTAATAAAGAACTTGTTCTATTTGTATTGAAATGAATCAACCACTAACATATCACTATTAAAATATGTTGACATGTAAATATAGTACAATTTTCAAACATATGTACAATACATATAGCATCATATAAATAAATCCATTTACTAGTCAATATGTACACCTACAGTACAACAAGACAATCAACTTTTCATTATATATAAATTTCTCAAATTTTCAAATGATATGATTAAAACATGAATTTTATAGATAATATCATTCGACAGGTACTATTATTACATTGAATTGAAATGCTTCATACCAACTTTTAATGTGAACATCAATATGATAATCATGAAATTTACTACTTAAATACTTGTAAAATAACAAAATCTCATTTAGGATTCAGTTTCGTCAAAAGCCATACCATTTGTAATCGAAATTGTGTATTGCAAAATAAGAATATTTCAATATGTAAATTTTTGTATTCAGCATACTACGATTTAAATTATTATAACCCTTATTTCTCACCTTATTCATCTTGTATTTTACTTGAGTGTCATGAAAGATGCAATTCCAGAATCTTCCATGTATTGCACATGATTAATACAAGAATTATTAGGTATGATACATATGAATAACACATCAAACCTTTGCAATGGCATACTGGTTGAATCATGAAATTTCTGTGATCACCCAATATGATATAGTAACTCCAACTACTGAAGAATTTGTCTATGTAGTCAAACAATGCTTTGTGTATTGTACTGGCACATACTTCATGCTTCTCCTTCATCAAAGATGTTGCACCATTCGCACACTGTTAATCTAAGATGTTAATCACTTTATCCTTCGTATGCCCCACATAAGTTGACCAACCTTGATGCATCGGTTCAACAATCACATAAGTTCAGGAATAGCAATAACTACTCAAATATTGTATACTAATAGCGAGTTCCAGCTAAAAAAATCCTTGAGCAAAGTAAATCAGGCCATGTATAGTTTTGACTATCCATTTGGCTTAGCCTTCGCACACATACAATATATACTTCATGATCCATAGCCTTTGTGCTAGTGAGTTGCTCTTCTATATCGCTTTTGTACACTTTCACATACCTTGGCTCATAATATTTTATCCAAACGTGGAAGCAACAAATACTGTCAATAGTAATATTTACATAATATAGGACTTCAAAATTTATAAAGTATAATTTTATGTACCGGTCAAATTCCTTTTCCAGTCTGTAAAATGCATTCCTCAAGATTTTCATGCTTTATTTTTGCTGGCATCTTTGAGCGCGGTGTATCAAACATTAAATTACATTTCACTTCAATAGAAATCACTTGTCTATGGGCAATATCGGAATAAGAGAAATCACCAATATTAATATCTCCAGGTTTAGTACTTTCTATGTGTTTGTAATACTATTTGACCTTCTTGTACAAGTTTAAACCAAATTTGTAAATATTCTCTTGTACGAATAATATATTTGATGTATTAAATCTACGATCATCCTTGTCATCAATTTTCATACTTACATCACAGCCTAGCTCATATTTAACAATTGACATATCTGTATTTAAACCTGCAATGTAATTATTAATTAAGACACATTCTTGTTTGTGCAAACATGAAGTTACTCATAAAAATGACACTTTACCATTTGTCTTCGTCAACACACTTCCCCCTTCAATGCTACTCCAACATTTGATTCAACTATTTCAATATGTTGTCTTTGCTCGGAACTTGTATTGTTACACGTTGAAGCTTGATCTGCAACACCAAGAATATCTCAAAGACATTTAAAGTAAAAGTCACAACAAAAAGCAGCGCACAACAGATATTACATTTTGAAACAGCATCAGCATTACTCACCACAGAAACTTGTTTCGGGGAACTCGATAAACTAACTAGTTAAACAAGAAAAGAATTATTATATAATATCAATAATTTAAACTCGAAGACAATATAGAATACCACGTTTTCCTGTGACACTTGTTCGCTTATTTGCCCATTCATGCAGACATGTAGAGCACCTTCTTTCAGTGCAACACATGAAAGATCTCTTTCACGTTGAGAACACTTTATCTATAAACTCAGTATGTTGTCTCACTATGTGATCCTTCTTGATATTCCACTCACGGCTTCTTTTAGTGTGCCTCAGCTCGAATTCTTGAGTTACACTATGTCTCCCCTTTGAAAGATGTTATAGGTGGTAAAATAAATAAACTAGAACTAGAACATCTAAACTATAAAAATGAACATTTACCTTTTCTGGATAGGTATCTCTTATGTGATCACTGAACTTTCCATTCAAAGTATGTGGCGGAATTGTCATATCTAAGCACTGCTCTACGTTCTTCAAAACCACTTCAGAAACTCTAATATTTCCATTTGTATTGAGTGAATGCTTTGGCTCGATACACCGTTCTTTCGGTGCAAGCATTGTACTTTCAAAACTTTTCACCTTCAAAGTAAAATTTAGTGTCAATCACTAAACACAGTTGTTTTATAAAAAATGGAATTACGGTAATAATTTAGAGCTTCAATCGGTATAGTTGCACATCAGATTTGCTTTAACATTAGTACTTACGATATTTAATCTATGAATAAATCAAAATTTGCACAATTGTTAAGTTTCATTAACATTTTATTCGCAATTCAGTTATATAGCATTAAATTTCAGACCGGTTAACCTAAATCAACTCTTTATACGTAAATAAAGGTACTTCCACTATTTTTGTTCACACTGCAATATTCCGGATCATAATCTTGCATTATATTGAACGTCAATATCTCCAACAATGCCACAACAACAGCATTCAAGTACTATTAGTGTTCACAACAAAAGACGAGTACAACAACACAAAGTTAAAAATATAAACATGATCAATAAGATTCAAGTAGTATTAGAGTTATTATTCTAATGAGTCCAAACAGTCACACAACACAATGATTTTGACATGACTAATTATAAAGTTAAACTAATAATAAATATATAAGAGAAGTACTACGTCAAGTTTAGGTTTCATTACATGTAACTTGCCTTTAAATCTTCATAAAATATAGTTTCAAGCCATGTAACTTATTTTAACACCTTTTACACACATATAGCTAGTGCCACTATTTTCAGCCGCATCGTAAGATTGCAGTCCGTACAATTTCATATTAGAAAGACTCAATATATCGGACAAAAATGTTGCTCTAGGATAACGACTGAGTACAACAAACAAAAGGAAGTAAGACAAGCTTCAAAGATGAGAATCCCCAACTATACGACAGATTAAGAGCCTGTAACTGAAGAAACAGGATCGTAAGCAAATATATAAGAAAATGAACCATTGCGGCCGAATGTGTACCTTTTTGCCCCAAATATGTTGTTCTGGGTGTTGATACCTTCGAAGGCCTTCAGTTTATAAGGATAGAAGATGATCTCTTCCCTTTCCTCGTTTGAAATTATGCTTAAAGGTGGATGTTCTTTTTCAAGGGACGGGAAGATAAGAACGAACAAGAACTAAGAAGAACAACAGAACAATGGCATAATGAATCAATTTTGCTCATCCGTCCTATATATATGTTTGTTCCCGTTTTTCACTGTTAAGGGACCCACGGAATAGGTATCAAACCCCACACCAATAGGTATATCGGCATGATCTACAAATGCATTACGCACAAAAACGAAAATCAAATTGTGCCTATACATAACCCATTTCGGGAATCATGGCACAAATTGGCGGCACAGGATCCACATGCCCCCGGACATGTGTGCTATAAATCCTCTCCCCGATAAACAAATAGAGTAACACCGCGGTTGGAACGAGTGTAAGTTTATACACCCGTAATTATTTTGCAGATGTACATTACTGGTCAGTATTTGATTTTCGCCTGGAAACGAAACAACGCGTCAAGGCTTGTATTTTAAACCGGCCAGATATGAGGGGAAACGATCATCTAAGCGGGGCCAAATGGGTATGCATTGTCCTTTTATATATAAAAAAGTATACAATATCGTCTGTTGTGCATGTGAAATCTGAAGATGTAGGTTACCCATGATTGGTGTTGATCTCGGAATTTGTATGACCTCGTTGCAACACACGATATGTAACTAGTTATCAAGAAAAGGTCAATGTAATCCAGATCTAGCACCACAGCAACTTGCTCTAAATTTCCAATTGGACTGGGAAAATAGACAATTGCAAAGTCGTGGCCGAGAGCACATGCATGCTCACGTTCTCCATTTAGGACAAACTACATGTAAACTCTCAATATTGAGCTACATCAGCATACAAACTAAGATTCAAGTCAACTCAATTCCCCACTTGTCACTCCCAATACCTTTTACAAAATTATTTTTGAGGAAACGTAGGAGTCCTACTTTTTATTAGTTAAGAAGAGTAGCGGGCAAAGCCCAGAAATTACAGGGGAATACAAAGGATGAGAAGAAATAGATTGCACTAGTTAACACCACACAAAGAGAGAAAAGATAAGTTAGGTCGAGGCGACAACAGGACAAGGGCCGAAAAGGAAAAAGAAAAACCAGAATGCCACCATCTTCTATCGTCCTCACGAACAGGAGTCTGCACAAGAACACCAATATCCATGATGCGTCAAGGCTATTGGCGCAGCCGAAGTGCAACGACCAACCGAGTCTAGACCCCGCCAAAGAGTCACACACAGCCAAGGCTTCATCACAACAACAGCTCCGCCAGCAAAGTCGAAGGCCATCAAGGAGCGTCCACACCCTGATCGCTTCACCGTGCGCACCGGCCACCGTGATCGCAGAAGGAAAACTCCGGCAGCACCGATCCACACTAGAAGATGACAACAATAGTGAAGAATAGCAATCAAACCAGCACAAAAAACCAATAGTCCATGGACGACGTGTCAGATAGCCAGCATGCAAAGGCGCTCCAGACCGATTCCTCCCAGGAGGGGAGCGATACTTGAAGCGCCGCCATCGACAGATCTAGATGGATCTAAGGTTTCCCTTGAGACTCGCATACAAAGAGGAAGTATTGTAGCTCCACCAAGCCATGCCTTCATGGAGGTGAGTGGCACCCGAAGGTGTCGCCATCGTCGGTTCTATCTTAGAGCTGGAATAGGGCTTTCGCATGGACCCAAACTTCTGCAAGCATCACGAATGCCACCCTCCACCAGAATACCATGTGCCACTAGAGAGGTGACCAACACAGACCCGCCAACCCCAAACGAGCTGGACGCCAGAGCCCGGATCATACCTGGCCAAACGGGCCGGCCCGGCCCGGCACGGCCCGCCAGGGCACGATTACTATACGGGCCGTGTCGTGCTGCGCCCTCAGGCCCAGGCACGACCCAGTTAGTAAACGGGCCGGCACGTTGGCCCGTTTAGCACGGTGGGCCGCATATTTTCAGTCTATTATTTGACGCACTGAGCGTTTTTAGCCTATTTTTACATGTTGGGCCATATATAGATGTATAAAAAATAAAAATAAACTTAATCGGGCCGTGCCGTGCCGGCCCGCGTGCCCAGCCTCCAGGCCCAGGCACGGCCCAGGGCGTGCCGCGTGCCGGGCCCGGCCCGTTTAGCCCATGTCGTGCCTGGCCCAAGGCAGGCCGTGCCGGCGTGCTCACGGGCCGGCCCGAAAAAACCGGCCCATTTGGCCAGCTATAGCCCGGATCCATCAAATGCCGAGCTTCCCCATAGCTCAACACGCAACCAACCGACTCATTATAGCCACCGCTCCATATCCAGGCGCTACACCAAGCGCCCACCGTCGCCCTAGCCTGACGCTGTCCATGCGAGCACAGTAGGCCACCGTCACGGCCGATAGATCTGAGCAGCAGAGCACCTCTTACAATATTATTAAGACAGGTGCCTTGGCTTTTCATATAACTTTTTTAACAGAATTTTTTCATATAAACTTTTTTGCGGAAAAAACTGCCGATCTATTCATCAAACATCATGAAGTACAAAAAACACCTCATCTTTCTGAGCAGGACACAAACCCTAAACAGATTAAAAAAACACATAAAAACAAAAGCATGAGCCCTCCCGATGACAAGGGCTGAGATCCACCACTCCTCCATGACCCTAAGACCATCGGAGTCAAGGCAGATCACCGGCGGTGTCGGCGGAAGGCGGGGAAACCGTGAACGCATGAGATTTGTTGAATTTTTTCATATAACTGATCCCACTTAAAAACACACCCACTAGGCCAGTACAGCACGTACAGACGCATATACGCACGACAAGTGAAATTTGAAGCCTTGGAGCTTGAAAATTGGGAAACTTGGCATAGCATAAGTGTTGTGGTGTGTGCTTTTCCAAACTAACCTAACCATCCCTCCTCTGAATTTCATGGGGGTGGGGCCCACCCTCCCTAAACACCAATCATAATCCTCCACATTGGTTAGTACGTAAACTTGCATAGTTACTTTACGTAAGTCTAGCATTGTTCATAGAGCATCTCTAGCAGACCCCGTATACCGCCGACCCACAAAACTCGTTTACAGTTCGCGGGAAAACGGCTTTGCAGGCCGGCTCGGGCGGCGGCTGAGCAGACCCCGCATAGCGGAACCGTTTTAGGGTTCCGCTATGCGGGGTCTGTTCGGCCGCAGCCCGCGCCAACCCGTAAATCAGATGGGTTTTTATCTGAATTTGACACATATGACACAACAATGCATATCGCATCCGAAAGCACAAGCACAAGTACTCACCGGCTGCTCGGGGCGGTGGCTCTGCGGCGGTCGATCCCGGGGCGGCGACGGCGACTCGGGGCGGCTCGGCTCGGCGGATCCGGGGAGTCGGTGAAGCGGCTAGGTGGAACCGGGTGAGGGGCGCCCCGGCGGCGTGATTCCGTCCGCAGATATGGCCGGAATCGCCGGCGGCGGACGGGCGGAACCGATGGCGGGCGGCTGCGGAAGGGGGTGGGGAACGCGCGCGGGCTGAAATGTCCCTCCCGCCAACCACTTTTCTGAGATACAGGGCACCGTCGGGTCGAGGGGGAACCTGTGTTTTCGCAAGTTGGAGGTGGGATTTTACCGCGGCCCTCAAAAAATTTTACGGGTCCAACGCATTTATAGTGTCTGATCGGACCGCTTTTTTCACACGGACCCATATTTTGACGTTATTTTGCGGATCGGAGCATTATACGTGGTCTGCTAGAGATGCTTTTAGTGAACATCTATTCTCAGTCCCAGTGAATGCATGATATCGTGACATACTCATGCGAGTATAATCTTTTTGTTTGGGAAAAAAAATTCTAAAGCATACTCTATATAGTCCTGAGCAAGTTCCCAACAATTCCAGTAAAAACTACCCGTGGAGCGGATCTTATTAGTAGCTGAGGAAACAACGGTCGAGGTGTACCTGATCCAGTTTTTTGTCTTCGCTTTAATAAATGCTACTAGTACTTACACCTCGACCAAAACCACAAGTGGTCGTGTTCTTATTTGCACAGTGCCTGGAGCTTGGTGCGCGGCTGGGAGAAGTCGCCGGAGAGTATCTTGGAGGCGACGATAGCGTTGGCGTCCTCGGTGTAGTGCACGCCGTCCCAGCTCACGTGCCTCTCCCCCTCCGGGCACGCCGTCGCCGTCGGCTGCCCGCACGTCTTGAGGTTCACGTAGTTGTACGGCGGCCCGCCGTGGCCGCAGCACGCCATCAGCGGCCGCTCGATGCCGTACTGGTCGTGGTTGGCGAACAGGTCGTACTTGACGGCGTACATGTCGGTGCACACCACGCTCGCGCTCCCGCAGTACTCGTCCGCGAGCCGGCGGCACGCTGCGGCGAGGTTGGCGTTGAGCGCCCGGGCGGCGGCGTTGTAGCGGGCGAGGCAGCCGGCGGGGTCAAGCTCGTCGCCGGGCCTCTGCCGCAGCGCCAGCGTCTGCGGCAGGCACCCGATGGGCCCCGTGTTGTACACCCAGAACTTGCGCGCGCCGCTGGCGTACAGCGCCCGGACGGCCTCCTCGACCTTGGCGGCGACAGCCGCGAGCGGGCCACCGTCCGCGACGATCTCCGGCAGCGTGAGGTTGGCAAGGAAGGCGAGCGTGATGTCGTTCTGCCCGACGTCGATCGAGTACACGCCTCCCCGGAAATCCTCCTCCGGTAGCATCGAGCCCTGCCCCAGCGGCCGGAGCTCCCGGGTCCGGTTCTTGAAATGCAGGAACTGGTTCACCTGCGTGGCCATGGTGAACGGGATGGCGCTCTGGTTGCTCGCCACCGCCGCCCCGGCCACCGCGAAGTTCACTCCATCGGTGAAGTTGGGACCCGACGACTCCAGGTACGGGCTCAGGTACCTGATCCCCAGGTTCTCGGCTGCACAGGCATGCGATCGATGGCACGTAGCTGATGAGCTCTGCTTGGATGGAACTAAACGAGCAATGGTTTGGACGCAAGGTACGTACCAATGAAGTCGATGTAGAGGCGGCCGTCCGACCAGCGGCCGGTGGTCCGGTTGAAGAAGCGGCGGCCGGCGGGCGGGCCGAGGTAGAAGCCGTAGGCGGCAGGGAGGGAGCCAGTGTCGGAGTTTGAGTCGCCGAAGTTGAACAGGACGCACCTGCCATCCGTCCTGCGTGGGAGTTCACAGCACTCCAGCGCGACGACGACGGCGGCGAGGGTCACGAGCCCTCGAAGCATTCTTACCATGTTCTCTCGATTAATCAGCTTCGATCTCAACTACTTGCTCCAGCGTTTCCTTATCCTCCTCCGAAGTTGACTATTTTGTAGGTGTCTGGGTCGACTCTTCCTTTTTTAATGTCAACCGATTCTTTGACCAGCTGGATATAATCATACAAATAAAGGTTTCATTGATCTTCTTGCTATGTCTTCATCGATCTCCATGGAACCCAAGGGTAAGGATAAGGGGACTGAGCGAGTACCCCTGGGCGTAGCCACACCTTTTCCTTCTTTTTCTTAAGAGAATGCAGGCCCTCAGCCTGATTTGCTGGGATACAAACACGAGGCAGCAGTATCTACTCAAGTTCAACAACTTAGTGGTTGAGGATTTGTCAACTTGTTCAGTTTGTACCAGATAGCAAAAATGAAAAACTTGAGAGTATCTGACAGAACAATGTGATGAGTACAAATGAATTATAGCCTCGATCCATGAACAAATACTGGACCAAATATTGGCGGTACATAGGGTGCATCCTTCATTGCATAGCACATGAGCTCAGGGGAAAACGGTCGAAACACTTCTCATCTACTTACAGTATCATGGGTGGTTTGTTACATCGGCAGTAGGGGGAAAGAATACATGGCATCGAGGTCTCGGACGAGAAAAGGAATAATAATCACATGTGTCATCGCCTATATCCCGTGTGGCTGCAGACAATCTCAAACTCCTGGGGTTTCTAGTAGACAACAACTGGATTTGTTCTGAACTAAACTTCAAGCAGCCGTCTGGCGGATCACCATCCTACAAAGGCACAGTTCTTCCGAGCATGTTCAGGGATGAGCTTCACCAGGATGTCCATCGGCACACCCTTCAACTCTGTTCAAGTCCAGCACACCAGAGTTGAAGATAAGTAGGGTTATAAACATTTGATTAGTGCGAGTGCTAGTTGATGTTGTAGACTAACCATGGGGCTTAAAGTTAAAGAGGGGAGGAAGAAAACGGCCGTTCGGCAAACGGGTGTTTGGGTCCCGGAGTTCATCGAAGAATGGATGAATTAATGCTTCCAACTGTATCAGGAAAGCAAGTATGAATGTAAGCTACAGCTTGCACAAAACAGCATCCGTTCGAATACAGGGAAGCAAAAGCATTTAATTTAACAGTGATGACTATAAATCAAACTTCTCTAGGAAACAGTATTTGCTCAGCAACACTCACAGCAGTTGAACGCAGGCTTGGTGAATATTGCAAGAGTCTGGAGACAAGATCTACTGCTTCAGCAGGCATTCTTTTATGGAAGATCTGATGGGAATAAAAATAGTAATGTTATACTGAAGCCTTAGAAGCAAATAAAACAGCCAACACAAGGTTCCTACCTTGTGCCATGGGTGAGCTTTGATTTGTGGGAATTTAAACTCCGTATAATTTGGATTCATGCACTTAATTTCTTCTCTTGTAGGGGTACCTAAAACCTGATGGGAAACAATGTAAGTAGGTGTAAATACAACTGAAAGATGGTAACTTCCTTGGAAACAATGTAAACAGGAGCAAATACAATTAAACAGACAGCAACTTCCAGGGGAGAAAGATTGTGAATGTACCTTGATGATTTCAACAAGCTGATCAACACCACTGTCGCCAGGGAATATAGGCTATTAAGAAAGAGAATGGATCTTAGGCTGACAGATCCCATAAGCTGGATAGTTTAATAATCACATATAAATTGTTTGGTCACTTACCTGTCCTAGAAGGAGTTCAGCAAGAACACAGCCAGCAGACCAAACGTCAATTGCCGTTGTGTATTCAGTAGCACCAAATATGAGCTCTGGGGCTCTATAGTACCTTGAACAGATATAGGAAATATTTGGTTCTCCTTTTACCTATCAAAAATAAAAAATAGTTAGACAACATGAAAATGGCAATGTCGTGAAGTGTGAATATCAGGTAATGTATGATCATACCAACACTTTCGCACTTCCGAAGTCACATAATTTCAATTGGTGCGTATGTGGATTCACCTGGCAAAAATAATTTTTCATCAAATCAGCTGGCTATACCAAAAGTAGTGCTTAACTATACATTAAATGCTTCACGAAGTGTTCAATTGATGTGTAATGTACGAACCAGAAGATTTTGAGGCTTGATGTCTCTGTGGCATACTCCAATGCTGTTGTGAATGTATGCCAAAGATCTACATATCTGTTAATTATAATGAATTTAACAACTTATGGTCAGTACTAAGCAGTGCTTGAATAGATTTAACAGATTTTCGGCAGGAAAAGAGCATGAACTTTACCTGATACATGTACAGTTTTGCATATATCAATGGCATGCGTTGGTTCATCTTGTTATAATGCTTAATGACACGATGAGCAGTCTCCGGCACATACTCAAGCACCAGGTTGAGGTAAAGCTCCTCTTTCTCAGTCTTTGAGAAAAAACAATGCTTTAAAGCCACAACATTTGGGTGGTCAAGAACTCGCATCGTTTGCAGCTCACGGTTCTTATATCTCTTGTCTTGAAGAACCTTCTTTATAGCCACCGTCTCGCCAGTTTCAAGACACTTAGCCTATGCAAGATCATTCAGAAAAAGTTGGAGCCATCAGGAATTACTAAATAAAAGTATACACAAATTAACACATCAAGAAACTAAATAATACTGATTTATCCAGTAACAAACCTGGAAAACAGTTCCAAATGACCCATTACCAACCACACGCTCAGCCATGTAGCTAATGGTCTGCAATGCAGATACATAGCTTAGTAGAGAGAAATTATTGAGCTTCGGAGAGGATTGCAATAACACCACTTACTAATATAGATTTTTTACATACCTGTTTTGCTTGCCCATTTCTTCCCTCAATGCTTGTGACTATAATATGGCCTGGTTCCGTCCCATTGCCGTTGACTACTATATCCTCAGGGTCCTGCGTTGTTCAGACACAAAATTAGGAACTGATCACCTGCCAAAAGACATAAAGTGAAGTGGTCATCCAGTCTAGGGAAATTACCCTGTCATCCCTTATGCTCATATTGCCCATCTCGTTCGGAAGTCGGTCGGCATCACCACTAGTACTCGTGTCATTCTGAAAGCGCGAGGAAGGACGCACCACACCAACCGAGGCCATAATGTGGTAGAATTACCCAATAAGAGTTACAGGCTACCGTTCAGAATGCACCGTACTTGGTTAACCTGCAAAAGGCAACATTGCTGTGAGTCAGAAACGTACAGGTAAGTCGATCGCTTAAAGGAGGTGGCCAGGATAATTGTCTAAGGACGTCCACTTCTGGTTGCAGACAATTTCTATTGCTTGATAGGCTTGAAGATGCTGAAAGGTTGTAATTTTACACTCCCGACGCCTTCTCGACTGCCAAATTCCTATCGATATTGGAGAGCCTGTTCTCGGTGGCTCAATCCACCTCTCGTCACAAGCAGGAATTAAACTGTAGTTCCTACATATCATAAAGCTCTTTCTAAAAGTCTGATCACGCAGGGCATACTCGGCAAACTCGATACCCACCGCTAGCTTCCGAAAGCTTGTTGACCAATTCGCGTCTCCTTGCTTGGTACGGTAGGCATATATAGAAATTAAAAACGACACAATTCTCGATCCAGGTCACCATATTTGCATCGAAGCCCGCATCCATCCTCACCAACTCCCCTCCAATCCAAGACATTCAGGATCACCGAGAACCCAGCAGAGGACGCGATCGAGCTCCGAGCCCCAAATTTTGCAAGCCAGAAGAGGGGGGAAAAAAGGAAAACAAACACCTATCATCCGAAACGAGGGCAAGCCATCACCTAAAACGCAGCACCCTAAGACCACCGAACCCTAGAACCACGGCTTCCTCCCTCACGCTCGCGCAAGGACCAGCCGGAATCGACGGATCGGACCCGAACCGGGATAGGATTGATTGATCGATCGATCGATTACCTGCCGGATCAGAAGGCCGGCCTGCCCGACGCGGGGATCCGGTGCGGAATCCGCCTGGCGCGGGGATGAATTTCCCCCCTCCCTCCCCAGCTCCGGCGCGGGACGTGGGGGGACGATCGGAGGAGAGGAGGGGGTGGCGAGCGAGCGAGCAGAGCAAATGAGAGGGAGGGGTGGCAGGGGGGGAAAGAGGTTATAATGCGGAGGAGGAAAAAAAAGATGTGATTAATTAATTAATTGCGTTGGTTCATTTATTACTCGTTGATTAATTAATTAGTAAAACCTGTCCGTTTGACCGTTGAAAGGTTCTGGCCCCGGGGCGCCCTCCCCGTGTCATGTGGTGTGGGGCCTCTTTATCTCTCTATATGTGTTTCTTATATTTTCGGTCCCATTGATCAAAACGTACATAGCCTTTTTTTTTACCGTAATACAGTTGCAGATGCTCATATACAAGCACATACTACTTGTAGTAGATAGGAATGTCTCCCCCTACTGAATAAATGCACATCCATGTACTCCCTTGGTTTTTATTTACCCCACGCATATTAGTTTTAGTCAAAGTCAACTTTGACAAAATTGTAGACAAAAATATTAATATATACAGTAACAAATCAATACCAATAGATTCATTATTGAATATAATTTCACATCATATAGATTTGTTATGATAAATATTTATATTATTTTCTATAAACTTAGTTATGAAATTTGACTTCGGTCAAACCTAATAAGCAGAGTAAATAAAAATGGAAGGAGTTTTTTTAGAAAAGGAGGACGACCCCCGGCCTCTGCATCTGGACGATGCATACGGCCATTTTATTAATTATTGACACAAGACCTTACAGAGTCATACAACAATAAGCCTAAAGCTATCAAACTAAGCAACATCTGTCGCTATCCCTATCCAGTTGATGTAGGGGCGCTGAAAGTCTTGGCCTAATACCAAACAGACCTCGCAGCCAAACCTAACATCTAAGACTTGAGGTCCCAACCAGGACGCCTGCCGGGTATGGGCACCCATCAGTCTGGCGTGCTTCTCAACCAGGACGCCTGCCGAGTATGAGGCCGCCGCAGCCACCTACCACCAATCCATCTTCAGAGCTGTACCGCTGCATCAACCTTGCCCGGTCTAACTGCCCCGACGCCACCACGACGCCAGGCAGCGTCACCCTCCTGCGCGAGTCCTTCTCCGCTCATCAGGCGCCGACTCTCCACTGCGCCACGCCGCCGAGATCCGCCGTCATCAATGGAGCAGAGGAAACACCGCTCCTCCTCTTGTCCCCTTCAACCAGCACTTGCTCCAAAACGATGCCCCCATGAGGGAGAACGATACCGAAGGCACCGTCATCGTCCGATCCGGTATACCCAGCTCTAGGGTTTCCCCCGGAACTTCCCGATCAGGTTGATGTGACCTGCAACGACGATGTCTCCAGAAGGGAACGACGTCTGAGACGCCGCCATCGTCCGCCAAGACCGCGGTCAGGCGCGATTTTCACCGGAAGCCACGTCTTCCCGACCTCGTGGCTGGCTGGAACCGAGCGGAACCTCGCCACGAAGACGTATGTCGCCGTCGGTACTCCGGCGGAGATCCGGCATCTCCTCACCGGTCCCTCCACGCGCCGCCGGTCGGCGGAAGGCCTCCCCGCGACGGATCCAAATGGGGCGTTGGATCCGCAGTGACCGCCATCACCATCACGACCAGGACAGCCCACCCCGCCGCATGGGGCGCTGCCACCGCCGCCGTCCATGCAGGGCCGCCGCTCCGCTGGCGATGGTGCTCCGGCCCCCGCCGCACAGCCCGGATTCGCCGTCCTAGCCGTCGCCGTTGGATCGCACGAGACGAGCCGCCCCCGCCGCCTCAAATGGGATTCGCCGCATCCACCCGCCCAGAAACCTTCGGCACCGGGCCCGCCGCCACCGCGGCCCACGCCGGCGGCAGCGGCGGCAGGAAGGGGCGGCAAGAAGGTGCTGGCGGCGCTCGGGTTTTGGGGCCCCTGGCGCCGCCTGGGGGGAGGCGACGCGAGGGGGAGGGGAAGCCCTTTAAAAATGAGGCTAGAGGGAGTAAGTCTAGGACTTGAACTCTAATGGTTTGTTTCCACCACAAGAACTAACAATCTGAACTATGCTCAGTTTGCGTATATAGGCCATTTGGTTGGGGCAATTGGAACTAAGGGAATATGAAGTGAAACGGTAAATTTAACGCCAATTAAGGATCTAACTCATGTTGTTTTAGTAACATGGGAGGGGTGAGAATTGGGGAGGAATTGTTTTAGTCATTACATCTTTACCTTTCATCATGACTTTGTTATTATCTCTTAGCTACTCCCCAATTCCCACTGACCAAACAAGGAAGAAACTTCTCTCTAAAAATTTCACACCTAATTCTAATTAGATACCAAATAAAGGATTAGGAATAAAATTATACATCTCATATATAATCTCAATACAACTCCCTCCACCACATTCACATCCCTTCCTAATAGTTCTCACACACATTAGGATTATTAGGGTTGAATTTCATAGTGTTGAGCCTCCATTGGGGGGTGGGCTGGAGAGCGACCATATAATAAGAGTGAGGAACTTGTTGGGGATCGTTGCAGAATTTTAAAATTTTCTACGCATCACCAAGATCCATCTATGGAGTCTACTAGCAACGAGGGGAAAGGAGTGCATCTACATACCCTTGTAGATCGCGAGCGGAAGCGTTTAAGTGAACGGGGTTGATGGAGTCGTACTCGTTGTGATCCAAATCACCGATGACCGAGTGCCGAACGGATGGCACCTCCGTGTTCAACACACGTACGGAGCAGCGACGTCTCCTCCTTCTTGATCCAGCAAGGGGGAAGGAGAGGTTGATGGAGATCCAGCAGCACGACGGCGTGGTGGTGGAAGTAGCGGGGATCCCGGCAGGGCTTCGCCAAGCACAAGCGGGAGAGAGAGGTGTCACGGGAGGGAGAGGGAGGCGCCAAGGGCTAGGGTACAGCAACCCTCCCTCCCCCCTTTATATAGGCCCCCTGGGGGGCACCGGCCCTGGGATCCCATCTATGGGGGGGCGGCGGCCAAAGGGGGGAAACTCCCCCCCCCCCAAGTCAGGTGAGGCGCCCCCCACCCCCAGGGTTTCCAACCCTAGGCGCAGGGGGAGGCCCATGGGGGGCGCACCAGCCCACTAGGGGCTGGTTCCCCTCCCACTTCAGCCCATGGGGCCCTCCGGGATAGGTGGCCCCACCCGGTGGACCCCCGGGACCCTTCCGGTGGTCCCGGTACAATACCGATAACCCCTGAAACTTTCCCGGTGGCCGAAACTGGACTTCCTATATATAATTCTTCACCTCCGGACCATTCCGGAACTCCTCGTGACGTCCGGGATCTCATCCGGGACTCCGAACAACTTTCGGGTTTCCACAAACTAATATCTCTACAACCCTAGCGTCACCGAACCTTAAGTGTGTAGACCCTACGGGTTCGGGAGACATGCAGACATGACCGAGACGCCTCTCCAGTCAATAACCAACAGCGGGATCTGGATACCCATGTTGGCTCCCACACGTTCCACGATGATCTCATCGGATGAACCACGATGTCGAGGATTCAATCAATCCCGTATACAATTCCCTTTGTCAATCGGTACGTTACTTGCCCGAGATTCGATCGTCGGTATCCCAATACCTTGTTCAATCTCGTTACCGGCAAGTCACTTTACTCGTACCGTAATGCATGATCCCGTGACTAACTCCTTAGTCACATTGAGCTCATTATGATGATGCATTACCGAGTGGGCCCAGAGATACCTCTCCGTCATACGGAGTAA
Source organism: Triticum aestivum (assembly GCF_018294505.1). Taxonomy (NCBI): domain Eukaryota; kingdom Viridiplantae; phylum Streptophyta; class Magnoliopsida; order Poales; family Poaceae; genus Triticum; species Triticum aestivum. Next base: position 65,153,032 of record NC_057796.1, read on the forward strand.
CAAATCCCAGTCTCGATCCGTGCCAACCCAACAGACACTTTCGGAGATACCCGTAGTGCACCTTTATAGTCACCCAGTTACGTTGTGACGTTTGGCACACCCAAAGCACTCCTACGGCATCCGGGAGTTGCACGATCTCATGGTCTAAGGAAATGATACTTGACATTGAAAAAGCTCTAGCAAACGAACTACACGATCTTTGTGCTATGCTTAGGATTGGGTCTTGTCCATCACATCATTCTCCTAATGATGTGATCCCGTTATCAATGACATCCAATGTCCATAGTCAGGAAACCATGACTATCCGTTGATCAACGAGCTAGTCAACTAGAGGCTCACTAGGGACACGTTGTGGTCTATGTATTCACACATGTATTACGATTTCCGGATAACACAATTATAGCATGAACAATAGACAATTATCATGAACAAGGAAATATAATAATAACCATTTATTATTGCCTCTAGGGCATATTTCCAACAGTCTCCCACTTGCACTAGAGTCAACAATCTAGTTACATTGTGATGAATCGAACACCCATAGAGTTCTGGTGTTGATCATGTTTTGCTCTAGGGAGAGGTTTAGTCAACGGATCTGCTACATTTAGGTTCGTATGTACTTTACAAATATCTATGTCTCCATTTTGAACACTTTCTCGAATGGAGTTGAAGCGACGCTTGATATGCCTGGTCTTTCTGTGAAACCTGGGCTCCTTGGCAAGGGCAATAGCTCCAGTGTTGTCACAGAAGAGAGTCATCGGGCCCGACGCATTGGGAATCACCCCTAGGTCGGTAATGAACTCCTTCATCCAGATTGCTTCTTGCGCTGCCTCTGAGGCTGCCACGTACTCCGCTTCACATGTAGATCCCGCCACGACGCTTTGCTTGCAACTGCACCAGCTTACTGCCCCTCCATTCAAAATATACACGTATCCGGTTTGTGACTTCGAGTCATCCAGATCTGTGTCAAAGCTAGCGTCGACGTAATCCTTTACGACGAGCTCTTCATCACCTCCATAAACGAGAAACATATCCTTAGTCCTCTTCAGGTACTTCAGGATATTCTTGACCGCTGTCCAGTGTTCCATGCCGGGATTACTTTGGTACCTTCCTACCAAACTTACGGCAAGGTTTACATCAGGTCTGGTACACAGCATGGCATACATAATAGACCCTATGGCCGAGGCATAGGGGATGACACTCATCTTTTCTCTATCTTCTGCCGTGGTCGGGCATTGAGCCGTGCTCAATGGCACACCTTGCAATACAGGCAAGAACCCCTTCTTGGACTGATCCATATTGAACTTCTTCAATATCTTGTCAAGGTACGTACTCTGTGAAAGACCAATAAGGCGTCTTGATCTATCTCTATAGATCTTGATGCCTAATATATAAGCAGCTTCTCCAAGGTCCTTCATTGAAAAACACTTATTCAAATAGGCCTTTATAATTTCCAAGAATTCTATATCATTTCCCATCAATAGTATGTCATCCACATATAATAAGAGAAATGCTACAAAGCTCCCACTCACTTTCTTGTAAACACAGGCTTCTCCATAAGTCTGTGTAAACCCAAACGCTTTGATCATCTCATCAAATCGAATGTTCCAACTCCGAGATGCTTGCACCAGCCCATAGATGGAGCGCTGGAGCTTGCATACCTTGTTAGCATTCTTAGGATCGATAAAACCTTCCGGCTGCATCATATACAATTCTTCCTTAAGAAAGCCGTTAAGGAATGCCGTTTTGACGTCCATTTGCCATATCTCATAATCATAGAATGCGGCAATTGCTAACATGATTCGGACGGACTTCAGCTTCGCTACGGGTGAGAAAGTCTCATCGTAGTCAATGTTGGAAATATGCCCTAGAGGCAATAATAAATGGTTATTATTATATTTCTTTGTTCATGATAATTGTCTATTGTTCATGCTATAATTGTGTTATCCGGAAATCGTAATACATGTGTGAATACATAGACCACAACGTGTCCCTAGTAAGCCTCTAGTTGACTAGCTCATTGATCAACAGATAGTCATGTTTTCCTGACTATGGACATTGGATGTCATTGATAACGGGATCACATCATTAGGAGAATGATGTGATGGACAAGACCCAATCCTAAGCATAGCTCAAAGATCGTGTAGTTCATTTGCTAGAGCTTTTCCAATGTCAAGTATCTTTTCCTTAGACCATGAGATCGTGTAACTCCCGGATACCGTAGGAGTGCTTTGGGTGTACCCAACGTCACAACGTAACTGGGTGACTATAAAGGTACACTACGGGTATCTCCGGAAGTGTCTGTTGAGTTGGCACGGATCGAGACTGGGATTTGTCACTCCGTATGACGGAGAGGTATCTCTGGGCCCACTCGGTAATGCATCATCATAATGAGCTCAATGTGACTAAGGAGTTAGCCACGGGATCATGCATTACGGTACGAGTAAAGAGACTTGCTGGTAACGAGATTGAACAAGGTATTGGGATACCGACGATCGAATCTCGGGCAAGTAACATACCGATTGACAAAGGGAATTGTATACGGGATTGATTGAATCCTCGACATCGTGGTTCATCCGATGAGATCATCGTGGAACATGTGGGAGCCAACATGGGTATCCAGATCCCGCTGTTGGTTATTGACCGGAGAGGCGTCTCGGTCATATCTGCATGTCTCCCGAACCCGTAGGGTCTACACACTTAAGGTTCGGTGACGCTAGGGTTGTAGAGATATTAGTATGCGGAAACCCGAAAGTTGTTCGGAGTCCCGTATGAGATCCCGGATGTCACGAGGAGTTCCGGAATGGTCCGGAGGTGAAGAATTATATATAGGAAGTCCAGTTTCGGCCACCGGGAAAGTTTCGGGGGTTATCGGTATTGTACCGGGACCACCGGAAGGGTCCCGGGGGTCCACCGGGTGGGGCCACCTATCCCGGAGGGCCCCATGGGCTGAAGTGGGAAGGGAACCAGCCCATAGTGGGCTGGGGCGCCCCCCCTTGGGCCTCCCCCTGCGCCTAGGGTTGGAAACCCTAGGGGTGGGGGGCGCCCCACTTGGCTTGGGGGGAAGCCACCCCCTTCCCCCTTGGCCGCCCCCCCTTGGAGATCTGATCTCCCAGGGCCGGCGCCCCCCCCCAGGGGTCCCTATATATAGTGGGGGAGGGAGGGCAGCAGCACCACAGCCCCTGGCGCCTCCCTCTCCCCCTGCAACACCTCTCCGTCCCACTTGTGCTTGGCGAAGCCCTGCCGGGATCCCGCTACTTCCACCACCACGCCGTCGTGCTGCTGGATCTCCATCAACCTCTCCTTCCCCCTTGCTGGATCAAGAAGGAGGAGACGTCGCTGCTCCGTACGTGTGTTGAACGCGGAGGTGCCGTCCGTTCGGCACTCGGTCATCGGTGATTTGGATCACGGCGAGTATGACTCCATCAACCCCGTTCTCTTGAACGCTTCCGCGCGCGATCTACAATGGTATGTAGATGCACTCCCCTATCTCTCGTTGCTAGATGACTCCATAGATTGATCTTGGTGATACGTAGAAAATTTTAAATTTCTGCTACGATCCCCACAGTGGCATCATGAGCTAGGTCTATGCGTAGTTTCTATGCACGAGTAGAACACAAACTTGTTGTGGGCGTAGATGTTGTCAATTTTCTTGCCAGTACTAGTCGTATCTTGTTTCGGCGGCATCGTGGGATGAAGCGGCCCGGACCGACCTTACACGTACGCTTACGTGAGACAGGTTCCACCGACTGACATGCACTAGTTGCATAAGGTGGCTAGCGGGTGTCTGTCTCTCCCACTTTAGTCGGAACGGATTCGATCAAAAGGGTCCTTATGAAGGGTAAATAGAAATTGGCATATCACGTTGTGGTTTTACGTAGGTTAGAAATGTTCTTGCTAGAAACCTATACAAGCCACGTAAAAACTTGCAACAACAATTAGAGGACGTCTAACTTGTTTTTGCAGCATGTGCCTTGTGATGTGATATGGCCAGAAGATGTGATGAATGATATATGTGATGTATGAGATTGATCATATTCTTGTAATAGGAATCACGACTTGCATGTCGATGAGTATGACAACCGGCAGGAGCCATAGGAGTTGTCTTTATTTTTTGTATGACCTGCGTGTCATTGAATAACGCCATGTAAATTACTTTACTTTGTTGCTAAACGCGTTAGCCATAGAAGTAGAAGTAATCGTTGGCGTGACAACTTCATGAAGACACAATGATGGAGATCATGGTGTCATGCCGGTGACGAAGATGATCATGGTGCCCCGAAGATGGAGATCAAAGGAGCAAAATGATATTGGCCATATCATGTCACTATTTGATTGCATGTGATGTTTATCATGTTTTGCATCTTATTTTCTTAGAACGACGGTAGTAAGTAAGATGATCCCTTATAATAATTTCAAGAAAGTGTTCCCCCTAACTGTGCACCGTTGCGAAGGTTCGTTGTTTCGAAGCACCACGTGATGATCGGGTGTGATAGATTCTAACGTTCGCATACAACGGGTGTTGTCGAGCCTAGCATGTACAGACATGGCCTCGGAACACACGCAATACACTTAGGTTGACTTGACGAGCCTAGCATGTACAGACATGGCCTCGGAACACACGCAATACACTTAGGTTGACTTGACGAGCCTAGCATGTACAGACATGGCCTCGGAACACGGAGGACCGAAAGGTCGAGCATGAGTCGTATAGAAGATACGATCAACATGGAGATGTTCACCGATCTTGACTAGTCCGTCTCACGTGATGATCGGACACGGCCTAGTTAACTCGGATCATGTTTCACTTAGATGACTAGAGGGATGTCTATCTGAGTGGGAGTTCATTGAATAATTCGATTATATGAACTTAATTATCATGAACTTAGTCTAAAATCTTTACAATATGTCTTGTAGATCAAATGGCCCACGTTGTCCTCAACTTCAACGCGTTCCTAGAGAAAACCAAGCTGAAAGATGATGGCAGCAACTATACGGACTGGGTCCAGAACCTGAGGATCATCCTCATAGCTGCCAAGAAAGATTATGTCCTAGAAGCACCGCTAGGTGAAGCACCAATCCCAGAGAACCAAGACGTTATGAACGCTTGGCAATCACGTGCTGATGATTACTCCCTCGTTCAGTGTGGCATGCTTTACAGCTTAGAACCGGGTCTCCAAAAGCGTTTTGAGAAACATGGAGCATATGAGATGTTCGAAGAGCTGAGAATGGTTTTCCAAGCTCATGCCCGGGTCGAGAGATATGAAGTCTCCGACAAGTTCTTCAGCTGTAAAATGGAGGAAAATAGTTCTGTTAGTGAGCACATACTCAGAATGTCTGGGTTACACAACCGCTTGTCTCAGCTGGGAGTTAATCTCCCGGATGACGCGGTCATTGACAGAATCCTTCAGTCGCTTCCACCGAGCTACAAGAGCTTTGTGATGAACTTCAATATGCAGGGGATGGAAAAGACCATTCCTGAGGTATATTCAATGCTGAAATCAGCGGAGGTGGAGATCAGAAAGGAACATCAAGTGTTGATGGTGAATAAAACCACTAAGTTCAAGAAAGGCAAGGGTAAGAAGAACTTCAAGAAGGACAAGGGTAAGAAGAACTTCAAGAAGGACAGCAAGGGAGTTGCCGCGCCCGGTAAGCCAGTTGCCGGGAAGAAGCCAAGGAATGGACCCAAGCCTGAGACTGAGTGCTTTTATTGCAAGGGAAGTGGTCACTGGAAGCGGAACTGCCCCAAATACTTAGTGGACAAGAAGGCCGGCAACACCAAAGGTATATGTGATATACATGTAATTGATGTGTACCTTACCAGTACTCGTAGTGGCTCCTGGGTATTTGATACCGGTGCGGTTGCTCATACTTGTAACTCAAAACAGGAACTGCGGAATAAGCGGAGACTGGCAAAGGACGAGGTGACGATGCGCGTCGGGAATGGTTCCAAGGTCGATGTGATCGCCGTCGGCACGCTACCTCTGCATCTACCTACGGGATTAGTTTTAAACCTCAATAATTGTTATTTAGTGCCAGCTTTGAGCATGAACATTGTATCTGGATCTCGTTTAATTCGAGATGGCTACTCATTTAAATCCGAGAATAATGGTTGTTCTATTTATATGAGAGATATGTTTTATGGTCATGCCCTGCTGGTCAATGGTTTATTCTTGATGAATCTCGAACGTGATGTTACACATATTCATAGTGTGAATACCAAAAGATGTAAAGTTGATAACGATAGTCCCACATACTTGTGGCACTGCCGCCTTGGTCACATTGGTGTCAAACGCATGAAGAAGCTCCATGCAGATGGACTTTTGGAGTCTCTTGATTACGAATCATTTGACACGTGCGAACCATGCCTCATGGGTAAGATGACCAAGACTCCGTTCTCCGGAACAATGGAGCGAGCAACCAACTTATTGGAAATCATACATACTGATATGTGCGGTCCAATGAGTGTTGAGGCTCGCGGTGGCTATCGTTATGTTCTCACTCTCACTGATGATTTAAGTAGATATGGGTATGTCTACCTAATGAAACACAAGTCTGAAACCTTTGAAAAGTTCAAGGAATTTTAGAGTGAGGTTGAGAATCAACGTGACAGGAAAATAAAGTTCCTGCGATCAGATCGTGGAGGGGAATATTTAAGTCACAAATTTGGCACACACTTAAGGAAATGTGGAATCGTTTCACAACTCACGCCGCCTGGAACACCACAGCGAAATGGTGTGTCCGAACGTCGTAATCGCACTCTATTGGATATGGTGCGATCTATGATGTCTCTTACCGATCTACCGCTCTCATTTTGGGGCTATGCTTTAGAGACTGCCGCATTCACTTTAAATAGGGCTCCGTCGACATCCGTTGAGACGACACCGTATGAATTATGGTTTGGGAAGAAACCTAAGCTGTCGTTTCTAAAAGTTTGGGGATGCGATGCTTATGTCAAGAAACTTCAACCTGAAAAGCTCGAACCCAAGTCGGAAAAATGCGTCTTCATACGATACCCCAAGGAAACTATTGGGTATACCTTCTACCTCAGATCCAAAGGCAAGATCTTCGTTGCCAAGAACGGGTCCTTTCTGGAGAAAGAGTTTCTCTCGAAAGAATTGAGTGGGAGGAAAGTGGAACTTGATGAGGTGATAGTCACCCCTTCTGAACCGGAAAGTAGCGCAGCGCGGGAAGATGTTCCTGTGGTGCCTACACCGACTGGGGAGGAAGTTAATGATGATGATCATGAAGCTTCGGATCAAGTTACTGCTGAACTTCGTAGGTCCACAAGGACACGTTCCGCACCAGAGTGGTACGGCAACCCTGTCCTGGAAATCATGTTGTTAGACAACGGTGAACCTTCGAACTATGAAGAAGCAATGGCGGGCCCAGATTCCAACAAATGGCTTGAAGCCATGCAATCTGAGATAGGATCCATGTATGAAAACAAAGTGTGGACTTTGACAGACTTGCCCGATGATCGGCAAGCGATAGAAAACAAATGGATCTTTAAGAAGAAGACGGCCGCGGATGGTAATGTTACCATCTATAAAGCTCGACTTGTCGCTAAGGGTTATCGACAAGTTCAAGGGGTTGACTACGATGAGACTTTCTCACCCGTAGCGAAGCTGAAGTCTGTCCGAATCATGTTAGCAATTGTCGCATACTATGATTATGAGATATGGCAGATGGACGTCAAAACGGCATTCCTTAAGGAAGAATTGTATATGATGCAGCCGAAAGGTTTTGTCGATCCTAAGAATGCTAACAAGGTATGCAAGCTCCAGCGCTCCATCTATGGACTGGTGCAAGCATCTCGGAGTTGGAACATTCGTTTTGATGGGATGATCAAAGCGTTTGGGTTTACACAGACTTATGGAGAAGCCTGTGTTTACAAGAAAGTGAGTGGGAGCTCTGTAGCATTTCTCATATTATATGTGGATGACATACTATTGATGGGAAACGATATAGAATTCTTGGAAAGTATAAAGGCCTATTTGAATAAGTGTTTTTCAATGAAGGACCTTGGAGAAGCTGCTTATATATTAGGCATCAAGATCTATAGAGATAGATCAAGACGCCTCATTGGTCTTTCACAGAGTACATACCTTGACAAGATATTGAAGAAGTTCAATATGGATCAGTCCAAGAAGGGGTTCCTGCCTGTATTGCAAGGTGTGCAATTGAGCACGGCTCAATGCCCGACCACGGCAGAAGATAGAGAAAAGATGAGTGTCATCCCCTATGCCTCGGCCATAGGGTCTATTATGTATGCCATGCTGTGTACCAGACCTGATGTAAACCTTGCCGTAAGTTTGGTAGGAAGGTACCAAAGTAATCCCGGCATGGAACACTGGACAGCGGTCAAGAATATCCTAAAGTACCTGAAGAGGACTAAGGATATGTTTCTCGTTTATGGAGGTGACGAAGAGCTCGTCGTAAAGGGTTACGTCGACGCTAGCTTCGACACAGATCTGGATGACTCGAAGTCACAAACCGGATACGTGTATATTTTGAATGGAGGAGCAGTAAGCTGGTGCAGTTGCAAGCAAAGCGTCGTGGCGGGATCTACATGTGAAGCGGAGTACATGGCGGCCTCAAAGGCAGCACAGGAAGCAGTCTGGATAAAGGAGTTCATTACCGACCTAGGGGTGATTCCCAATGCGTCGGGCCCGATGACTCTCTTATGTGACAACACTGGAGCTATTGCCCTTGCCAAGGAGCCCAGGTTTCACAGGAAGACCAGGCATATCAAGCGTCGCTTCAACTCCATTCGTGAAAGTGTTCAAAATGGAGACATAGATATTTGTAAAGTACATACGGACCTGAATGTAGCAGATCCGTTGACTAAACCTCTCCCTAGAGCAAAACATGATCAACACCAGAACGCTATGGGTGTTCAATTCATCACAATGTAACTAGATTATTGACTCTAGTGCAAGTGGGAGAATATTGGAAATATGCCCTAGAGGCAATAATAAATGGTTATTATTATATTTCTTTGTTCATGATAATTGTCTATTGTTCATGCTATAATTGTGTTATCCGGAAATCATAATACATGTGTGAATACATAGACCACAACGTGTCCCTAGTAAGCGTCTAGTTGACTAGCTCGTTGATCAACAGATAGTCATGTTTTCCTGACTATGGACATTGGATGTCATTGATAACGGGATCACATCATTAGGAGAATGATGTGATGCACAAGACCCAATCCTAAGCATAGCACAAAGATCGTGTAGTTCGTTTGCTAGAGCTTTTCCAATGTCAAGTATCTTTTCCTTAGACCATGAGATCGTGTAACTCCCGGATACCGTAGGAGTGCTTTGGGTGTACCCAATGTCACAACATAACTGGGTGACTATAAAGGTACACTACGGGTATCTCCGAAAGTGTCTGTTGAGTTGGCACGGATCGAGACTGGGATTTGTCACTCCGTATAACGGAGAGGTATCTCTGGGCCCACTCGGTAATGCATCATCATAATGAGCTCAATGTGACTAAGGAGTTAGCCACGGGATCATGCATTACGGTACGAGTAAAGAGACTTGCCGGTAACGAGATTGAACAAGGTATTGGGATACCGACGATCGAATCTCGGGCAAGTAACATACCGATTGACAAAGGGAATTGTATACGGGATTGATTGAATCCTCGACATCGTGGTTCATCCGATGAGATCATCGTGGAACATGTGGGAGCCAACATGGGTATCCAGATCCCGCTGTTGGTTATTGACCGGAGAGGCGTCTCGGTCATGTCTGCATGTCTCCCGAACCCGTAGGGTCTACACACTTAAGGTTCGGTGACGCTAGGGTTGTAGAGATATTAGTATGTGGAAACCCGAAAGTTGTTCGGAGTCCCGGATGAGATCCCGAACGTCACGAGGAGTTCCGGAATGGTCCGGAGGTGAAGAATTATATATAGGAAGTCCAGTTTCGGCCACCGGGAAAGTTTCGGGGGTTATCGGTATTGTACCGGGACCACCGGAAGGGTCCCGGGGGTCCACCGGGTGGGGCCACCTATCCCGGAGGGCCCCATGGGCTGAAGTGGGAAGGGAACCAGCCCTTAGTGGGCTGGGGCGCCCCCCTTGGGCCTCCCCCTGCGCCTAGGGTTGGAAACCCTAGGGGTGGGGGGCGCCCCACTTGGCTTGGGGGGGGGAAGCCACCCCCCTTCCCCCTTGGCCGCCGCCCCCCCTTGGAGATCTGATCTCGCAGGGCCGGCACCCCCCCAGGGGTCCCTATATATAGTGGGGGGAGGGCAGCAGCACCACAGCCCCTGGCGCCTCCCTCTTCCCCTGCAACACCTCTCCGTCCCGCTTGTGCTTGGCGAAGCCCTGCCGGGATCCCGCTACTTCCACCACCACGCCGTCGTGCTGCTGGATCTCCATCAACCTCTCCTCCCCCCTTGCTGGATCAAGAAGGAGGAGACGTCGCTGCTCCGTACGTGTGTTGAACGCGGAGGTGCCGTCCGTTCGGCACTCGGTCATCGGTGATTTGGATCACGGCGAGTACGACTCCATCAACCCCGTTCTCTTGAACGCTTCCGCGCGCGATCTACAAGGGTATGTAGATGCACTCCCCTCTCTCTCGTTGCTAGATGACTCCATAGATTGTTCTTGGTGATACGTAGAAAATTTTAAATTTCTGCTACGATCCCCAACAGTCAACCCCTTGAACTTGTCGATAACCCTTAGCGACAAGTCGAGCCTTATAGATGGTCACGTTACCATCCGCCTCTGTCTTCTTCTTAAAGATCCATTTATTTTCTATGGCTCGCCGATCATCGGGCAAGTCAGTCAAAGTCCATACTTCGTTTTCATACATGGATCCTATCTCGGATGTCATGGCTTCTAGCCATTTGTCGGAATCCGGGCCCGCCATCGCTTCTTCATAGTTCGAAGGTTCACCGTTGTCTAACAACATGATTTCCATGACAGGGTTGCTGTACCACTCTGGTGCGGAATGTGTCCTTGTGGACCTACGAAGTTCAGCAGTAACTTGATCCGAAGCTTCATGATCATCATCATTAACTTCCTCCCCAGTCGGTGTAGGCACCACAGGAACATCTTCCCACGCTGCGCTTCTTTCCGGCTCGGAAGGGGTGACTATCACCTCATCAAGTTCCACTTTCCTCCCACTTAATTCTTTCGAGAGAAACTCCTTCTCCAGAAAGGACCCGTTCTTGGCAACAAAGATCTTGCCTTCGGATCTGAGGTAGAAGGTATACCCAATGGTTTCCTTAGGGTATCCTATGAAGACGCATTTTTCCGACTTGGGTTCGAGCTTTTCAGGTTGAAGTTTCTTGACATAAGCATCGCATCCCCAAACTTTTAGAAACGGCAGCTTAGGTTTCTTCCCAAACCATAATTCATACGGTGTCGTCTCAACGGATTTTGATGGAGCCCTATTTAAAGTGAATGCGGCAGTCTCTAAAGCATAGCCCCAAAATGAGAGTGGTAGATCGGTAAGAGACATCATAGATCGCACCATATCCAATAGAGTGCGATTACGACGTTCGGACACACCATTTCGCTGTGGTGTTCCAGGCGGCGTGAGTTGTGAAACGATTCCACATTTTCTTAAGTGTGTGCCAAATTCGTGACTTAAATATTCCCCTCCACGATCTGATCGCAGGAACTTTATTTTCCTGTCACGTTGATTCTCAACCTCACTCTGAAATTCCTTGAACTTTTCAAAGGTTTCAGACTTGTGTTTCATTAGGTAGACATACCCATATCTACTTAAATCATCAGTGAGAGTGAGAACATAATGATAGCCACCGCGAGCCTCAACACTCATTGGACCGCACACATCAGTATGTATGATTTCCAATAAGTTGGTTGCTCGCTCCATTGTTCCGGAGAACGGAGTCTTGGTCATCTTACCCATGAGGCATGGTTCGCACGTGTCAAATGATTCGTAATCAAGAGACTCCAAAAGTCCATCCGCATGGAGCTTCTTCATGCGTTTGACACCAATGTGACCAAGGCGGCAGTGCCACAAGTATGTGGGACTATCGTTATCAACTTTATTTCACACTATGAATATGTGTAACATCACGTTCGAGATTCATCAAGAATAAACCATTAACCAGCGGGGCATGACCATAAAACATATCTCTCATATAAATAGAACAACCATTATTCTCGGATTTAAATGAGTAGCCATCTCGAATTAAACGAGATCCAGATACAATGTTCATGCTCAAAGCTGGCACTAAATAAGAATTATTGAGGTTTAAAACTAATCCCGTAGGTAAATGCAGAGGTAGCGTGCCGACGGCGATCACATCGACCATGGAACCATTCCCGACGCGCATCGTCACCTCGTCCTTCGCCAGTCTCCGCTTATTCCGCAGCTCCTGTTTTGAGTTACAAATATGAGCAACCGCACCGGTATCAAATACACAGGAGTTACTACGAGTACTGGTAAGGTACACATCAATTACATGTATATCACATATACCTTTGGTGTTGTCGGCCTTCTTATCCGCTAAGTATTTGGGGCAGTTCCGCTTCCAGTGACCACTTCCCTTGCAATAAAAGCACTCAGTCTCAGGCTTGGGTCCATTCTTTGACTTCTTCCCGGCAACTGGCTTACCGGGCGCGGTAACTCCCTTGCCGTCCTTCTCGAAGTTCTTCTTGCCCTTGCCTTTCTTGAACTTAGTGGTTTTATTCACCATCAACACTTGATGTTCCTTTTTGATCTCCACCTCCGCTGATTTCAACATTGAATATACCTCAGGAATGGTCTTTTCCATCCCCTGCATATTGAAGTTCATCACAAAGCTCTTGTAGCTTGGTGGAAGCGACTGAAGGATTCTGTCAATGACCGCGTCATCCGGGAGATTAACTCCCAGCTGAGACAAGCGGTTGTGTAACCCAGACATTCTGAGTATGTGCTCACTGACAGAACTATTTTCCTCCATTTTACAACTGAAGAACTTGTCGGAGACTTCATATCTCTCGACCCGGGCATGAGCTTGGAAAACCATTTTCAGCTCTTCGAACATCTCCGGTTCTAAGTTGTAAAGCATGCCACACTGAACGAGGGAGTAATCATCAGCACGTGATTGCCAAGCGTTCATAACGTCTTGGTTCTCTGGGATGGGTGCTTCACCTAGCGGTGCTTCTAGGACATAATCTTTCTTGGCAGCTATGAGGATGATCCTCAGGTTCCGGACCCAGTCCGTATAGTTGCTGCCATCATCTTTCAGCTTGGTTTTCTCTAGGAACGCGTTGAAGTTGAGGACAACGTGGGCCATTTGATCTACAAGACATATTGTAAAGATTTTAGACTAAGTTCATGATAATTAAGTTCATCTAATCAAATTATTCAATGAACTCCCACTCAGATAGACATCCCTCTAGTCATCTAAGTGAAACATGATCCGAGTAAACAAGGCCGTGTCCGATCATCACGTGAGACGGACTAGTCAAGATCGGTGAACATCTCCATGTTGATCGTATCTTCTATACGACTCATGCTCGACCTTTCGGTCTTCCGTGTTCCGAGGCCATGTCTGTACATGCTAGGCTCGTCAAGTCAACCTAAGTGTATTGCGTGTGTCCCGAGGCCATGTCTGTACATGCTAGGCTCGTCAACACCCGTTGTATGCGAACGTTAGAATCTATCACACCCGATCATCACGTGGTGCTTCGAAACTACGAACCTTCGCAACGGTGCACAATTAGGGGGAACACTTTCTTGAAATTATTATAAGGGATCATCTTACTTACTACCGTCGTTCTAAGCAAATAAGATGCAAAACATGATAAACATCACATGCAATCAAATAGTGACATGATATGGCCAATATCATTCTGCTCCTTTTATCTCCATCTTCGGGGCGCCATGATCATCTTCGTCACCGGCATGACACCATGATCTCCATCATTGTGTCTTCATGAAGTTGTCACGCCAACGATTACTTCTACTTCTATGGCTAACGCGTTTAGCAATAAAGTAAAGTAATTTACATGGTGTTATTCAATGACACGCAGGTCATACAAAAAATAAAGACAACTCCTATGGCTCCTGCCGGTTGTCATACTCATCGACATGCAAGTCGTGATTCCTATTACAAGAATATGATCAATCTCATACATCACATATATCATTCATCACATCTTCTGGCCATATAACATCACAAGGCACATGCTGCAAAAACAAGTTAGGCGTCCTCTAATTGTTGTTGCAAGTTTTACGTGGCTTCTATAGGTTTCTAGCAAGAACGTTTCTTACCTACGTAAAACCACAACATGATATGCCAATTTCTATTTACCCTTCATAAGGACCCTTTTCATCGAATCCGTTCCGACTAAAGTGGGAGAGACAGACACCCGCTAGCCACCTTATGCAACTAGTGCATGTCAGTCGGTGGAACCTGTCTCACGTAAGCGTACGTGTAAGGTCGGTCCGGGCCGCTTCATCCCACAATACCGCCGAAACAAGATAAGACTAGTAGTGGCAAGAAAAATTGACAACATCTACGCCCACAACTGCTTTGTGTTCTACTCGTGCATAGTAACTACGCATAGGCCTGGCTCATGATGCCACTGTTGGGGATCGTTGCAGAATTTTAAAATTTTCTACGCATCACCAAGATCCATCTATGGAGTCTACTAGCAACTAGGGGAAAGGAGTGCATCTACATACCCTTGTAGATCGCGAGCGGAAGCGTTCAAGTGAACGGGGTTGATGGAGTCGTACTCGTCGTGATCCAAATCACCGATGACCGAGTGCCGAACGGACGGCACCTCCGTGTTCAACACACGTACGGAGCAGCGACGTCTCCTCCTTCTTGATCCAGCAAGGGGAAGGAGAGGTTGATGGAGATCCAGCAGCACGACGGCATGGTGGTGGAAGTAGCGGGGATCCCGGCAGGGCTTCGCCAAGCGCAAGCGGGAGAGAGAGGTGTCACGGGAGGGAGAGGGAGGCGCCAAGGGCTAGGGTACAGCAGCCCTCCCCCTTTATATAGGCCCCCTGGGGGGGCGCCGGCCCTGGGATCCCATCTATGGGGGGGGGCGGCCAAAGGGGGGGAACCCCCCCCCCCAAGTCAGGTGGGGCGCCCTCACCCCCAGGGTTTCCAACCCTAGGCGCAGGGGGAGGCCCATGGGGGGCGCACCAGCCCACTAGGGGCTGGTTCCCCTCCCACTTCAGCCCATGGGGCCCTCCGGGATAGGTGGCCCCACCCGGTGGACCCCCGGGACCCTTCCGGTGGTCCCGGTACAATACCGATAACCCCCGAAACTTTCCCGGTGGCCGAAACTGGACTTCCTATATATAATTCTTCACCTCCGGACCATTCCGGAACTCCTCGTGACGTCCGGGATCTCATCCGGGACTCCGAACAACTTTCGGGTTTCTGCATACTAATATCTCTACAACCCTAGCGTCACCGAACCTTAAGTGTGTAGACCCTACGGGTTCGGGAGACATGCAGACATGACCGAGACGCCTCTCCGGTTAATAACCAACAGCGGGATCTGGATACCCATGTTGGCTCCCACATGTTCCACGATGATCTCATCGGATGAACCACGATGTCGAGGATTCAATCAATCCCGTATACAATTCCCTTTGTCAATCGGTACGTTACTTGCCCGAGATTCGATCGTCGGTATCCCAATACCTTGTTCAATCTCGTTACCGGCAAGTCACTTTACTCGTACCGTAATGCATGATCCCGTGACTAACTCCTTAGTCACATTGAGCTCATTATGATGATGCATTATCGAGTGGGCCCAGAGATACCTCTCCGTCATACGGAGTAACAAATCCCAGTCTCGATCCGTGCCAACCCAACAGACACTTTCGGAGATACCCGTAGTGCACCTTTATAGTCACCCAGTTACGTTGTGACGTTTGGCACAACCAAAGCACTCCTACGGCATCCGGGAGTTGCACGATCTCATGGTCTAAGGAAATGATACTTGACATTGAAAAAGCTCTAGCAAACGAACTACACGATCTTTGTGCTATGCTTAGGATTGGGTCTTGTCCATCACATCATTCTCCTAATGATGTGATCCCGTTATCAATGACATCCAATGTCCATAGTCAGGAAACCATGACTATCCGTTGATCAACGAGCTAGTCAACTAGAGGCTCACTAGGGACACGTTGTGGTCTATGTATTCACACATGTATTATGATTTCCGGATAACACAATTATAGCATGAACAATAGACAATTATCATGAACAAGGAAATATAATAATAACCATTTATTATTGCCTCTAGGGCATATTTCCAACAGAACTAAATGACGGTTTCCTCAATCACATTTCATTATCTCGTTCTAGTGGCTACAAAATACAGAAATATGACATCGACTTCAATAGGGAGCCTCATTTAAAGGCATCCCTCTGTTAGACTTGCCCAGAGCTAAAACAAGGCTAGGGGTGCACCTGCATTCGGATTCAGATTTTTCTGCTACCAATTGGCTTGACAAATCAGCATGTTCACCTCCAATTAATGCGTGTAAGTGCATCGGGATGGCTTGGAATACAACCATCCAAAACAATTTGTACTTTGTGGTGAACCCTATCAGTCTCAATCTAGCTCTAGTATTTGTTGTAGATGGATATTAGAAGGATGATGTGTTATGTGGTGAACCGCATGGTGTTATAGTTGTAAGAGGATGGCATAGTGATTTTGTGGCAGGCTTACTTGCATGCTTAGTATGTATTTTTATACAATCAAAGACCTTGGTCGTACGGATAGCAATTCTGGACCATAGGGCGGGGGCGGCTAGTCTAACTGATGTGAAGGTTCAAGGGATGCTGGTAAAAGCTCGTGTTAAGAAAAGTAGGTGATGCCTAGCTCAGTAAGAAGGCACATTCAGTTTAATTGATGCTAGGATGACTGGAGTCATGGAGCTTGTCAGGTTTCCAGGTCTAGGGTTTGAGTACCTCAATTGAGTAATGTGACATCCCGACTTAATAGAAATGATAGACCACTCATATCAATAAGGTGCATCTTCTTTTTCGGCAGCCCATCCGAAAGGAACCTCAAAGTTAAGTGTACTTGGCATGGAGCAATTTGAGGATGGGTGGTTGACTGGGAAGTTGATCCCTGGTCCGCACGAGTTCAGGACAAAGTGCGCGGAAGGATTAGTGTTGGTATGTAAGGCCAGTATAGATCCCAGACGTAACGACTATGAAGTGGTGGGTGAACCGGTAGGTTTGGTCGGGGTGTTAAGATTGGTATTAGAGACGATACTCGTGGCACGGGTGTGTGCGGACCAATGATGCATACATGTGGCACATGTGGATGTTGGCACTGGCGCGCACGGACGTGTGTCAAGAGGGAACTTTCCTGTTTGGTTGATGGCGACATCGGTTCCTTTGAGGGGAGGGGGTGGGTATGTCACATCCCAACTTAATATGAATGATAGACTACTCATATAAACATACATCTTCTTTTCGAGGAGCCATCCGAAAGTGCACAGGAGAGATACTGTTGGTATGTGGGGGCAGTCTCGATCCCAGACGCAACGGCCAGGAATTGGTGGGTAAACCGGTGGATTTGATCAAGAAATTAAAAGTACCTAGTTATCTGAAGATGTAAGAAGGGGAATAAATATCGACCTACTGGAAGAACCTGACAACTTTACACAAGAGATAGTCAAACAATGCAGTAATTTTATATACTTGGCTAAAATTGAGGCAACCCTCCCATATCTTGGTGGGCTTACAAGAGACTTCATGATTATCCCTCGATAATTTTAAGGTTTTACTCCCAGGTTACACTATCTTTTCAGCAAGTAGGTATTTTTCGCTCTGCACTTGCACAGAAGATGGTGTATGGTTGAGATCCCCTTTGCTCGGGCTCCTCTAGTAGTTTAAGTGGATTCCTTTCCTATCGAGACTCATTTATCCAGTGGCTTGCCCCATCGAAAGAGGTACTGACCCCCCCCCCCCTACTTGACATGACGTGAACCGATGGGATACCAAAGTTTGATGGCTTAGTTAGTTACCTTCGAGTCTTGGTGAGGCATCTCATGTCGCCACGGTCTATCCATCCATAATCCTCGCGAGTTGGCATTGAATTCCATAGGGACTCATTGACTGGGGTGGCAGTAAGGCCCCCACACCACCAACATATGGGACCCTAGCCATGCATTTGGACAATAACCTCTATACTATGAATGAAGGGGTGGAACCACTATAAAAACCCGAGACACTTGCAAATTTGGTTGGTAAGGTGGTTGGGGTGAGTGACAACAATCACCAATGGAGGCGGTAGGGGAGGAGGATGATCTAGGGTTGGGCCATGGCCTTTGGAGCTCCCTATCCTTGATGATGGTTTCTCGTCATGTTTTCACATATCTTATCCATTGCATGTACTTATTTTCTGTTTAAAAAATTTAACTGTGAACTTTTGTCAGCTTCTACATCATAGCATGCACAATTATATTCGTTCATTGTTATAGACGGACGTTAATCCATTCTAAGGATTCTTTTGATTCCGGGGAATCTTGTGACAAGAGAACCAGGAAGGGGGAGCTCTTCTTTTTCTTTCCGTCCAACTCTTTGATGTTAAACTTAAAAATGTTGGTTTTAAAAACGAGTGATTGCCCTTCTCCGACCCTTACTTTTCAACCGGAAAGCGGGCGGCTAATGTGTTCCACTTTATAGAATTGGTGGATGCCTCTTCCAGGCGCGAATAGCTCTACCCGAGGTTTGACATCAAAGCCGTGAGCAAGAACCGCTTCCAAATTACACAGAATATCTCACTCTTCTTTAATTACTCTTCCACTTCACTTTCTATCTTATGACTCATGGTGTATGTCAAGGATAGATACAGCTGATGTAAGCGCAGATGAGAGTGTCAGTTTTAACTTCTTCTCACATTTCTAATACGGTAATACTCCGTGGCGGTTCAGCTAATCCGACTCGGTGCGCCCCATTTGGCAGGCAAAGCAATCGTGACGTGCTACAAAATGCTGATGTGAAAACAAAACTATCTTTGAAGCCATGACGACACATCAGGGGTTGAAGAGAGCATATGATTGGATATTCTTCTTCATTTTTATTATACATATAGTATTAAAAAGCATATGATTGGAGGGTCCGGCAGACAGGCTGTCTTGGTCGGAGCTGGGAACCCACTCCGCCTGCCTGCCCACAGCAACAAAAAGAAACAATGTTTAAAACTCCCATCCGATAGAGTGCTGAAGAAGCATGTCCATTTTTAATCTCCTGGGGACTAAAAGCTTGACATTGTTGGCATGCTGGAGCACTCATCGAAAACTTGGAACAGCTTCAGGCAAATCTAATTCTTTTTCTCTCCTAATTATTGAGACAGTCTTTGAGTTTATCTGTTTTATTTTGTTTATTTAGGCTAGACAGTCGTCTTTGGGGTCGATCATGTCGTGATGGACCTCTCCTTTTTAGCGTATGTATTTTAAATTTCTTTTTTGTAAAGTTGGCCTAGACAGAAGGCGCATACCTACTTGACAACCGGTGCTTGGCGATGATGACTGTCCCGGAAAAGAAGAAAATGGGGAGTCTAAATCTCAACTTGTCCAAAGCAAAATGCTTTGGAAGCTGTCGCTCGGTTTTGTTCAACACGCACTCAGGCCGGCCGCTTCTTCCCAGCTTTTCTGACAGAGAAGGCTTCTTCTTTCCAGCTGCATGAGTTCTTCACTTCTTCTTTTTTTGCGGGTGAGTTCTTCACTTCTTTAGCCGCAAAGTTTAGTTTTCTCTGTCCGGGCCTGTTTGAAACGCTCGAGATTGATCAACGCCAGGGACGAAGCCAGGAAATATCTGAGTGGAAACATATTATTTGAAATTATTTCACGTCTCCGGTTACAAGGAGTAATAATCATTGAAACTTCAAAATACGTGTGAGCGATTAGCCAGAAGCCCAGACCGGCCGCTCGATTGCCTCGCGATTCGTGAAGTAGTTAAATCCCGCACAATGGCACAATACATTTTAAGTTTTAACCGTTGAAACTTATGATTTTTTATTTGAAAATTCCGATTTTCTCGATTGCGAGTATCAAGTTTCAGAGTAGAAACTCTAAGTGATTTTTTTGTTGGTTGCAGGTACTAAAGTTGCAATTCTATTAATCGCTCATACTAAGTTTCCAAAGTTGAAACTTAACATTTCTTTTTCAAAATTCATCGGGATGTATTTAAAATGATCTTATTTGGAAGTCCTTGGCACGAGAAACATGAATAAGAAAACACATTTTAATTTGGACTTTCTATTCAGAAAAATATGAAAGTTTAAAAATTGAAAGCCAAATAAAAGCACGCGCGAGGAACTCGGTGCCCCTGCGTGCCCCAAATCCTCTCTTTATTTAATATAAGCATATGTGTTGAGTCATTGTGCCAATGGCGTAGAAAACAGATTTACCACGACGATATAGCCAACACAATTCTACTAAAATATATTAATGATCTAGTTACGAATTTTCATAGATAAATACAACATTAAAATGTTTCGTAATTAAAAGCTTGGTTTAAGTAATAAGTCCCAAATAATTTCCTCTCCTAACCCTAGCGAGATGCAATATTGGACGTGTTGCGTCGACACATTTCCTTTGTCGTTAGATTTCCACCCCCTCATACTCCTTAGGCCCTGCTGGTGTGGGAGCACACAGAGGCCCTTATATATCGAGCAAAGATGTGGTTTTCCCAATTTTTGGGTATTTTTCATGGCGATGATCTGCCAAGATCATGACCTTCATTATTTCTCATTCATGGTCAACAATGTTAGGATGGCTCCGACATTGGAGCGGCTTACGTCAGCACACCGTCAGCCTGTTCAAGTGGAAGAAGACAACCTGTCCCTGGAAATTCAATATGCTTTCTAGGTGGTATGATTAATATAATTACGGAAATGCTAAAAATCTGATGTTTTTATGGGCCGTTCGATTTTACATGCTAAAATAATCTGATGTATGATTTTTTTTTTTGCAAAAGGGATCTGGCGTATGATTTGTAGCGGAAAATCCTATATCTAAGTGATTTTTCTTAAAACCCGACTTTAAAAAGTTTGCAGTATCATATCATATTTTTGCAATAAAAAAGGGAAGAGAAAGAAAAAACTGATTGCAACCTCTCCTGGTGCAAAAACCTGTAGTGCACTCTGATCAAAGTTCAGAAAATTCAGGTACAGCCAAATTTACTCGCGCGGTAGAAAGAGTAACGGTATCGGCCGGGCGAAGTTACAGATCTTGGCGGCCGTACTGTTTACGTACTCTGATGTTACCAAGTCTAAAAAAAAGTCTATGTACGCAAATGTCAAAAGGAAAAACGTCGACGTACGCCAGATACGTACGTAGATACGTGTTGTACTAAATTACCAGTATCTGCTAAGGCGGGTGATACGTCGACCTTAGCTTGTCAAACTGTCTGCTATAAGTAATTAATTCTTAGAGCTTATCTGGATTAACAGATGGAATGTGGAATGGTACTATCCCAGAGCTAAGATGACAGCCCAACTAATTAACATGATTAGCCAGTGAGCTAGTACGAAACAGACACGATCTAGCTAGCAAAAGCTAGACCGTACTACACACGGAGACAAACTAATCAGGAGCGAGGAAGCAAGAAAGAAGATGGCTCGGGCCGACATGACAGCCAGCCTGCTCAATCGCCAGCCGGCCGGCAGGGTCGCTGGACCGGTTGGTGGCGCAAACCGGTCGGTCTAACCGGCCGACCGGATCAAAAGGCGGCAATCAGCCAGCCTAGCTGCACTTGTTCTTAATTTGGTGGACCCACCGGAGATTAATGCCGTTGTTGAGATTGCTGGGCAAGTTTGAACTTCCGTTAGAATCGGAGAACTGGGCAAACACACACGTGTTCACATGTGGCTGCACGTGTTTTGGGCCGTTTCGTGAGGCGACGCGACTAAATGCGGTTCGAATTGCTTTTGCACATGTTGTTGAGGGGATGCTTTTCCTTGTGGTTTTGGTTCAACAGCTCCATCGATCAATTGTTTTTTCTAAAATTCAAAAGAGAAGGATCATGCTGAACCTCTTCATCGAGCGATGTGCACTCTGCACATATTCATCTAAATTATCGTATATTATTCAATGAAACCTTACGAAATAAATACATGAATCAATCCCATCTTCGTGATGAACACTATGCCATACCTACAAGCTTGATGATGTGTCCTGACCTTGATCAACACTACGCCATACCTACAAGCTTGATGATGTGTCCTGACCTTGATCAACACGCACCATGTAATTCGGTGGCCTCACCAAGCCGCCCGACGGCTAGCCGGAACTACCAACCAGTCTAGCAGACCCTCGGCGCACACTACATATGCACGCTCTATAATCCGCCACTTCCATCTTCTGTCGTCCCATCTTTAAGAGCGATCAATGCATTAACCTTGTCAGACCCTTTTCTCGTCGACATCACCACGACGCCAGACAACACCACCTTTCTGTGCGTGTCCATCAACACACGCCCACCACAGAGACCCCACTACGCCACGCCGCCGAGACCCTTTGCCGTCGATGCGGAAGATGCAATACCGCTCCACCTCTTGTCCCTTCCAGCCAACACCTGCTCCAAAAATGATACCCTCAGGAGGGAGAACGACACCGAAGACACCGTCATCATCCGATCCGGAAGATCCAGATCTAGGGTTTTCGCCAGACGGTTCGAGGGAGGTAAACACCCAGGGTGCCACCAGGACCCAACC